>NC_043706.1:131375647-131471958 GCF_006229205.1 Suricata suricatta | reverse complement strand
CATTCTTTAGTGACACACAAACCTAGACACCGTTCTCAGTACAAGTGTGATAAATGTGCAAAAACTGGGTGCTAACAAGTCGTGTCTTTCCTTCCTTGTTTTGATCCTTGATTCCTACTCAGTAGTGTTATGGGGCCATTCCCTCTTTACCACGCAGTTGCAGTGTATGGGTGTGCATATTTTAGGGGAGAGTTTACAAGTGACATTCTCAGGGCGCCTGGGTGGCTCTGTCGGTTGAACGTCTGACTTCAGCTCAGGTCATGATCTCACAGTTCACGGGTTCAAGCCCCACGTCAGGCTCTGTGCTGACAGCCCAGAGCCAGGAGCTGGCTTCAGATTCTCTATCTACCTCTCTCTCTGACCCTCCCCGGCTTGTGCTGTCTCTTCCTGTCTCTCAAAAATAAATAAAAAACATTAAAAAAAATTTTAAAGCAACATTCTCAGTTGATGTACTTTAATTTAACTGCTGTTTTGAAAGCTTTTCTAGGTAGCTGGGGCACCTGGGTGGCTTAGTCGGTTAAATGTCCAACTTTGGCTCAGGTCGTGATCTCACAGTTCGTGAGTTCAAGTCGGGTCTGTACGGACAGCTCAGAGTCTGGAGCTTGCTTCGAATTCTGTGTCTTCCTCTCTCTGCCCCTCCCCAACGCGCTCGCGCTCTCTCTCTCTCTCTCTCTCTCTCTCTCTCTCTAAAAAATGAATATTTTTAAAAGGTAAAAAAAAAGTTTTCCTAGATATTTATCGTTGTGCTTTATGGAGAAGAAATGTTAGTTCTTACCTTTAATAAATTAATAATCCAATAACATTGTAATTCACAGGTTGAGAGTCTTTAATCAGCTAGAGGATGAACTGAATTCTCATGAGCATGAACTATGTTGGTTGAAAGACAAAGCTACACAAATTGCTCAGAAAGATGTCGCCTTTGCATCTGAGGTTGATAGGGAGATAAATCGTTTAGAGGTCACCTGGGATGACACCAAAAGACTGATTCATGAGAAGTAAGTGAAAGTCCTCTCGGCTTTTGTTTTCAGCTTTCTACTGCGTGGCCCTGGGCTGTTGTCTGTTGATTTGCGTTGGTGTGATCAAGAGCTGAGTATCCTGTGCCATTTGAAGTTTTCTGTGTCTCTTTACTAAGTTAAACCTGTAGTCCTCCAGAACTTTATTGAGGAAGTTGTCTAGAAATAACGAGGATAGGTGAAATGTAGTGCTTAAAAGCGGCTGTCAACAAAGTGTTGCCGTGAGAATCTTAACCTCTGAGTTTCGCTTTTTGTTTGGTTTTACTTGTTTATGATTAGGTATGATATCCACATAATAAATCTCATCCTGTCAAGTGTTTGCCCTTAACCTGTAGGAGTTGAATACACATTCAGTTTGTGATTACACACACACTGAATAAGTAACTAGTACAACGATCAAGTCTTCTATACCCATTCCACCACCTGAACAAATCCCTCTATGTCTCATTAGAGTCAGCCCCTCCCCCAGGTCTAGTCCCTGGCAACTGTTGATCAGGTTTATGTCTTGGTAGTATTTTTTTTTTTCAGAATCACATACAAATGAATTCTTTCCAGTTTGGATGATTATAAATAGAGCATCTATAAACATTCATACTCCATTTTGTGTGTGTGCCTAAGTTTTTACTACACTTGGGTAAATACCTTATTTTACTTAGCACAATGCACATTATGGGTGTTAATAACATCTATTTTTTATAGCTGAACAGTATTTCATTTAATAGGTGTTCCACACCTTATTCATTCGCCAATAGATGGATATTTGGGTTCTTTCCAGTCTAATGACTATAAGAAAGCATCTATAAACATTCATGTTTAATTTTTTATGAACATAATTTTTATTGTGTACTATTGATTATTAATGTAAGCTTTTAGAAAGTTAAATGTATTGTAAAATTTTATTCCATGTTATTGAATCGTCTCCTAAATTGTGATTTGTTAGAGATTGCACAGTATTCAATTATAAGAATATATCAGAGTTTATTCCATTAGTGGCGTATTTTGGGGGTGCCTGGGTGGCTCAGTAGGTTAAGCATTTGACTTCGGCCCAGGTCATGATCTCACAGTTCATGAGTTCAAGCCCTGCATCCTACAGCTCAGAGCCTGGAACCTGCTTCAGATTCTGGGTCTCCCTCTCTCTCTCTGCCCCTCCCCTGCTCATGCTTGCTCTCTCTCTCTCTCTGTCAGAAATAAATAAATGTAAAAAAATTAATAGCCTATTTTTGCCATTTGGGTTATTTATATTTTTCCATATTATAAATAATGATGTAAAGAATGTAGTTTTATCTAAATCTTAGTGTACATCTTTTTCTTTGGAAAAATTCCTGCATGTAGAATTGCCTGCTCAGAGACATTTTATGCTTATAAACAAAAACTATCTTCTTATTTGGACAATTTTCAGAGGATTCAAATTCAATGAAAATTTGTGTCATTAAAATGGGAAAAAAATGCTCCTATGTGTTTTACTGATTAAGCAGTGTTATTTTGTTTGGTTTGGGGATTTTGTTTAATTTTGTTTTGTTTGCTTCACCTTAAAACACACCACTATGATGTAATTAAACAATGAAAAAATTGATAAACAAAGATTATTGGCATCTGCATAAGTTTTAGTGGTCAAGAACATATTTTTCTTGTCATTGAGGTCATATTTTATTTTAGTGGCTGTGTGCATTCTTCATTCATTGAAACAGTTTGGACAATAGAGTTAAGTTGGCTTGACCAGTACTTCTATGACCTCAGTAGGTAGAATTATGGTTTCCTCTTGATTCCAGCAATCAGCTGTGAATATATTTATGTAGCTACCTAGCAAGTCCAATCAGAGGGAATCCTTCCCTTTCTCACAGGGTAATAAATGATATCTTTTCCTCAATTATTATAGCCAGGGTCAATGCTGTGGACTTATTGACTTAATGAGAGACTACCAGAACTTGAAGTCAGTTGTTTCTAAAGTCCTAGAAAATGCCAACAATGTGCTTGCAACCAGAACTACTATAAAAGATCAGGAGGATATTAAATGGGCTTTATCCAAGGTAATAATTCAAAATCTATTTATTTTGAGGGTGCCTGGGTGGCTCAGTTGGTTAAGTGTCTGGCTCTTGATCTTGGTTCAGGTCATGATCTTGGGGTTAGTGAGTTCAAGCCCTGAATTGACCCTACAGATAGTGCGGAGCCTGCTTGGGACTCTCTTTCTCTCTCTCCACCTCTCAGACTCTGCCCCTCCTCCACTCTCTCTTTCAAACTAAATAAACTTTAAAAAATATCTATATAAGTTTTTTTAATGTATTTATTTTAGTAGACTACTTAGTAGAGCTGATTTTCACTTGTCATGAATTCTCTATACAACTCTTGTCAGTACATATAGATGTAGGATCTTCATGCTGACAAACTCAACTTGTTTTGTTGTTTTGTTTTGTTTTAGGAATACTGATATCCAGGAGTCTAGCAATTCTAAAAGATTTATAGTTCATTAGTATCACTGGCTTCTGTGTAAGGTCAAACCATGAATTAAATTTCTTAGAGGGAAATGGTTTTGAACACCTGACTTATGACTGATTATTTTATTAATTGAAGAAACATTTATGTCCACAGCATGAAACTGCCAAGAACGAAATGTGTAACAAACAGAAAGAATTGGATAACTTTACAAGTAAAGGGAAACAGTTGTTATCTGAGCTGAGAAAAATCCACAGTAGTGATTTCATCCTGGTGAAAACAGACATGGAGAGCACTGTGGACAGATGGCTGGATGTAAGATAATCACCTCGATTGTATGAACAATTTAAATATTCACATTTGTCGATCATATTTGGGGGTAAAGGATTATTCAGGGATGTGAATTCCATTTTTTGCTTTTAATGCTCCATGCAAAATGATACGTGGAAGAAAAACAATATTCATATAATGTTTGGAATTAGCAAAGAGAGTTATTTATTTGTTGATACTTAGTGGCAGTTTTCTAGAATTTAACTTGGTAGCTTTGATCACAACTAGTTTATAACTCTAAATGTTCTTTTCCTTAGAACTCTGGGATTATGGATAAAAATTGAGGAATAATTTATAAATATCCTGCAGAATATTAAATATAATGTATAATCACTTAGAGTACCAAGACTATAATTTGGCATTGAAAAACATCAGACTTGTGGTTTACATCCTTGTGTATTAGGTCTTGTTCTGTCATTGACTAGTTGTCTGACCAGAGAAGTCACTTGATCTCTTTGGAACTTGACCTATCAATCCATACATATTTTATGTTAACTTCCAGCTCAAGACTCCAGTGATGCTATTGCCCTTCTATTAAGCTACAGTGCATCACTATAGATTAAATTGCTTAAGCTAAATTACTAAAGTTAGATATTGATAATTGTGTACTATAATCAAATAATTAGAAGATTGCAGAAAACCTTACCTGCCTTCACTTTTAAAAGAACATCCTTGGAGTGCCTGGGTAACTCAGTCAGTTAAGCATCTGACTGGATTTCGGCTCAGGTCATTATCTCATGGTTCTTGAGTTTGAGCCCGTGTTGGGCTCTGTGCTAACAACTCGGAACCTGGAGCCTGCTTGGGATTTTGTGTCCCCCTCTCTCTCTGTCCCTCCCCTACTCGCACTCTGTCTCTCACTCTCAAAAATAAATACATATTTTAAAAATGTTAAAAAACATTCTTATTATAGGAAGTGTATTAAGTAATAGTGCTTTACTTTAGACATTCAAAGTTGGTTGTATAAAGTTGGTAGCTGTCCTACATATTTATTTATTCTATAAATATATTCAAGTCTAATTTATGTCCATTTTTATACTTCAGCATTACAAATAAAAGTGCTTATTATATTGTTTTCAAAAATAAATATAATACTGCCCCAGATGGACCCTTATCCTATAGAATGTTATATTATGATAGACTCCAATAGTAGACCTGTTGTTCTTAGTTTCCCAACTGGCAAATGAAAATCAAATGTCTCAGAAATTCAATCAACGCTCCTAATGACAGAAACAATTTGTGTAATAGCATTTATTTGAGTCAAGTGCACTAAATCCCTTATAATAATATTTGTGAAATTTTGTTTTTCAGGAAGAATACAATTTTTTGATTAAGGAAGCATGGACATCATTTAGTATTTAGGTGGGTTACAGAGAATCTTAAAACCCCAGACAACGAGTGACGTGGTGTCTGTTTTCTATCACAGGTATCAGAGAAAATTGAGGAAAACATGGATAGACTAAGGGCAAGTCTGACCATTTGGGGTGATGTACTTGCAAGTAAAGATGAGATCGACGGATGGTCAAACAATTCTGTTCCGCAGTTGGCTGAAAGCATCAGTAACCTGAATAATAGTGCCAAAGCAGAAGAATTCCTTAAAGAATTTGAGGTAAATTGACTACATCTACATATGTGAACTTGTGAGCTCATTGACAAGAATAAAAGAAAAATGTGCCCCTTTTTTGACAATAAAGCCCCCACGCTGTGGCTTGGCCCCGTGTCATGCTCACACTGCTTAATGAGGTCCTGGCCCGCTGTGAGTACTCAGGAAATATTTGTTGGATGAATTATTATGCTTCATGACTGTGGAGTCCAGTGACTCAGTAATTGAGGGAGAACATCTGAGGAAGATGTATTTTTTTTAAAAATAGTTTATTGTCAAATTGGTTTCCATATAACACCCAGTGTTCGTCCCCACAAGTGCCCCCCTCCATGACCACCACCCCCTTCCCCTGTCCCCCTCCCCCTTAAGCCCTCAGTTTGTTCTCAGTATTCAAGAGTCTCTCATGATTTGCCTCTCTCCCTCTCCCTAACTCTTTTTCCCTTCTTCCCTTCCCCATGGTCCTCTGTTAAGTTTCTCCTGTTAGACCTATGAGTGAAAACATATGGTATCTGTCCTTCTCCATCAGAATTATTTTGCTTAGCATGACACCCTCGAGGTCCATCCACATTGCCACAAATGGCCAGATGTCATTCTTTCTCATTGCCATGTAGTACTCCATTGTATATATAAACCACATCTTCTTGATCCATTCATCAACTGATGGACATTCTTTCTTTCAGAGACACATATGAATGTTACCAGAGTGTTAACTATCTTTTGCTATTCATCAGATATTTGAATAGGCAATGGAAAGACTTTTTTGTCTTATTTTTATCACTTCTTAGTTGGGGCTTTAAGCTTAAAATATTGGTAGAAAAGTAAAAGCCCATAAAATCTATATTTTTCCCATTTTTCCAGTCATCTGAGACTATGACACCTTCCTACTTGAAAAATCAAATTGAAGGTGTTTGTAATTTAGTAATATTTAGATTTTTTTATTCAAACAAGATATTTACTGAGTACTTACCATGTGCTGAGCACTTACCCATAGATTCTGGGCTCTTCTGTTTCCCCTCTAGAAACAGAAGAAAATTGGACATGGGTGTGTGGCAGGCTTCCTCAGAAAGTGGTCTAAAAAGCTCTACTCACCAATTTATTTTAAATTTTTATTTCTAGTTCTTGCATTCATTTATTTATTTACTCATCAGATTCTTTTTCTTTTTAATGTTTATTTTTGAGAGAGAGACAGAACACAAGCAGGGGAGGGACAGAATGAGGAAGACACAGAATCTGAAGCAGACTTCAGCTCTGAGCTAGCTGTCAGCACAGAGCCCAACATGGGGCTCAAACCCATGAACTGTGAGATCATGACCTGAGCTGAAGCCGACACTTAACCGACTGAGCCACCCAGGCGCCCCTCAGACTCTGTTTTAAACACTGAGAATAAATGGTAAAACGGACGAAGTCCGTATCCTCATGGCATTTACATTGTTTACATTACAGTATGCATGTGAATTGTGCAGTAGTAATTAAGCGAAGATGACCAATGAAGCAAGGTCAGAGGAAATAATGACAAGAGATAACTTGTTTCATGAAGCATATATTCTGCCATGAGGGCAGAATATTATTCACCATTCGATGCCGGGGTGCTCAGTACTGTGCCTGGCCCACAGATGGAACATGACAGATAGATGATAAATGATACAGTCTGAAAAAACTGCAGGTGAATCAACTGTATACCTAGGGTATCTAGCCCTGACGCAAAGAGCTTCCTAGAGGTTTTTAAATCAAACACCCATTTCCAAGAGCAAACAGAAATAGAAGAAATTAGCCAGACTTCAAATGCAGTCAGGAGAGGGATACCACAGTCTCTGAAGATGTCATCTTTGACATTAAATTAACATTACAGCTCAAACAGTAATGGATGCCTGACTAAGGCTTGTACCGACTATCAAAAAAATATTAAATTTTAAAGAATTTCGCAAGCCAGTGTTCAACAAAACCATTATTGAAAATTAAATTGTAGGGGCGCCTGGGTGGCTCAGTCGGTTAAGCATCTGGCTTCAGCTCAGGTCATGATCTCACGGTTCGTGGGCTCAAGCCCCGCATCGGGCTCTGTGCTGACAGCTCAGAGCCTGGAGCCTATTTTGGATTCTGTCTCCCTCTCTCTCTGACCCTCCCCTGCTTGCACTGTCTCTGTCTCAAAAAAGAAAAAAATTAAATTGTAGATAAATTAACAGCTGAATACATTATATTAAAATTAAGCTAATAAATACTTAAGACTTATAACTCCAAATTTCTATTCTACATACAACTATTGTCTAGGCTCTTGAATTATTGATGTCTATTGTACCTGCTTGGGGGAACAGGTGTAGAGTTGTGTCCTATGGTGCATGGCATTCAACTGCACGTGCAGTGACATCTCATAGCTCAAAATGGTGGTCACTTTTACAAGTCAGGGTCTTCATTTTTTGGAGAGCTGATTATGTCACTGGCATGCAGTACACTTCCTAGTACTGACCTCTGGGATCCAGGAAGCCTGTGGACATCAGTCCCACATTTAACATGTCCAGCATCAATCTCTCACAGAAATGGGTTTTTTATGTCATGGACTATGTGGTATGGCAACAAATAAAATTAGTTTAGTGGATTCAGCCCAGTGCTTCACAGCACATTGCTGCTTCAATTCAAGAGATAAAGTTGGTAAGTCTGTAGGTGTGATTCTCTAATTGTCAGCCTGTCTCTGGAGAAAGCCAGTGGGCCTGAGAGTTAGTTCATCGTGTCTTACTGGGTATGTACATGGCTTGCTGGACTGAAGGTATACTAGTGTCCACAGAACACCAAAACATCGTGTTTAAGTTGAGAGGGATCCTTTATCCAAAGTTCCTTTGTGGCTCCAAATAAATAATTAAGTTTACAAGCATCTAATTTGTTCAGTCATGAATCTTGACCTGTTCTTTTCTTCGTTTTGTGTTAGCGTGGGTTCAAATAAATTAAAAAAAAAAAGGAGAAATATACAAAAGGCTTTTATTTTAACAAGATTTTAAAATTTTATTTGAATGCTTCTTATGTATTACATATAGTTCACAGTAAGTAGGCACTCCCGATGCGGTTGCGCTTTGAAGTCCTTCCTCAAAAGTTTAATGCTTGCCATGGTAGCCAGTGATATTAATGCTAATGAATAAATGACAGTTATTGAAAATCCCCACTGACTCAAAACTTTTTAGTTAGTGCTTAATTTTTTCCAGGAGCTTTTTTTTTTTTTCCAATCAAGAGGATGGGAAGAATGTTCTGCATACTCCCTCACACTGGAAGTGAAAGTTAATGACGACATTTTTCCACATTCATAAATAATGACAGCCTCAGAAAATCAGAGAATTTTTTTTAACCCTGGCTTGAAGTTAGGGCATTGTGACAGCATTAACTCTTGGAATTATTAAATGCCAAATGTAGTATGTCCATGTTTGGACGAGTTATGCTTTTTGTCTTTTATTTTGGCAGTCTGAAGTTAAAAACAAAGCACTGAGATTGGAAGAACTTCATTGCAAAGTTAATGATCTTAAAGAATTAACTAAAAATCCAGAAACACCACCAGACCTTCAGGTAAGTATTCAGTCAGGTTTGTGATAACTACTTTATACTAGACTCACCTTTAAATATAATTTCTAATATAATTGATATACAATATAATAACAAGTAAATTTTATATGTCATGTATATATATACACATATATATTCTCATTATTATTATCATCATGATTCCAAGCAAACACATGGATCTTAACATATATGGGGGGGCACCTGGGTGGCTCAGTCAGTTGAGCATCCTGCTTTGGCTCAGGTCATGATCTCACGGTTCATGGGTTCAGGCCCCGTGTCGGGCTCTGTGCTGACAGCTAGCTCAGAGCCTGGAGCCTGTTTCAGATTCTGTGTCTCCCTCTCTCTCTGACCCTCCCCTGCTCACACTGTCTCTGTCTCTCAAAAATAAATAAAAACCATGAAAAAAAATTTAACATATATGGGGATTAAAACATTAACATCTTTAGAATTCCTTGTGTTTATTAATATTATTAGTGATGTTAGTACTAATAGCCATATATAATAGGAATATTACTATATTGATTCTGTTAATATATTAATAGTATACTATTCTATTATATTAATATATCATAGTAATACTATATATAATAATATATAATGGTAATACTCATACCTCCTTTCAGGGCTCTGTGTTCAGCACAGATCCACAGGGAGCACGAGGCAGGCTGGGGTCGACCAGGAAGCCTGAGCTACTTCAGTGAGGGAACTGTAGGAGCAAGTAGTACAGGCTGGCTGGGGGGCGAGGGGGAGTCTCTTGTGGCAGCCAGCTCCACAGGCTCCAGGCTAAGTGTTCCACTGTCTTACTTTAACCTGCACAGTGTTTCTGCCCTCATAGATTTTCTCTACATTTTCCTTCCTCCTGTTGTGCGTTTGTCCTTTACTTACTGATTCTTGCTAACCCGTCTGTCATGCTTGACTATACTTAGGCTCTGATCCGAGACTGTGTATCCATCACTTAGCATCATGGGTGGATGATAGATACATGTACCGGAATGTTAAAGTTTCACCTGAGGCTGCTCATACAGAAGACAAAAAAAGGAATGCTTATGCATGTTGCCTGTGTCAAGGGTATTATACATGGGCAACAGGTGGACTTTTGTAGAGTTAAGATAGAGGCAGGGTTTTGGGAGAAAGCCACCATTGTACTCTGCTTTCTCACCGCCATCCCCCCATCTCACGGAAGAGGTGTTGGGACACCTCAACATAAAGGGAAGAGTCTGAGTGTACCATCTAGAGAGTGTGACCTGTGCCCCTGCCGTTGGTGGAGACCAGGTCTACTATCCAACTCCTCTGAGGAACCTTAAGGGTGAGAAAGAGCCTGGCTACCTGCTGATATATTTGCCAAAGGAGAAGTGATTGTTTTGAGTGGCCTGCATCTCCGAATCATCTGGTGTGAATGCCAGTGACCCCTGGCCCAGAAGTGAATTATCAGAGGAAAGGCAAGGAGAAAGCTTGTGCATTTCTCAGGTCATCTAGGAAGGCGTTCTAGGGGGAGACAGGCCTCAGATACCCACAGGATGTGAAAGGAGAGATGATGACATTCAAGGTGATGTCACTGGGAGGTCCCAACACTGAGGGGAGTCTCAGAAAACCCCACAGATGAAGGCCTGTGACAGGAGAGAATGCTAAATGTCACCTGTCGCAGCTCACAATAGTTGCCAAACCTCTCTGAGCTCTTCCCCCATCTCCTGCTTTTCTACACCTATGAGGTCAGAAGCTATCGAAAATGGTGAAATAAAAAAGAGACCCTTGACACCTTTCTTCAAATGGGCTTCCTATTTGTAGCAGATCTGAGCTGGAGATAAGAAAAAAGCTTTAACTTCAAGTTCAGTTTTGATAATTAAATGGGCCTAGATGTGTTCTTAGTGGAATTGAAACTATTTTGCAGTGTATCATGATTATAAGTCCTTTTATTATCTGTAGGGCTGGAAGAGTCAGGGGCCCTCCCAAAATAAATCGTTTGGGAGAATGGGAGAACTAGGCCCACTGAATGCTTTTAAGTGGGAGACAAAACCAAAGTTGCTTTATGATAAAATTCTAATGTGTTTGTTCAGAGTAGTGGTTACATCGGGACGTACAGTGTGTGGGTGTTTCCCAGGAAGGATTTGGAGCAGGGTTTCGGTCACCAGCTTGGTAACTGTGTAGGATGAGCTCTGCTTTTGAAATGTGGTCTTCTGTTTTCCTTGGACCCTCTGTCAAAACTGCCCCTTTAACATCCAATGTCAACTGTAGTCCGTACTGTTTCCATTTTTCCATCACTTAAAATATTTGACCACTTGTACCCACTGATTTTCCTTCTTAGAAAGATTGCATTAGCACCATCTGTGGTTAGGCTTATGTGTTTTTTACAGTTAAGCTGCACATGAACAGGTTTCTACTAAATGAGGATTCTGGTCGTCACATTTTTTAATGAAATCCTACATTATGTTTAGTTTATAGAAGCAGACTTACGGCAGAAACTGGAGCATGCCAAAGAAATTACCGAAGAAGCAAAAGGAACCTTGAAGGATTTCACCACTCAGAGTACACAGGTGGAAAAGTTCATCAATGATACAACAAGCTGGCTCACAAAAGTAGAAGAAGTGTTGATGAACTGTGCCCAGACTGAGACATGGGAGGGGCTGAAAAAAGTAAAGGTGGGTAATAACCTATTGTTGAGCATTTCTACTTCCAATGCTAGTATTGATTTTTCTGTTCTGTGGTGATAAAAATAAAATAAATATGATAAAAATAAAAACTATGCTTTTGGTTACCTGTATTAACACTAGGCCACCTAATTCATTGGACACAGCAAAGTAAGTTAACAGGTAGAGATAAATGAATGAAGGTAGTAGGAAATTGAAAATGAATAATCTAAAAACAGAAAGCATGCATTACTGTAGGACCTGCTCATAAGCTAGGCTTGTCAGCATATTTTTTTAGTAAAGAGTAGAGCCTTTAGAAGACCTTTCGAATTTCCACGAATTTTCAGATTTGAATGCCGAATAGGTTTTCATTGCTTAGTTATTGTTGTTGGTCAATATGACTGCTTTTGTCTATATAAGGATATATTAAAAAAGGGAAGAAGTTGAGAGAACATTCTCCCTCCATGTCATCTGTCCATAGAGGCAATGTTACTGATCAACTGTCTGTAAAGCTTGTAAGTTGAGTTGACTGTTTCACATATGTGATCTGGTCTCTTTAGCATATTTTGTCACTGTAAGAACAAACGTGGTTTGAAATTAACTACTGGTGCTTTTGATGTGTCCTGTGACCCTGAACAAAGCCCTAGCAGACCACTGAAGAATGTGAACTTAGGGGGTGACTCCATTAATAGTTTCTAATCAACTGACTAAACCTAAAATCATGGGCTGGAATCCCTAAGAACCTATTGGATTTGCTTGGAATCCTAAACCCTAATCCAAATCCTACTGCTTCTCAACAGCTGTTTGCAGTTGTTCCCAAAGAGAACTGGGCAGAAATTCTGAAAGAGTCAACACAGATTATAAAACCTGAAAAAAAAAAAAACACTAAAATGCCTCAAAAATGCATCCATTACTGAGTGGATTTCAATAGCATCAGTTTCCCAAAAGAAGTACCATAGTGGAATAGTTGGAATATTTCCCTTGAATGTGATGAATATCCTTCATGGCATTCTCTTATTCTGTAGGAGATACAAAAGGAACTTCAAAGTCAGCAGAGCAGCATCAGCGCCACCCAAGAAAATCTCAATAGCTTGTGCCGCAAGTACCATTCGGTTGAGTTGGAGAGCTTGGGCAGTGCTATGACTGGGCTGATAAAGAACCACGAAGCTGTGAGCCAGCTGTGCTCCAAGACACAGGCCAGCCTTCAGGATTTTCTGGAGAAGCACTTCAATGGTGAGCTCCGACAAGCTCTTGCATGAATAGTTTGTTTATAAGAAAGAATCCAAACCTAGAAACTGCCAGTGATCGTTGGAAAAAACTTTCCAGCAGAATGTCATTTTAAATTCATTTGTCCATTGAGATGTGAGCTGTGGAAGTGTTGTGCTTGGGCTGTAGCCATAAGCTGAATTCTTCCTCCTTCTCCTCAAGAAAGTAGGAATACACCATTTTGAGGATTCTGAATTTCATCTGGATTTCCTATATCTAGCTTATTTGTGAGGAAAATTACTTCCACTGCTATGGTGAAATGATACAGTAAACTTGGATATTAGGCCATGAAGCAGCGGTAGCCATGTATTTCAGGAAATTTCCAGTCATATGTCTCTGACTCGGCTTCCCACCCAGCTGTGTCTTCGGGCTGATGAAGATGTGAAATGGCTCTGAGTCAGCTTGGTGGAAAGAGGACATGGTTCTTTCTTTTGCCATAAAAATGGCTTCCACGCCCCCAGAACCTTTGTCCCTTTGCTCTCTTACATACTCAGACAATTAATTATCTTCCTTTACCAAAAGAAACAATGGGAAATTAGATGTTTCAGGGACCCAAATTTCTTTTCAGTCTTCTCTCTGAGAGAATTTCTCGATTCCACCATGAACAGTCATGGTTATGGAGCATGCTGTAGTATATTCTACATTGTTATGATTTTCTTTCTGGAATATTCTGTAAGGCAAGATGCAATGAGCTAATGACTGGCATTGATTCATTATGGTAATTATTCATTCAGTGTTTTGGATGTATTTCTCATTTTCGTTACTTTCAAAAGAGTCTATGCAGGAATTCCAAGAGTGGTTTTCTGGAATAAAGGCAGCAGCAAAGGAATCATCAGATAGAACTGGCGACAGCAAGGTTCTAGAGGCAAAGCTCCATGAACTTCAGGTATGAAAGCCGGTGCTCTTTCTTCTTCTCTAAGCTGTTCTCATGTGCCTTCAGGTCTGGCTTTAAATCATCTCTTTCTCCACATCTTCTTACTTTATTCAAACTTTTTTTCTTCTTTAACAGAATTAGATTTCTTGAGTCATAAGGCTATAGGCAGTATGAAAAGTTGAGAAAATAAGTCAGAGAATTTGTAGATCCCATTCTTCTCTCTTTTAGGCTATTGACCATTATTTGGAATTCATTCAAAATTGAACCTAGTTTTAAATTTTATAGCAGTAAAGACATAAAAAATGTATCTATATCATATTACTACATGGAAGAGTTTTATTTATTTATTTTTAAGTTTATTTATTTTTGAGAGAGGAGAGCGTGCCCATGAGCATAAGTGGGGGAGGAGCAAAGAGGGAGAGAGAGAGCATTTAAGTAGGCTCTGCACCATCAGCCCAGAGCCCCATGTGGGGCTCTAACTCACCAACTGTAAGATCATGACCTGAGCTGAAATCAAGGGTCAGACACTTAACTGACTGAGCTACTCTAAGTGTCCCTATTGTGGAGGAGTTTTAAAAAGAAGACATTGCTTGTTTTTTTTTTTTTTAAATAACTGCAGTCTAAATTCGGAGCTAGGACATACACAAAGCAATAGGTAATACAGACTTTACTGACTACTAAAAATACATGAATTCATGAATTCAGGACGGAATAAGCCATTGTGTAGTAGAGTTCAGAGGTGACTGACTCAAATTGAGTTTTTGACAAGTTTTTCAAATGGCTGATCTGAGCAAAGCACTGTGTTAATTATTATTTAAAAATATATTTTGGGGGGTGGGGGACACCTGAGTGGCTCAGTTAGTTAAGCTTCTGACTTCCGGTCAGGTCATGATCTCATGGTTCATGAGCTCAAACCCCACATTGGGCTCTGTGCTGACAGCTCAGAGCCTGGAGCCTGCTTTGGATTCTATGTCTTCCTCTCTCTGTGCCCTTCTGCCACTTATCCTCTGCTCTCTTTCTCTCTCTCTCTCTCTCAAAAGTAAATAAACATGAAACAATTTTTTAATTTAAAAATCTGTTTTTTAGATTAATGAAAAACACGAAAATTTTGTGGCCTAATCAGTGAGGACAGTTATGTAGATAACTCATGAGAAGTCAGAGTAGGAAGATCATTATAATAAAGGAAGTTGGCTTTCCGGGAGGCATGGCACATATAAATGTGGAATTGCCTCCTTTAAGCCTGAGATGCAGTGAAACACCACAATAAAAAGTCTGAGTGACCATTGCAAATGCCACCTGGGAGCACAGGGGAGAAGCAGGGCTGGCTCTCAGTGGTTCCGGTGTGTTCTTTTGCTCTGCTAAAACTGTGCCCGTGCATATGGTCTCTCAAGGGGGAGGTGCATGTCGAGGAAAGAAGAGGCCCAAAGGGAGGACTTTGTGTGCAGACCAGAAGAGGGAGAAGGGCTGCAGGCAACCTACCAGCCCTCATACTAACCTGTGAAGTTAGAGGCCCTCACACTAACCTGTGAAGAAGTAGAGCCTGGACCGGGCAGGGACAGTGAGAACACGTAGAGGCTGAGAGCAAGGCCTTGATGAGAACACCCTCCTTTACAGCGTGGTCCACAGTTTAGTCCTCAGTGGTTCCAGTGTCTGGCTGGTCCCTTCCTCGATTATGAGCCTGGATTCTATCTAGTTGTACATTCTTACTCTGGCCTTATTAAAGACTTTCTGCCTCTGGGTTCTGGGTTCTGTTTTTCTTCTCTTGCTTTGCTTTCTCTGCTCAGAATTTCAATCAATGCTCCCATGCTCCAGGGTCTCTGAGTAATAGCAAATCACTGTATTACCTTTATTTCTTGAAACAGAACATTTTGGACTCCATCAGTGATGGGCAGAGCAAGCTTGATGCTGTGACTCAAGAAGGCCAAACTTTATATGCACATTTGTCTAAACAAATTGTCAGTAGCATTCAGGAGCAAATTACAAAGGCTAATGAAGAATTCCAAGAATTTTTAAAACAATGCCTTAAAGACAAGCAGGCTCTTCAAGACTGTGCTTTAGAACTTGGGAGGTAGGTTGTTTTGATAAGTGTAGATTACATCACCCATAAAATATGTTTCCAAAGAGATTGAGAAATCTTAAGTACAGGTTCATACTAGAACAGTAATTAATTGCTTGGACTCTGATGGTTTTGTTTAGCTTTATTTTCAAAATTAAAAAAGTAAGGAATTATGCATAAATGCATGTATTTTTTTATCTATTTGGTTAACTCAATATATTAGAGCTTTGGTACCCAGGTTTTAGGTTATCCAAGTCTTTTCTTTGTGTCCACCTCTGTTGGGTTGAAGTGATGGCAAAAGACACCTGTCAAATTTCTATGAATCAAGGTACCAATCAGGAAGCAATGTCAACAGAGGTGATTATAAAATTAGAAGAAAAAACTAGAGGGAAAAGGATGTCAGTAGAATCAAAATGCCTTTCTGGTCACAGAGGAAATTGCTTTACTCTTGTCCAGTTCTCTTAGAAAAGTTACATCGTTTTCAAACCTTAGAGCCCTTGTGCTGTTGCATCATATTTACATTTTCATAAGATTCACAGAGATGACTTTCCCTTCTTGTCCCAGGGCTTCCACTGCCCTCCTCAATCCATTGGCCCCAAGTAGGGTCTCTGAAGTGAGACACAAAGTTAAGGGCATATTGACACAGGAATGTAATCTTGGTAATAATTACAAGCTGATTACCAGGAAATCAATTTGGCAAGATAAGGTCACTCTTAGCTCTCGAGATTTGTCTGCAATTTGTCATTTTGTTGCTGAAATAAATGATAATTTAGATGAGTGTAATGTTGAGTTTTCATCCCTACTTGAAATTCATGATTTTAATTGCCATTGGCATTATGACCTCCGCTATTTGAATTTATTTATCATAATGAGTACAGAAGAATTTCTACAAAGTATTTTCTTTTCTGTAGCTTTGAGGATCAGCACAGAAAACTGAACTTATGGATCCACGAAATGGATGAAAGGTTAAGTACAGAAAACTTGGGAGAGAGTAAACAGCACATCCCTGAGAAGAAGAATGAAGTCCATAAAGTTGAAATGTTTCTGGGAGAATTATTGGCTGCAAGGTATGGTGCAGAAATGGGATAGGTCCTCACCCTACTAGCAAGTTTTACTTGTCTGATTGGTTGGTTATTTGCTTCGGTTGTTAATTGGTTGGTTGGTTGGTGATAGTTATTGTATCTGTTTTAATATCTAAATGTCTAGAATACGATGACTGTGCAGTGTTCTCTATGGCAAAGTGGTATTCTGGAGAGAACATAGGGGTTGAAATGAGGAGCTATCCGCATTCCAGTTTCACCTCCCTTTGCTCAACAAACTGGACAGGCCACTTACTTCCTGTATTTCTTGATTTTGCCTTTTTTAAAAAAAATTCTTAATGTTTATTTATTCTTAGAGAGACAGAGAGTGAGCAGAGGGGGAGCAGAGAGAGGGAGACACAGAATCTGAAGCAGGCTCCAGGCTCTGAGCTGTCAGCACAGAGCCTGATGAGGGGCTCAGACACCTAAACTGTGAGATCATGACCTGAGCTGAAGTCAGATGCTTAACTGACTGAGCCATTCAGGCACCCTTGATTTTGCCTTTAAGCATTATGCTGCTAGTAATACCATACTTTCTTTTAGAGGTTATGATAAGGACAGAAGGTCATTATAAAGGTACTTTTCATTTATAAAAATAATGCTATAAACCCCATTCTTCACATACTTCAACATCCAGTTCCATTTCCAATCCACCCCCAGCTTCATAGCATTCTTAGTAAAGCAAAAGGTTGGACATTATGACTGCCTGTCCTAGAGGTCCCTCCTCCACTGCAGGATCCAACTCTTCATTGTCTCTTGACATTTCTGGCTTCTTTCCCAGGCAAAGTTCTCCTGCCTATGCTTTTGACTCCACCAGCTTCAGGGCTTTGCTCGCTAAAGTCATGATCCACCCTGGCATTTTCAGTTGCTTTGTTGGTACTTGGGGTGCAGCTTGACCCCAGACTTCTTAACCATCCTCCTAAAGAGCAGTGGTCTCACCATACAGATGTTAGCAGCAGAGGCTAACACCCAGCGTGCTTAATCGGACAAATCAGCAATAGTGATTGATTCAGTAAAAAAATGTCTAATTCCAATCACATTCATTCCTTCTTTCTGCTGAGTCTTCTTTTTGGTCAAACTTGCCTAGTATTCCTTGCCTTAAAAAACAAACATGCAAACAAATACATAAACATAACCCATAATGGTGGCTGCATTGGTGTGCTAGTGTGATGACTCCTATAAAGTTTTCCTGGAATGCTTGGTCCCATCTCTGTGAGCCCTTACCATCGGGTAAACTCTCTGTCGAATCTATACATGCCAACCCCCAACAGTGAGTTCCTCAAGGTCATGGACCTTTAGGTCTTTATCATTGTTATGGTCCCAATGTCTGGTACAGTACCAGAAAAAAAGAAAATATTTGCTGAATGAATAGAATTAACAGTATAATTCTAACTATATGGGTTTCTGAAAATTATCACACTGTACTTTATTTGCTTTTTAAATCTTGACTCATGTCTAGATAAAATATAACATGACCAGACCTACTTTCGTCTTTCTTCTAAACTTTTAAAATGACTTTACATATTCTTCTTGAGCTGGTGTTCTCTGGTGTTCCAGGAGCAGAGGCTAAGAGTCCGTAAGTGTTTGACCCCAGGCTCTTTGTAACTGGCTTCTTCTCTGGACAATCACAATGTACTCTGTGGCTCACCCAGGTCTTCCAGCTGGGTCACCTGACTTTTCTGTTGCCGCCCACTTGACGCTCCTAGTCATCTGGATCGTTTTCATCATAACATTTCACTCAACCATCTGGAGGGGATGCCTTTTTTTTTCAAAGTACCCCAGATTTGACGAACATTGAATTTCTACCACCCATTAAGAAATTCTTGTGGTAACAAGTGATATCCAATCGTCTTGAATTATTTAACTCACTTTGTTGCTTAAGCCAACTTCTTGTCTTACCAGATTATAAGAAATGTAATTTGGAGTAGATGCGATGTTGTATACATCACATATCACAGAGGGCCACAGGAAGCTACGTCCTTGGTAGCTGCTCAGAAAAAAAATGACAGACCTTGTAGGAGATAAAGTTTGTGTTCTTTCTCTAGTACTCACAAGAGTTCATGTTCACACATCTGCACTCTCCCTTCTGGTATCCTGGTATCCTAAAACAAGGGGAAGCCAACCCTCCCACATATGACTCTAGTTTGCCTGGACATAATTAACATAAATCCAGACTGAGATGAACCAGGGAGCCAAGATATAGCAAGAAAACCCATCATACCTCATATAATGGCCTTTTGAAAGACACCGTTGTTTTGCATGTTATCTTTTGTGTTGGGTCCTGGGAATATGAGATGAGTGCAATAACCCTGGCTTCTGGAAGGGGAGAGCCTGAGGACTGAGACAGACAGGGTGCCTGAGGTGATAGAGCGGGACAGAGGCAGAACTGATACAGAGAAAAGCCCGGTACTCCCCTCCCTCTCTGGGATCAGTGTGATGCTGCCTCTGGAGGTGGCACCTGCCCTGGCATGGAAAGACCAACGAGGAAGGAAGCACACAAGAGTAGATGGGTTTTCACAAAGGCAGGATCTCCATATAAGAACCAAAAAAAAGCAGAGGGTCTAGGGACATTTCAGGATTAGAGCGTGCTGTCAGAACAGAGAGATGTTAGAGATGAGACTGGAGAGGCCGTGCCGGGCCATTTTCTGACGTGAATTCCTTGAAATAAAGGAGTCAGGATCTACGCACAGCATAGATGGAATGAAACCCCCAGATGTATATTGGCTACATTCAGAGAAACCTTAGAGAATGCAGGGTCCCAGCATCTTTGTCTTAAAGGCTTGTTGGCTGTGAGTGCTCGTCTGGCTACATCTCCAGGATCAACTAACTATCTTTTGCACTCTAGAATGTCAGAATTTTTTTTTCTATTCTTTCTAGAGAGTCTCTGGATAAGCTTTCCCAGAGAGGGCAGCTTCTCAGCGAAGAGGGCCACGGGGCTGGCAAAGAAGGACGCCTGTGCTCACAGCTCCTCACCAACTACCAGAACTTACTGAGAACGACGAAGGAGAAGCTCCGGAGCTGCCAGGTGGCCCTGCAGGAGCACGAGGCCCTGGAGGAAGCCGTGCAGAGCATGTGGTCCTGGGTGAAGGACATTCAGGACCGGCTGGCCTGCGCGGAGAGCACCATTGGAAGCAAAGACACCTTGGAAAAGCGGCTCTTACAGATACAGGTAAGTGGAGTGCACTGGCCAGACACCGACACCTTCTGAAGACCAATTTGCTTGGATTCACAAATATTTGAGTCGAGTCCTAATTGTCCTGTGAGGTTCCAAATGAAGATTATGTGGGAAAAAATGGAGACATTGGCAAAATGGGTATGGAGGGATCACGTTTCCCCTTCAATGGCTTTAAAATAATTTTTAATTTCATTTAGTAAGTATTCAGCAAACGTTATGGAATACTTAGTCTACTCCAAGCACAATGCAAATCATCGGGGAAATAGAGGTAAAAATCCATGCTTGCTTTCTAGTGCACAGTCTAGTGGGAGAGACTGACCTGTAAGTACTCACTTGCGGTAGCCCATGTAGGCAGGGGCCATGACTGAATCAAGCGTGTCCACCAACCCAGCCTGCAGTTGATGAAGGGGACCTCAGAAGATAGAAATTAGCCAGGCAGTGATGGGAGGGGACAGTTAGATTTTTGACAAGTGTGTCTTCATTTTTAAAATAGTTTCTTTTTACTTTGAAACCAACATTTAGTAAATGTACATTTCTAGGTTAGTGGTCCAGTTCTCCAAGAATTTAAATGGGAGTTAATCCTTAACTTCAAGACTCCTGATATCTAATGCTTAGATAATTAAATATCTGGAATACCTGGGAGGCTCAGTTGGTTGCGCATTCGACTTTGGCTCAGGTTATGATCTCATGGTTGTAAGTTCCAGCCCCGCATTAGGCGCTGTGCTGACAGCTCAGAGCCTGGAGCCTGCGTAGGATTCTCTGTCTCCCTCTCTCTCTCTGTGTCTCTCTCTGCCCCTCCCCAACTTGTGCTTGCTCGCTCTCTCTGTCTCAAAAATAAATAAACATTCAAAAAAATTTAAATAAAGTATCGTTTTGCACTGGGGTCCAGGGTTTGTTGTTGTGTTTTCATTTTAAAGTGAGTAAGCTTTCTTCTGAGAGACTGTTTTAAAAATATGAAGGGTGTCTGGGTGGCTCAATCGTTTAAGTGTCCAACTTCAGCTCAGATCATGATCTCAAGGTCCATGAGTTCAAACCCCACATTGGGCTCTGTGCTGTCAGTTCAGGTCAAGAGCCTAGAGCCTGCTTCGGATTCTGTGACTCCCTCTCTCTCTGCCCTTACCCCTCTCATGTTCTTTCTCTCCCTGTCTCTCAAAAAATGAGTAAACATTAAAAAAATTAAAACTATGAGAAAATTTTCCTGCTGACAGGTATTCACTGTTCCTTCATAGGACATTCTCCTGATGAAAGGTGAAGGAGAAGTTAAGTTGAATATGGCCATTGGCAAAGGGGAGCAGGCCTTGAGAAGCAGCAACGAACAAGGTCAAAAGGTGATTCAGACTCAGCTACAGACCCTTAAAGATGTGTGGGCTGACATCATGAGCAACTCCGTCTGTGCTCAGAGGTACAGAGCCTATTTTTAGTATTTATTTTCCTAAATAAAACTCAGTGGCTTAGAAAATGATGGAACAACACTGAGAGAATTCTGGGGTAGACTCACCAAGCATATTATTTTAGCTAGTTATATGCATGCTTGTCTTTGCCCACATTGCATTTTCTGTAATGGCAAAGACAGTTTTGTTTGGTTGTTTTGTGTGTGTGTGTGTGTGTGTGTGTAATAGTTACATCTCCCGATCTCCCGTAATATCTTTCGTGGAATCTTGCATACAATATGGGCTCAGTAATATTGCTCCTTCCATTTCATCAAAGCCAAGGATATATGGTCTTTAATAAGTTTAATAGTTTTTTCCATTTTAGAGGAACATACAAGAAATTAATTTGTTAGCACCTATTCAGCTTAAGTGTCCATCTTTTTCTCAACCAGAAGTAATGTCACCCACAATGAGGCCGTGGAAATGTGTGTAGGGTTTTTGATTGTCCCAGTGATGGGTGCATCCCTGGCATTTAGAGACTGAGGCCAGGAGAGCTTGTGTCCAGCGGTGCATGGGGACATTCTCACATAGCCGAGGCTCAGCCCACCCAGGACGCCACAGTGCCCCTGGAGAGAAGAAGACAACCACTGATGAGCAAGTAGAGAAGATACGGCTTGTTATGCCTGGTGGTGGTGTTGCTGTTAAATTTACCAGTGGGAGATTTCCACCTTCCTTTCTTTCTCGCGTACCCACAGATTATCTGGCTGTTGGGGCCTCAGTCAGAATTCTACTAGATTACATTCCAGCAAGCATATTCTGAAAGCTATATATGCCATTAGGTCACGTGGAAGTGTGTGCTTAATAATAAATGAATGAAGAGTGTAAGAAATAGGTGAACAGAAGATTAAAGCTCATCACAAAACAAAAGACAATGCAACACTGCAATCACCCACTCCAATGTAAACTATGAACCATGGTTATCACTAAATTTTAGAGGCTTTGTTTGTTTTGTTTTGTTTTGTTTAAATATAGAGCATAGGTGGTGACTCCCAAAGTCTGCAGGACTTTGAATCTCAGAAATAACTCATAATGGTCCACAGAGAAAAAGTCAGATCCGTGGTTCCATTATTCTAGAATGTGGACCGCCGGAGCGGGAAGCAAAGCTCCCAGGTTGGCAATAGGCCGCCTCCATAAAAGGGAATATGAATGTAAGTAGATGTTTTTCGGGTGTTGGAATAAAACGTTAACTATGAGAAGCAGATTCAGATCCTTGAATCTGGTTTTTCCAGTAAGAAATTAAATTTGACAGCCACACACTGAGCAGGAGCAGTGCTCCAATTATCGAGCTAAAATAACGAAACAAAACAGAGTAGTTTTTGCTCTTCAAGTGCTCAGAGGCTGGGGTGGGCTGCATTCTAGAATGCTCTGCCTCAGATTGGATTGTGTTACCAAGACACTGTGGGATTGTAGGATAACACAGGGCCTGGGGTTGCTTCTGGAGAGATGAGATTGAGTTGGACTTTCTAGAAAATTCTTTAAGGAAAGGATAGCACTTGAAGGTACCTATGTTGAGGTTTCTAATGGTGCAAAAGGAACAGTTTGAGGGGCTGCCGAAGTACATTTACCACAGATAGAACTCCAGCATCATCGGATTATATGCAAGGTGGCGCAGAATGGTCACTAAAGATGCGTTTAGAATAGTTTGTAAAGCTAAATAATGGAAGTTTTTAAAAAAAATACCAGTCTGGAGAGTCTTTTACTTGGCAGTCTAGAAAGCTGTTTACTTGACTATTACTTATAGGACTTATATGACTATGTTTCTTATATTATAAACATATTAAGCTTTTTTTCCTTTACACATTCAACTCAGGAGCATATATCCTATCCATATCCATATATATACATATGTGTATATATGTATATACACACACACATACATATATATGTATGTATATATATTTTATCCATATCCTTAAATGAACATTCATATATATCCTTCAGTGAAAATCAACCTAATAATATTATGTACTTAGAAAGAATACCTTAAATTTTTATTCTAGTTAAGAAATAGTTATCAACTGATTTTAATAAGGTAAACTGAGTCTGAGAAAATTAAGAATTGGTACATATTAAATAAAATTTAATTGGTGCCCCAGTACTGATATTTTAGCAACAAAATATGTAACTTTGCTTACATAGGTCAATTAGCATCAGAGGACAAATCTAGATGCTTACCTGACTGTAACATCTGACTGCAAATTCAACATAGATTTCTTTTTGTTTGAAAAAACTGTTGTGGGTCAGAGAAACGGTGTTTTCATCCCAGAAAAGCATTCAGTCAAACAGCTTACATGCATGCAATGCCCTCACATGTGGTTTTCAGTAGAGATGTCAAGAGAACTCATTTTTGTGATGTGTGACATTAATTCTAGCACTTTGGAGACTGTGATTAGCAAATGGAATGATTATCTAGAGTGGAAAAACCAGTTGGAGCAGTGGATGGAGTCCGTGGATCAAAAAGTGGAGCATCCCCTCCAACTGCAACCAGGTCTGAAGGAGAAGTTTTCCCTTCTGGACCATTTCCAGTCCATCGTGTCTGAGGCTGAAGATCACACCAGAGCCCTGCACCGTCTTGCCTCGAAATCCAGGGAGCTCTACCAGAAGACTGAAGATGAATCTTTCAAGGAAACTGCTCAAGAGGAACTGAGAACACAGTTTAATGATATAGTCACTGTTTCCAAGGTTAGTATTTTATATTGAAGAAGAAAACTTCAAGGGTTCAGGTAAAGAAGATACCACCACTTGAACTCTAGGCGATCTGGCTGCTCTTAAACTATTTGTACATTTAGTGAATGGTCATTACGTAAAGATCATTACTCACCTATGGATGCCCATGAATCCTTTTCTTTCTATAGTCTTGGGATTATTTTTATTCTTTGCTTTTCATCTTTCTCTACTTGGGATATTAGTCCATTTCGTTTCCTTGTAAGATTGAGCCTCAAATGTCAGTATTTGCATTTCTTTTTCTTTTGTTGCCATTTGTATTTATTGTATTAAATGTGAGTCTGTTTACCTCCCAGAGTTCAGTAGTGTACAACGTAGGTTGTGCATTTCTCATTGTGATATAAACTGCCTTTTCCTATTCTTATTCTCCAGATATAGGCTCCTTCATGTAAAATCAGTATTGTTTTTGGTCCTATCTGAATCTTTACTTTCCTCCATGAAATTCTTTTGTGTATTTGTGACAATGTTAAAGAAAAATAGGGAAAGGGTTTTTTTGTTTTTGTTTTTCCTTCCTTGGTTTTCCTTTGGGGAATTCTCTTTGTATTATTAACACTATAATTTTTAACATGTGTGTTAGTTTACGTTAATTTTCATTTTGCTAATGGTTGAAAATGGTTAAGCACTATGACTTTGAAGTCAAAAAGACCTAAATTTGAATTCTGGCTGTGACCCTGTTTTGGGTGTGACTTTGGGCATGTTAGTTAGCCTCTGTAACCTCTGTGAGTGCCCTTTCTTACAATATGGTGGTAAGAATAGTATCTGGATAACAGGAACATTGAGAGGATTAAATGAGCAAATGCATTTAAAATGCTAAGCAGAATACTGGACACAGTAACTACACTGTAATAAGACTGTAATCACACAGTGTATTGTTGTGTAACTAATAAGAATAGTTATTATAATGATTATTATTAAGTGGGTTAGTAGTGAGTGATGTTAGTGAACATCCATTCTGCATAGATTTTTGTTCTGACCTAAAGTAAATTTAAAGGAAAATGGTTGCTTCCTCAAATTTTTTCAGTCTAATTAAGATGTGATATTGTCATTTTAAGATATGAAACAGAAAGTTCAATCATAGGAATGAAATCATTAAGAGACCCGTTGTTTTGTCTGACTTCATATTCTCAAAAGCCCAGGGTTAAAGTCTCCTTTTCTTTGTGTACTAGGATAAAATGAGAAAAGTGGAAGAGATTGTGAAAGACCATCTCATGTATTTAGATGCAGTCCAGGAATTCACCGATTGGCTCCATTCAGCGAAGGAAGAACTTCACCGGTGGTCAGATATGTCCGGAGACTCATCAGCCACCCAGAAGAAATTGTCTAAAATTAAGGTCAGAAAGTGCACAGATTCTATAACTTCATGGTTTCATTGGTCCTTTGTCTTAGCTGAAGCCAGGTCCCGGCGCGCTAGTCCCTGGCATTCGGCGGCATCTGTCTCGTCCACCCCGACCGGCAGGGCAGAAAATCCTCATGGGTTCTCTTCCTGAGGGAGAGAAAGGGCAGGAGGGAGACGCACAGAGTGGAGACAGCACACGGTATCTGATCAAGCCTCTTCTTTATTGAGAAAACACCGTATCTTATAAAGGTTTCAAGGCGGGAAAACAAGGCAGCTGACCTAGGTCGGTTGCTAGGAAACAGGGTTAAGGGATTAAGGCTGGAGTAAAAGAGGAACCAAACCTAAGTGTTTTAGCACAGCGCCTGAGGGGCTGATACTACCCTGCCTGCAGGTGGTTGATCTTTGATCTTCTGGCTTCTCCTGACAGGGAGTGGTGCTCCCCTGCCTATTTTTGCAACTCCCCTCAGGGAGTGACTTATCCAGCTAGCAAATGGCCAAGCAGCTGAATCTTTGCCGCTTCCCATAGTCCTTGAGTATACCATACCTGTGATGAAGGTTCTGTGGGTAAGACTGTTAGTTAAAAGGTGCCTTATTTTTTATTTGCTGATGTTTATTGTCTAGTATCTTGCAAATTATAAACATAAGTAAGGGGGATAAAAGGAATTCAAGACACTAAACACTTGTGAGCAAAAATGGAACACTGTGTATACTTCCATATGCAAATTTGCTTATGGGAGACTATGAAACATATGCCAGCATAGAGGGCTGATGGGACCAGATGCTAGTTTCTAGCACAATGATAGAAAAGTTTATAACATAACTTAGTTAAATGAATTTGAATAATAACCTGGAAATACCATGCTAGATGTTTTAATCTGTTTTCATAGCCAATAGTATAACAACATAATGGAAGGCAGTGATTTAAATAAATGACATTAAATTTATCATCTAGTTTAATCCTTACACGGGCAACTTAAAAAATAGAAATTCACATATCTGAGGGAGCTGGAACAAGTAATTTCTAGTTATTTCAATATTAAATTGCAGTAATTCCCCCTGCATGGAAAACATAGATCTTAATCTAAAGATTAAGCAATGATGGGGCAGTTGGGGGACTCAGTCAGTTGGGCGACCATCTCAGCCAAAGTCATCATCTCATGGTTCGTGGGTTCGAGCCCCGCATCAGGCTCTGTGCTGACAGTTCAAAACCTGGAGGCTGCTTCAAGTTCTATCTCTGTCTCTCTCTGCCCCTTCCTCTCTTGTGCTCTGTCTTTCTCTGTCTCTCAAATGTAAATAAACATTTCAAGAAATTAAAAAATTGAACAATGGTGGAACCCTAAATGGTTTAGTTGTGGATGAGGAAATGTTGGGAATAAATAGTGTCATGTGGTCAGGAATTTAAAATTCACATTGATTTCTGATCCCAGAACATCAGAATATAAAAGTCCTAAACATAATAGTTGATGATAACAGTAATAACTACACTTTTGAGAATTTACTTGTAAGTGCTTAGAAAGTATTATTTAAATCTTACAATGACCATGTTGGTTTTAAAGGAGATAATCACATAAAACACCTTTTGAAATTCTTATTATCTGTGTGATTCTTTAAAATGCTTCCTTGATACATTCCTCACTAATATTTTAATTTATTCATCCTTCCATTTATCAATTTATTCAACTAGGGTTGGGCATTCCTCAAGAAACATGCAGTGCAGTAGGGAACAGTGATGCACACAAACTGATATTTGTAAAATAATACATCAGATGTGAGTTGACTCTACTTTTAGTTTAGGCTCAAGAGTCAGACCCCAAGGCTGTGTTCTGCCGCTAGTGATTTCCTAGCCATGTTGGGCAAATCACTTGATGTCTGTCCTCAAGCTTCAAGGTCTTAATGGTAAATTAATACCAATAGCACCCGCCTCACCTGTTTGTTTCAAGGACTCAATTAGATTGTGCACATGGAATACACTCAATATGAACATTCAATAGATTTGGTACACGAGGGCTTTGGTTGGCCATGGAATGACCGTATGGGAAAAGTCAAGAGTAATGGTCCAGACTTTATGCTCTTTTTTTTTTTTTAATACTTTTATAAAAGCTTCCAAACATATGGGAAATGTAGGCATAGCAACTGGCAGAAAGACATTGGAATTTGGGAAGGAGAAAGTGAAGCCTGGCAGAGGTTGCTGCTCTGAAGTCCAGATTAGGCCAGACTGGAGTCTGGTACATGGGCGGGATGGGGGGCTGTCTGGGGGAGGGTCCTTGGAGGAAATAAATAAGCACCTCCTCTGACCTTCAGTGTTGTCTCTCCCCACCCCCAGGAGTAACCACCAAGAATAGACAACATCAAAGCCAAATATGTGTGTATAAGGGGTGTATGTGCATATGATGTTTTTAAATAGTTAAACCCAAGACTTGTACATATACAAATCATTTCATAACACTTCAAAGTGATGACATTCTTGTTCAAAATCCAGATGAGTGGAATTAGTAGTTGCAAATATTGAAATGTCCCATTTTCATGCCAAAGAAAATGGTGATAATGCATTAGAGAATGTTTTGGGAAACTGGTTTTTGAATATCGGTACCCTTTTAAGTCCAAATTTGAAATCACCCATAAAGGCAAATTATTAAGTCTTTAAATCTAATAATTAAACATAGCTCTTTTTAAAAAGCTGTATGTTTTTTTCACCAAATCACTACTTAATATATGCACTGATAAACAAGGAAGGTTTTAGAAACCTCCTGCCAAGGAAAGGGTGGGTATATATATTAAATGCTAACTGTGTAAGGATTTATGTGATTGCCCTTTGGACTAGAATATAACTAGATACTTTTAAATGATCTATACTAAAATTGGGCTCTTCTATATAAGCGTGGGAAGGTATATTTACTTCATGTGAATCTAATGAAATACGAACTGTGTTATATAGGTTAGTTAAGACCATTTATGCTTACCATAGTCTATTAAGCATGCTTCATACTTAATTCCTATTTTTCTACACTTATTAATTTGTAATTGATCTTCATCTTGAAGTTTTTCCCTAATAATCATCTTTTCCTTCTATTTAAGCCAAAAGTCATAATTTTGTATTAATACTAACAAAAACTATTAGCAATGGATATATAAATGAAAAAACACCAGAGGATGAGGGCACCCACATGGCTCAGTCAGTTCGGATCAGGTCATGATCTCACAGTTCGAGGATTCAAGCCCCATGTCAGGCTTTGTGCTGACAGCTCTGTCTCCCTCTCTCTTCACACCTCCCCTTCTCATGCTCTCTCTCTCTCTCAAACATAAATAAACATACAAAAAAGTTTTTAAAACCCCCACCAGACAATGAATTAAGTGAGAGATTTTAATTAAAAGAATCTATTCTCGGAAAGAAATGCCACTATTTTACCTCCTTTGTAATGCATATTTTAATTTGATCTTGTCCTTTAGAGCATTTGTGTACTTTAAGCCTAAAAGTTATACTACATTGTTAAATTTCTGGTGAGTTTCTTAAAAGTAACAATAATAGCAATAAGTAAACCCAGTCTAAAAGTTACTTTGATCTTTCAACTAA
Organism: Suricata suricatta; assembly: GCF_006229205.1. Taxonomy (NCBI): domain Eukaryota; kingdom Metazoa; phylum Chordata; class Mammalia; order Carnivora; family Herpestidae; genus Suricata; species Suricata suricatta. The sequence continues at coordinate 131,442,910 of NC_043706.1, read as the reverse complement.
GTATGTCTGTGAATTATTCATTTTAGTTACTATAACAATGTTTGTTTAAGGTACTGAAGTATTTGAAATTGAGTAAGGCTCATCCTGTCGTTGTGAAGGCTTAGCGTTGAGTCCTGGTAGGGTGGAACTGACCTAAGCCACCATCTTACTGGAAGGGGATGAAAATGGAGTATGGACCGCCAGCAGAGAGCAGTTCTGCCGTCCTGTGGCAGTCCCTGGCCACTTGGCCGTCAGCTTAAGGGGAAAGAATAGATTTACATGTTTACCGCAGAAACACACCACAGTGAAAAGTTTATGCCACTAAACAATTTCACATATTCAAACAATGCCTGATCTATTTCTCCTATTCAAACAATGCCTGATTTCAGGGTCCCTGTTTAGTCTGCCCCAGGATGTTGCAGATTCCCTGGCTTATTTTGCCTCAAACCTCAGCGCTCCAGAGGGTAACTCTGCTGGGACAGCGTAGGGGTGGGCGGATGGATGGATTCTGGTCCTTGCGGCATGCTTGCTAAAACTTCCTAGCAGGACAGGGTCCCGCTCTGTACACATTTGTAAACTCGCAGCCCAAGTGACTCAGAGCCTCCTCGGTTGCCATGGCGATATTCCATTACAGGAGCTGATGGATTCCAGAGAGATCGGGGCAAGCCGCCTGAGCAGAGTGGAGTCGCTGGCTCCGGCCGTGAAACAGAACACGAGTGCCAGTGGATATGAGCTTGTGGACTCGGAGATGCAGGCCCTGCGTGCCGACTGGAAGCAGTGGGAAGACAGTGTCCTCCAGACGCAGAGCGGCTTGGAGAACCTGGTTAGCCAAATGGCCCTTTCGGAGCAGGAGTTCTCGGGCCAGGTGGGTCAGCTGGAGCAGGCCCTGGAAGGCTTCGGCGCCCTCCTGACCACCTGCGCCCAGCAGCTTGCCCTCCTGGAAAGCAAGAACACCGATAAGGAGATAGTGGAATGCTGGCACAAAGGACAAGTAAGTTGGCTTCCTGTTTTCCCGTGGTGGTTCCGCTTGCAGTTTTGTCTGGTTCCCATCGTTGCTAAAAAGAAATCCTAGCTAACGAAAAACATGCCACATTGAGACTTCAAGAAGTATTTCCCTGACGAAATTTACATATCTGATTTGTTTCCTTTTCTCCTAAGTCAGACGATTGTCAAACTACAGATACAGGAGAGAAGGAGTTATTATTTATTATAGGAAACGTTTCTAGTTAGTGCAGACATTTTACTTTCATTCTTATGGTGTAAGAGTTTGTAATATTGTATTCAGCCATTCAGCCTGAAAACTAGCCTGTGGGTAGAGGCATAAATAGACGGAGAGTCATAGCTGGTTTTCTGCCAGTGAATTATTTCCAACAACTCAACGATTAAAGCTATGGCCTAAAAGAAGCGTTTGGTAATCTGCTAAAGCACAACTATTAGTCCTCACCCTGATTAGCTCTGCTAGGGGTAGTTCTGACAGTTGTGCTTGAATTAACCCATCAGCATAACTCCTGTGTCATGCTCACCGGGGTGTCTTCCAGATTTTTTTTTAACTAATGGCAGCTCTTTCAGAGCACTAATGTAACAAAGCATAAAAGGAATAGTAAGCTTGAGATCCCTTCTTTTCTTGTTAAATGGTTTCTTCAAAAGACTGTTATTTGCAGTTTTATACTGCTCAGAACCATGGATGTCCTTAAAAGGAAGTTTTAGTGAAGTTAGCTTCTCTGTTTCTATTTATGTTATAATCATTTCAAAATAGCTTCATCCAGTAAGAAAGCCATGTAGTATTTCCAACATTGTATTGTTTTAAATCAAGTATTTCTAACAAATATAGCACCCACAAAATAAAACGTTATCTTATCTCCTTATGCTATTTTATTTATAATGTTTCTAGCTTACTATTCTTTTTTTTTTTTCCTGATGCCTGTCCCGCCCTTTAGATATAAGCAGCAGAACTAAGTATAGAAAGCAATTCTGTAAAACAGAGACAAGGAAGTTGGTAACAGTTCCATGTGGTCAGTATTATTCATTCTGATATAAAAAAAAATTCAGTTATAATATTTTTATTCTGTTTTGTTTCTCTTCCTTTTCCTACCATTCTTACGAGTGAAATTTTTAAAAAGAAAATTTTGGTGGTATTTAAATTATATTTCTATTCTGAGCTGTCCTATTTTACACTGATGCTATCAGCAAAAATAAGTGAGGCCTATAAAAAGTCCATATGATAATGTAGAAGTAAATACAGGCCTTTGTTTTACTTAAAATCCAAAGATGACAGCCCTCCGCTTACCGTTTCTAGGTTTGGCTCCAGAGTTCATGCTTTTGATGACAATAATACGTTACCTCTCAAGGCTCAGCTTTTCTCTTATTTTTATTAATAGTGTAAACAAGAAATGGTAATTATGTGATGCGATAGAAGAGTTAGCTACTGCTGGGGTGGCAATCATTTTGCAATACATGAATGTATCAAACCAGCACTTAGACACCTTAAACCTGTGACAATGTTATATGTCAGTTATATCTCAGTAGAGATGGTAAAAAAATTAAAAACCATTTTAAAGCGAGAGAGAATGCTTCCATTACAATGAATACATAGGAAAAATGTTACAAAGTAATAAATTTGTCAGGATTCTTATAGCAAGTTACGCTCTTAGGGAAGGCATGTCAATGATGACAATCTTAATAGTAATCACAGACCCTCACAAGTATTTACTTTCTCTTTTGCAATTAAGTGATGATACCCAAGAAATATTTTAAAATATTAAAATGGATCATCATTTATAAATTATATAGAATCATGTTGTAAAACATCTTGTTCACTGTGTTTGCGAAATTCATCTCTTAATATCCATTGGGCTATTAATGTTTGAAATTTAGCAAATTTCTTAATCTTTATGACCTCTAAAGAAAAAATGCATTCCAGGACTTAACTGAAACAGAAATATATAACCTGATGTTTATATAATGAAAGACTCTACTAAAATGCTTTAATCTGTGATAAGTTATGGGAATTTGTTTAGTATAAAACTTGAGTCAAAGCTTTTCACTTTTGATATCATCTACTTTATAAGTGACTAATTTGAATCTCTCTATTTTTTTTTTTTTTTTGCTTTTTTGGTATGTGGTAAGTTTCTATAGTTTACTAAGTTCTCCCTTAAATAAAAGATACAATATGGTGTAAAATAGTAGCTACTAGTTTAACGTTTGGAATTTCAGAGAGAAACTTTCTAGTTATCATAAATCTTGTAAATAAAAGTATCTTAGACTCCTCTGGCCAAGAGAATAAGATAAATAAATAATTTTAAAACCAAAAGAACACCATTCTTCCTCTCATAATCACAGTCTAGGTGGAAAGGCCAGTGGTTCAAAGCCAATGGAATGTGATGACCTGACAAGGTGTTGCATGTCCTCAAGGGAGAAGCCCCTACCAACAGGTGGGAAGGAGGGCAGAGAGGCCTTAGAGTAGTTGTCATTTGGGCTCAGTCTTGAGGTTTGTTACAGGTGAGGTGGAGGAACAGTCCCAGGATCCAACATTAGTGACGAACAAGAAAACACAGGAGAGAAAACTGGAGAACAGGATTCACATCGAGAGGACATTGTGACATGCCAGAAAGAAGTGATGGATGTGTAAATGGAGTCTGAGTCAGATACAGAGATAAAGAAGTAACTGCAAGCGAGTTAAGACACAGACATAGACTGGACTTCATTGTCTCTTGTCTCATGGCAGGGCCACGATGTAGCTTAATTTTCTGACTTAGATTAGTGGGAGGAAGGTGGGGCCATTTACTAGGATGAGGAATGCAACACACACCTGGGTTTTTGAGAGGTGTGGTTTCCTTACAAATCTAGGCCATGTCTCGATAAATATCGGAGAATACTGACAGTAACACCAACGGGTATCTAAGTAGTCGCGCATCTTCTTGGCACCCCTCCTCAATGAATTAATTTTTTTTTTTTACTGTGGCAATACCATTATTTATATGGTCCCATTTAAATATTTGGGCATCATTTACAGGTTAAGGATTCATCAGTGTGCCAGGAATTATGCTAAGTGCCTGACACTTGTGATCTCATTTGCTCCTTGTGACAATCCCACAAGAGCCCCCATGTAACTCAGGGGATCAAGGCCTTGACTTTAGAGATGTACTTGTCCGGTCTCAAGACTTCATTTTAAGTTAGATAGTCACAGCACTGTGATTATTCAGGTATCTCTCTCCTATGTTAAATTGGGAGCTCTTCAAATACAAGAATCACCTCTTCAGTCATTTTGGGGGTCTTAAAATCCAGAAAAGTATTTGACACATAGCAGTCACTTAGCAAATATTTGATGACTGTGTGAATATGAAATGTATGAATTACTAGTTAAATTGGACCTGTGTGTTATAAGGCATTTTTAATGTGCATGTTAACTGTACATATTACTTAAAATCGATTCCTACATATAAATCCAAAATAAGTATTGCTTTGCTTTAAAATGATTTCTGTTGGAAAACCTGAGTGACTTGGGACTCTTTTGATTTTGGCTCAGTCCATGATGTCAGTTTGTGAGACTGAGCCCCACGTAGGGCTCCGTGCTGTCAGAATGGAGCCTGCTTGCGATTCTCTCTCTCTCTGCCCCTTCCCTGCTCGTGCGCCATCTTTTTTTCTCAAAATAAATTTACATTTTTTGAAAAAGAAATTATTTCTCTTTATGTTTAAACAGTATACATATCTTCCAATGGCATAGTCAGACTGTGATTAGGCAATTGAGGTTATTTTCTCTTTTCTTTTTCTTGTCTCACTTTGAGTTATTTGACAACTTGATCATTGGATTACTTGGCAACATTTGATGCTGGAATGCCTATCCATGCCTAGAGAAGGAGGCAAATAAGCCAAGTGCCCTTACCTGGCATGAGGAATCTTGAAAATAGGATGTATTTCTTTACTGAATCTATTATGTTGATTCTTCCCTCACTTTTAATTTATAATATGACTTATGCACGTATAGTGTGAGGGTGTGGACACTACCCAATTTAAGTGCTTGCTTCTCTGTCTTGTCATTTCCTAATAGGAGATACTGGATGTCCTTCAAAAAGCAGAGCCTAAAACAGAGGATCTTAAGTGTCAGTTGAATGAACTTTGTCGATTTTCCAGAGACCTGAGTACATACAGTGGAAAAGTTTCTGGCTTGATTAAAGAATATAATTGGTGAGCATGGACCTTATTGTATTCAAAACAGTTTTATACAAATAAGAAGTCAGAGTTTGGGCAAGGCATGATAAATTCATCATTAACTACATTACTAACTGTGACTGCATATTCTAAGAATTGCTGATTCTACCAGACTTTATTTTAATCCATTTTTATTATTTTTTTCCTTTAAACATTACAAATCATGGTTTTAGTCTTTGTTTGCAAGCATCCAAGGGCTGTCAGAACAGAGAACAAATTTTACAGCAACGATTTCAAAGAGCCTTCAAAGATTTCCAGCAGTGGCTGATGAATGCGAAAATCACTACTGCCAAATGTTTTGATATACCTCAAAATATGAGTGAAGTTTCAACAAGTCTTCAGAAAATACAGGTAAGACCGCCAAAAATGAATGTTAATAACAGTGCTACATGGATTAAAAAGGTGCCTCTAGATCTTTTTTGTGTGTGTGTTTTTTATTTATTTTTGATACAGAAGAGACAGAGCATGAGAGGGGGAGGGGCAGAGAGAGAAGGAGACACAGAACCGGAAGCAGGCTCCAGGCTCTGAGCTAGCTGTCAGCACAGAGTCCGACGGAGGGCTCAAACCCAGGAATGTGAGATCTGACCTGAACTGAAGTCGGAAGCTTAACCGACTGAGCCACCCAGGCGCCCCTAGATCTTTTTATAAGCACGTTAAAAATTATGCTCCGGAAACTCAAATTTCATGTACATCCCTGCTTGAAACACTCGTTGTCTCTGTGAAGAGAAATTAGTTCATTCACCCAAATGCACGCTGTATTTATATATGAATAGAGACGTAGGCGCTAACAGAAGTTCTTTATATGGGACGGGCATTGTGCCTGAGCAGCCTAAGCAAATTTTTCTCACTTAATTTCCACAGGAACCATATGAGGTATTATTCCCAATGTATAGAGAGGGCACATTATTTCGAATGCATAGAGGTCCTAGTAATTTCATCTATGCAGTAAAAATGGCATGTTTCTTCTCTGTGATTTTTATCGATAAATAAGAAGAGAAGCAGCATATTTTGAAGCATAGAGCATTATGGCTAATCCTAGCATTTTCCTTTGTAGGAGTTTTTGTCAGAAAGTGAAAACGGACAGCACAAGCTAAACATGATGGTGTCTAAAGGAGAACTTCTGAGTACTCTGTTGACCAAAGAGAAAGCTGATGGCGTCCAGGCCAAAGTTGCAACTGCAAAAGAAGATTGGAGAAAATTTCATTCAAATCTGCACCAGAAGGAATCTGCTCTAGAGGTATGATGCAGCCGACCACATGGACAGGTCCTCCGTCGTTTGTGGCTGTAGTCCTTGTCAGTTAAAGCCTCACTTTCATTCTACCCAAATACGGTGCCACTGATTTTTGGTCATTCCTCTCTGAATATTAACAGATAACTGGGCAACTGTAGGGAACAGCTCATTTTTAAAAGTGTGAGCCTCGCTGAGGAATTCAATAGCTTCTTGCCTTTCAGGGGCTATCATAGGTTTGCACTGTTCCACCAGGAACTGTTGCTTTTTACTTTTAAACAGAATCACTTAATCATTCACGTGAAATCCCTCAAGTTTGGAAGTTGTTCTAGAAGAATGAACAGAAATGTTCATGTAAGGTTACAAAAGGCAATGGATGGTAAGGTATATTATAAAACTAATGTACGTATCAAGTAGTACGTTTTTGAAAGTTAATATGCAAAGATCCAATGATTATGCAATTTTCTTTTAGTCAGAAACAACATAAGTTGAATTTATCTGAATCATAACATAATTGGGGCACCTGGGTGACTCAGTACGTTGAGCGTCCGACTTTGGCTCAGGTCACAATCTCACAGTTTGTGAGTTTGAGCCCCATGTCAGGCTCTGTGCTGACAGCTCAGAGCCTGGAGCCTGCTTTGGATTCTGTTGTCTCCTCTCTCTGCCCCTCTCCCACCTGTGTTCTGTCTCTCAAAAATAAATAAATATTTAAAAATTTTAAAAAACGAATTATAGCATAATTATTGCCACAATGCAACTGATTTTTTTTCTTGTGAGACCACCTGTTTTGTGTACCAATTCTTCTCTTAGAGGAAAATTTAGAGGCATGGAGAGTAATTTTTTCCTTTTAAACCTATACTTTCGGGCACAAGAGATCCTTTATTTGATTATGATCATAATTAAAACAGCTTGGGGAAAATAATAATAGAGAATTAATATCTGGAAAGAGAAAACATGTGTTCCCTCAGTTCTTCCCTAACCCAAGACTATTGTAATTCTTATTTGTTTTTTATTTTAATATATTATTTTTTAATGTTTATTTAATTTTGAGAGAGAGAGAACATGCAGACATGCACACGTGCATGGGCTGGGGAGAGACAGAGAGAGGAGGGGCCAGAGGATCTGCAGGGAACTCTATGATGACCGCAAGAGCTCGATGTGGGGCTTGAACTCAGAACCATGATATCATGGCCTGAGCTAAAGTCAAATACTCAACCAACTGAGCGACCCATGTATCGCTGTAATTCTTCTTTCTAATGGTGGCCGTATTTTGATGGCAGGAATCTTCCATTTTATAGGGAGTGATAACCATTGTGTAGTGCCTAGAAATTTACTCATAACCTTGCAGAGATCATTAGTGCAGTGTGGCCTGAGCTCTAAAGCATCTATTGTTGAAGGTAGTATATTTTAACATTGATTATGTGATTACCTAGTTCAAGAACAACTCATCCAGGAGTAGATGAGTAGGTGAGGAATAAGCTGTCCTTTGGCTTCCTCATCTTCCCTTCTTTCTCCCTTTCTCCTTCCCTCCTTTCCTTCCTTTCTTCCCTCTTTCCTTCATTTCTATTAGGAATACAATAGAAAACAATTTATATCAGCCACTATTTTAGGAATACAAAAAGGTTAATCTTTTCCCTCTGCTCAGAGAGTTTACTTTCTAGAAAGTGGAACAGTATGTAAAGAGTCAATTGCAATATAACATAGATATATTCAGGATATGGCCATCACTCAAAGAAGGATGCAACTAACTCCACTTGGAGAAATTAAGGCAAGTTACCAGAAAGATGAGCTATTAACTGAATCTCAAAGACAGAACATTCTTTGAATTTGCCAAGACTGACGCACATCAGGCAGAAAGGACTGAATGTGCAGAGTCAGTGTGTTGTGTATCCGCAATGGAGGACTTTGAGAAGTTTGACATCCACGTGGGGTTTTGTGAGGAGCAACAAAAATAAGATTGGAGATGAAGATTAGGGCAAGATAGCAAGTGTCTTGTGTACTAAGTAGTTTGATCTTGACTCTTAACTAGGGTTTTTATCTTAGCCCCTGAACAGCATTTATGTTCTCAATTTTCCCAAGGATGTAACATAACCCGTGCCATTTTAGATGCATAAGATCAAGTTTAATTAATTACAAGAATGGATTTTTTAGGACACTAGGGCTTAATTCTTTCTAAAAGTCCTAGCTGAAAAAGTTGACTGAGGAACCTGCTGGTCTTTGAGCTGAAGATAAACATGTCAACTCTACTGCAGTGTAGACAAGAATGGGGAAGCCAGAAGGCGAGAGAAAGCTTTGCATAATGGCTAAGATGAGAGAGAAGAGGACCTGAATTAAGGAAATAGGAATGGGTAGGGGTTTATACTTAAGGTAAAACATAGCAGGATTTGGTAGCTAATTCAGTGAGGGGCCATGGGGAAGAAGGGTAAGTTAAGTTTGAGTCTAGTTTCTGGTTTGGAAGATGGTATGAATGATGATGCTTTATCTGAGACTTGAAAACGGTAGAAAGAGTAGTTTTGGAGGGGATGGTAGAAATCAAGTTAAATAGGCCTGCAAAATATTCAGCAGGTAACGCCAGGAAGGCAGCAGCAAATAGAAGTACCAAATCCCACAGAGAGGATCGAGCTGCAGTAGCAATGATAGTGAACATTCTCTAGTGCAGGCACCATTGCAAGTACTTCACGTGTATCAGTGCATTCAGTCCTCATAACCAGGATCTGAGGTCAGAATGCGCTTATTTCTATTTTGTGGATGACAAATTCAAGGCAAAAGGTGATTCAATAATCTGCCAAGTTCTCACTGCTAGTATGTGACAAAGTTCAAACCCAGGCACTCTGACTTAAAGTGTTGCATAAATACAGTTCTATAAATAGGGGGTTTTAAGAGTTTGTAAGTGGTCATTGAAAAATGGAAGAAATAACAGGAAATACAAAAAAACATTTCCTTAGTAATTTTTAAGTATTTATTTATTTTTGGGAGAGAGAGTGAACAGAGAGCAGGGGAGAGGCAGAGAGAGAGAGAGGGAGACCCAGAAACCAAAGCAGGCCCCAGGCTCTGAGCTGTCAGCTCAGCCCGATGCAGGGCTCAAACCCACAAACCCTGAGATCATGACCTGAGCCGAAGCCAGATGCTCAACGGACTGAGCCACCCAGGCGCCCCAAACCATATGCTGTTTCTTATCCCATCATTAATCAAACTCGACAAAATATTTGTTAATATTTATTTACATTTCTACAAGGTCCCAGCAGTGTGTCCCAGGCCTTCCCCCTACGGAGCTTGTAAGCTTGTGCAGACTGGCGTGCTTGCATGTGATAAATGCCCACAGTCCCTAAAGTACACAGCAACCGGCACAAACATCAGACGTGCTGGAAGTTGAGAAGTGCGTGTGTAAACTCTGATGTGGGCTGGATAATGACACAGAAACTCCTTTTTGAAAAATTTGAGATTAAAAAGCTCTAAAAGGACATTCACCATTTATACAGGTGCTAAGGTGAAAGAATGTTCTATGCTTTGGGAACAGGGTAGAGAGGAAGAAGGGCTCGGGGGCCAGACTGTGTTGCGCTTTAATTTGCTAAGTGCCTTATAAGACTTTGGACTTGCTATTAAATTGTTATTTTATGCCTGATGTGATCTAAAATCTGGTAGAATCTAAAGATCCAAATGAAGGACTTTGAAGTAAGCGCTGAGCCTGTCCAGGACTGGCTGAGTAAAACCGAGAAGTTGGTGCAAGAAAGCAGCAACCGCCTATACGATCTGCCGGCAAAGAGGAGGGAACAGCAGAAACTCCAGGTAATGAGACCAGTGCCCTTCGGGCCACGTCTTCACCCCTGTCCTCCGCACGACCTTGCATTCCAGTGCACCCCCGGGGTGAGGTTATGGCGTCTGGAGATGCAGTGTGCCCAGTGTGCCCTGTTTCTGATCGATTTTGTGTTTTCTGGCTTTCTGGTCCGTTTCCGTCCCATAGTCCAGTCTGTACTGTGTGTTGCCTGGAAACAGTCCAGCTTTCAGGGCACAGCAGCTGCTCGCCATGTTCCTTTCCACGTTCTTTGGGCCAGAGCTCCGTCCGCGGTGTGCTTGCTTTGCCCCAGCCTCTTACTAGTGACTTGCTTTGCTTTTCAGTCTGTCCTCGAGGAAATAAACTGCTACCAGCCTCAGCTGCACAGGCTCAGGGAGAAAGCTCAGCAGCTGTGGGAAGGACAAGCTGCCAGCAAGAGCTTTATGCACAGAGTGTCACAGCTGTCTTCTCAGTATCTAGCTCTAAGCAATCTAACAAAGGTAACGCCCGCCATGTGCCGTGTGTGTGGCTGTGTGGTACCCGACCATGCGGGGGGTCCGCTGGGGCAGGAATAAGGCATGCGAGTGTCCTTCCCGGCCTCCCCATCCAAGTCACACACTTGCACAGCATCCCCTTCGTGGGAGTGTCTGATCAGAGCTAGGGAGGTTTCAGAGATTGAAGAGATTTTCCAATCTCCATTATTGCACAAGATGTGCTCCTCAGTACTGAAATGTATATTTCCCAGAGCTTTTGTCGTGAAGACTCAAAGTGGAAATAGAAGACAAAATTCGGAGTCCGGGGCCTAAGCAATCTTAAGTTAAATTGTTTTGGAAAAACATGAATTCAAAGCAGTTTAAACCTTAGTGGACTACATTGAATGAGTTTGGGATTTTTTTTTAATTTGTCTGAATTTTTTATGTTATTCCATGGTTCTCAAGGATGTGTTGAGGGAGAGTTTCATTTCCGATTCTAGAGCAGACCTCAAAATTGGCAATGACCCGTATAACTGATTAAATGTCTTTTCTAACAATATCGAGAAAAGTAAATGCGATACCGCCATGACCTAATTTAGAACACTCAGCAAGTGTAATCCAGACACATCTTGAGCTTTGTGAGTTCAGGTCTACCTTGAGCTTTATGTGGCTCGTAACATCTGTGCCCTGTATTTTCTCTTTTGCATTTCAGATCTTACAATGTAGGGAACCTACAGTAAAACAGCTTCACCTATTTTAGTGTGGTCTTACTTCTGGTCTGCTAATTTGGCTCCTCAATAAAGCATCATTGACACAGTTATACCAGTAGAAGTCATGGAGTAAATAGTCTATGTTTACACCCATGTTTTTTCTATGAATGTTACTTCATTTTCTCTTTAGAAAATCTAACATATATCTGAAATTAGAATGAACTAATGGCATCTATATATTCCTTTGCATTTATTTAGATATCAAAAATCAATAGATATTTGAGTGCTTTAAGAGCTGTAAACATAGTCATAAAATCTTTCATGTACTAGATATGACTTTTAATTGATAAATAAAATCATATCTTTGATCCCAGTTTTTGAAATGTAGAGCTATTACAAAATCTCAGATAGTTGTCTTTTCACACTGGTCACCATGTAGGCCATATGAGTACGTGGTGTCGGTTGAGCCAAATGTGGAATGGGAAAGCTAGAAAGTATTGTGATTCGTCTTCCACACATACATTAGGAAGAGATTTTACTGATTCAGAAAAAAATGTCACAATTGTCATGATGTAGAGTAGTGACTAAAGTGAGGGGCAGTCAATTGTAATTGTTCTGCTTTTGACCCAGTTATTCTGATCACAAAGGTATTTCCCACATCTCAGATGAATACAGACCTAGGTTGCATTTGAACCTATGGCTGATTCTAGCTATTTGAAGCCAATGGTTAGCTTTACAATTTGAGTATCTGTAGGTTGTAAGGTGGAAGGGGCCGCCGGAAAACGATTTCTGTCATTTCCAGGAGAAAGTGTCCAGATTGGATAGAATTGTAGCGGAACACAATCAGTTCTCCCTCGGGGTAAAAGAGCTGCAAGACTGGATGACAGATGCGGTTCACATGCTGGACTCTTACTGCCACCCAATATCCGACAGAAGTGTGCTGGACAGCAGGATGCTCAAGCTTGAGGTGCGCGTCTTTAGAGAAATGTGTCTCATCTACAGGATTTGTCTTTCTCAGAATTTCTCACGTCTCCATCTGTTAGGTGTGCTTACGTCACACTGTTTCCACAAGAAATTCAGGAACGCGCCGTGGTGTGACCCTGTTTGCAGAGGGTGGTCTTGCCTAAGCATCCCTGAATCATTTGAGCTCAGACGTATTCACTCCTAAGTCCTTTACAAAATTTAAACTAAAATAGCAATCAAATGTGGTTACTTCTCTGATATAGTTAAGAGGCAAGCTTCAGATTACATCAGAGACACATTTATTCTTAGAAAGTATTTTGATGAAACTTTTTTAGAGGAAGCCATTTCTCATTTTGGTCAACTCATTTGTCTGCCTCTATCACTTAGTCCATTCTTCTCCCATCCCAGGATATTAGTTCTAGTTCACATTTGTGATAAAATAACTAATCCGCAGTCATTCGCCTTCCACTCTTATACTGGGTGTCTTGTAGGAGATTGGCTCTCTGTTTTGATACCAAGGATTCAAAAATGAATAAAATATGGTTATTGTCCTTAGGGATTTCATTTTCTGAGGCCAGAGGCGGAAACAGAGAAGACAATTTCAGCAGATCAGGGTGTGTTTGTGGTGGTACAGACACACAGAAGAAGAGTGGAAGAGGCGGGGGGGGGGGTTGGTTGAAAACTAGAATAGGTCTCTCAGAAAGTCTTATACCTAAACCAAGAGTTTAGAATGGGACCAGCCTAAGTGAAAGCCAAAGCAAACACATAACACCGTGTGGGAGAAACTGCTAGAGTTCCTCCTTGCTGTGGCAAAAACTGATGGCCTTGAGGAGCTGAGGCTGAATCTGTAGAGGCTGGTAGGGTCCAGATTAAGGAGAGTGGTGAAACCTTGCCTTTAAAGTGATAACACCAGTTTTATAACTTTGAATTCAAACTTGCTTCTTCTGTAGAGAAAGAGTAGCACCATGAAGACCTTGAAATATATAGATTAATATGTACTATAAATTAATCTATTTCTTGGGGCTAGCTGTGCTAGAGACCTTAACATTCTAAACTCATTATCCTGTGACCTTTGAAAGTCCATGAATTGGGGTGTCTGGGTGGCTCAGTCGGTTAAGCGTCCGACTTCAGCTCAGGTCATGATCTCACGATTTGTGGGTTCGAGCCCTGCATTGGGCTCTGTGCTGACAGCTCAGAACCTGGGGCTTCTCTTCAGATCCTGTGATCCCTTCTCTCTCTGACCCTCTCCTGCTCACACTGTCTCTCTCTTTCTCTCTCTCTCTCTCTCTCAAAAATAAATAAAAACATTTTTAAAAAATGGAAAGTCCATGAATTCTATTGTAGTCACTTCTTCTCTTGTTGAAAACCAGTAAAATAAAATTTCACTGGAAACAAGGGATTATTCAGAGAAGAATCAAGCCCTAAGAAGCTGAGGCCACTTGGAGGCCAGCAGGTGACTGGTGATTGGTGGCTGACACTCACCAGCAGGTGACTCTCCCACCTGGCACCCAGTCAGTCTGAGAGATTCATGGTTCAACTGGTCGCCTGTCATTCTCCTATTTAGCATCTCTGAAACATTTAAAGCCAAAATGCTAAACATGCAAATGACCAAGGATGTCTGTTTTTGTGCCTGTAGGCCCTACTATCAGTGAAACAGGAAAAAGAGATCCAGATGAGAATGATAGTGACCAGAGGGGAATCTGTGCTGCAGAATACCTCTCCGGAAGGCGTCCCCGCCATTCAGCAGCAGCTGCAGAGTGTGAAGGATTTGTGGGCTTCCCTGTTGTCTGCAGCCATCCGGTGTAGAAGGTAAGCGAGACAGCCAACTATTGCCAAGCCGATACCGGAAGATCAATAGAACAGCGCAGTAATGCACCCTTCCTTCCCCTCCCTCCCTTTTTTCCTTCCCTCCTGCCTTCTTTCCTTCCCTCTCTCCCTCCCTTCCTTCCATCTTTCCTTCCTTCCTTCCTTCCTTCCTTCTTTCTTTCCATCCTTCCCTCTTTCTTTCCTTTCTTTCCTTCCTTCCTCCCTTCCTTCCTTGCTTCCTTCCTTCCTTCCACCCTTCCTTCCTTCCTTGCTTCCTTCCTTCCACCCTTCCTTCCTTCCTTTCTTCCATCCTTTCCTCTTTCTTTCCTTCCTTTCCCTTCCTTCCTTCCTTTCTTCTTTCTTTCCTCTTCTTTTTTCTTATTAGAACAAAAGAAACTTGTAGGTACAATATTGCATTTAGGTTGGCCTGCAATACCATACCTATATTTTAATATAACAACATATTTCTTTTTGCTGTGGTTCACTGCTTAAAAGGTAAATAAATGTTTCATCATGTAAATATATATTATTTATAATTTTTTTAAACATTTATTTATTTTTGAGAGGGAGAAAGTGCATGCAGGGGAGGGCCAGGGGGAGGTAGACCTGAAGCAGGCTCTGTGCTGAGAGTTGGAACTCACAAACCATGAGATTATGACCCGAGCTGAAGTCCGTCTCAGTCAGCTGAGCCACTCGGGGGCCCCTAAAGATATTTTATTTAAACCAAGTCATTTCCTTGGGAGGTGACCCCAGGAAGCACCAGTAGTGGATGGGAGGAGAGATGAGAACGCAAGGGCAGCTGATAAAGGGAACGTTCTCAAACAGGTTTCCGCACTGAGCGCAGTGGACAGCTTGATCTGGCTGGGCAGTGCAGGAGTCCGGAGCTCCCTGTTGAGGACAGACTAGAAAGCTTATAAACAACCTTCCATGAGTCAAGAGGGCAGCTGAGGGCTATTCCCAGGGGACAACAATGCCAGGCACTTGTCACCTACATTACCCTCCAGCTGAGCAAGCTCTTGGGTACCAGAGAATGGCCTCAGGGCCAGGAGGACATGGAGCTGGCAGTCAGGGGACAGGATCTTGCAGTGGTGTGGTTGGAGGACAAATATGGGTGGAGCACAAAGTATCCGCTACAAAATCACTCAAAGTGTGGTAGTTACATTAGGCACCAATGAATAATGGCCTTGAAAACATAACATCCATAATTGGGAGAAGGAGTGCTTGATTTACCTGTAAGAGAAGTAATTCGGTTAGGCCAGTTCAGAAAATATTACCCTATTTTTCTATTGTGATTTTCTGATTTTTATTTTTATTTTTTAAAAATTTTATTTATTTAGGGGCACCTGGGTGGCTCAGTCAGGTAAGCATCCAACTTCGACGTAGGTCATGATCTCTCAGTTCGTGGGTTCCAGCCCTGCATCGGGCTCTGTGCTGACAGCTCAGAGCCTGTAGCCTGCTTTGGGTTCTGTGTCTCCCTCTCTCTCTGTCCCTCCTTGACTTGTGGTCTGTCTTTCTCTGTCTCAAAAATAAATAAAGGAAAAAAATTTTTTTAAATCATTTATTGGGGCGCCTGGTGGCTCAGTCTTAAGGTTAAGCCTCCGACTTCAGCTCAGGTCAGATCTCACGTTCGTGGGTTCAAGCCCCGCATCAGGCTCTGTGCTGCCAGCTAGCTCAGAGCCTGGAGCCTGCTTCCTGTTCTGTGTCTACCTCTCTCTCTGCCCCTCCCACTCTGATGCTCTGTCTCTGTATCAAAAATAAATAAAAACACTAAAAAAATCATTTATTTATATTAAGAGAGAGAAAGAGAACATAAACAGGGGAGGGACAGAGAGAGGGGGAGAGAGAGAGAGAGAGAGAGAGAGAGAGAGAGAGAGAATCGCAAGCAGGGTCCACACTGTCAGTGCAGAGCCTGACATAGGGCTCAAACTCATGAGCTATGAGATCATTGACCTGAGCTGAAATTAGGAGTCAGACACAACAGACTGAACCTCCCAGGCACCCTATGATTTTCTGGTTTTATTTTTTTAATATATATTTTTTAATGTTTTATTTATTTTTGAGAGAGATAGAGACAGCATGAGCAGGGGAGGGTCTATGAATAGATTTGGAAGCAGGCTCTAGGCTCTGAGCTAGCTGTCAGCACAGAGCCCGATGCGGGGCTTGAACCCATGATCTGTGAGATCATGACCTGAGCCGAAGCCGGATGTTTAACTGACTGAGCTACCCAATTTTCTGATTTTTAAATTTCCTGCAAAATAGTTACTATGCTTTTTCTTGCTTCTTTCTTCCTTCTTTTAGTAGTTCCTTTTTTTCTCTCCTCTGGATATCCTGTTCAATTCAGTAGTGTTAAGTATTGATCCTCTTCCTCCCTGGAGTCTTGGCTCCAGAAAACCTCCCCCAAGGGGATCTCCCCCAGTTTGGCCCCAAGCCTCTCCCAGGGTCTCACATGACCTGCTTACTTTACTGATTCCAAGTTTTATGTCCAGTCCCACTTTCCCACCTATCTGCCCGGACGTAACTGTCCCTTGCTTCCTGAGGTATGCTTGCCGGGGACTCAGACTGAGTTGATCGACCCTGGCCATTCCACCCACCCTGAGCCAGCTCCTGTCCTGATGGATGGGCTCCCTGCTGGTCAGGTGGACAGAGCAGATGCAGTGATAGAGATTGGGCAAATTGGATTTATATGGCTTCTCAGTGTAGATTATTATCCTTTTGAATATCTTTCAGTCAACTTGAAGGAGCTCTTTCTAAGTGGACCAGTTATCAGGATGATGTTCGACAGTTTTCCAGTTGGATGGACAGTGTGGAAACCAGCCTAAATGAATCTGAAAGGCAGCATGCAGAACTGCGGGAGAAAACAGCCTCTCTGGGGAAAGCCAAGGTGGGAGCTGGATTTCAGACCCCATTTTTCCGCCAACAGGCTTCTTCAGAATGCCTTAGTTATGTAAAAAGATGATCTGCTAGAGCTGCACACATTGGTAAACTATAGCAGGGGCTTCTGCTATAATTTCTACTGGCTTCTAAACCAGACTATTGTGTGTGGCTACTTTATTAGTGATTGAAAATTTTCTCTTCCGGGAAAACCTCAGAGACCCATGTTTTATGGTACATTTAAAATCTGGCCACTTGCAATATCTTAATTTCTTCAGCCTGCTCATTATTAGGAAGCAAAAAATGCTTTCTTTTTTTATCACATCTTTTGTATTTCTACTTTTGTACGTTTTCGCGATGCTTATATTAGTGTAGTGCTACATATTCTTTAGATAGATCGATAGATAGATATTGGGGATATGTCATAAGTCTTTTTATTTTATTTATTTTTAAATGTTTATTTATTTTTGAGAGAGAGAGAGAGAGTGGGAGTGGGGCAGAGAGGGAGACACAGAATCTGAAGCAGCCACCAGGCTCTGCGCTGTCAGTGCAGAGCCTGATGTGGGACTTGAACCCACAAGCCATGAGATCATGACCTGTACTGAAGTTGGTTGCTCAACTGACTGAGCCACCCAGGGGCCCCAAATCTTTTTATTAATAGTGGTATTCAGGCATAAAATGTTGGAGCCCTTTGACTTATATCCTTATTCTAGGGCATAGTTATTGGATGACCTGTTCCACCTCAACCTTTTCTATGTCTGAAGCAGAACTTCTTACGTATTACTTTTACCCCCAAAGTCTTCACGTCCTGATATTCTCAGTCCCGGTTCATTTGTGTGACCCCTGCTGCATACCTTAACCTGGAAACTTCATTATCCACCGTTCCTGCTTCCTCATCCCCACTTTGAATCAGGCATTAGATCCTGCAGGTTTTATTCCAGAAACCTCTCATGACCACAAACCATTCTTCTTTTCCTAAATTGCAACAGACTTCTAATGCTCATTTTGGGGATGCCTGGGTGGCTCAGTCGATTGAACATCCCACTTTGGCTCAGGTCATGATATTGCAGTTTGTGAGTTCAAGCCCCACATTAGGCTCTGTGCCGACAGCTCAGAACCTGGAGCCTGCTTTGGATTCTGTGTCTCCATCTCTCTCTCTGCCCCTCCCCCACTCATGTTCTCTCTCTCTCTCTCTCTCTCTCTCAAAAAAACCCCCATTAAAACAATTAAAAACAAATAAATGCTCATTTTGCCTCTTGTCTTCATCTACCGTTACCTTCATATAAAGGTGCATGTCTCACTTTCCTGCCTGGGCGCCCTGTTGTCCCATTGTTTGTAGTCTCTGACGGATCTTCCTCACCAGCTGTGTAAGAATTTGAGTAATCTCCCTCACTTGTCACCCTCATTTCCCTCACTCTCCTGCCCTCCTGGCCCCCATGTAGTTCTACTTCCTGAAAAGGCCATGTTAGACGGAAGAGAGTCCGTGCCTCGGCAGGAAGGATCTGGCTCGGCCTCCGCAGCTAGCGGCCTGCACTCCCCTTTCTAAACTCACACACGTTTTTTCGTTTTTTTGTTGTGACACCACCACCACCCTAAGCTTACTTAGTTCTCCTGTTCTCTGTTGTTCGTGTCTCTTTATCAGTTGGCAGAGTATATGCTTATGTCCCTCTCTCCCTCAGTGGATGAAGGTGCTTAATATTTCTTTTATCGTATGCATTGAGCTCTCTGGCTAACACAGAGCAAATGCTGAATAAAAGCTATTTAAATGACTCAATGATCTTATGTGACTTATGCCCAATCTCTTAACATTTTAGAGTCTCATTTATGCATCCAAAAATTAATCTAATCATAATTATCTACCTCTTGATATTATAAGGATTTATTGACTAATGAAATTATTCATTTATTCAATAAATATTTACTGAGAACTTGCTGCCTGCAGGCATTGTGCTCGATTCTAGGTAAATAAAGCCGAGAAGCATGCATTCGGGTGGGGACGCGTACACTCATCAGAGCGCATGGGCACATCATAGTTAGGACTGAGCACAAGTGCATGAAGAAAAGTGGCACATTGTGAAGGAGTAACTGCACAGAGCTGACGTGGATTGTGTGGAGCGGAGGGATGGACAGAAAAGTGCTCTCTGAAACAGCCGGCTTGTAGACTACCCCGGAAGGAGTGTAGCACAGAGAAATGAGTCTGGGGAAGGGGACAGGAGCAGTCCAGGTAGAATAATCAGCATGTCCTCAGGCCCTGAGGAGGGAGAGAATCTGGCTCAACAAGGAAACTGAAAGAAAGGCCACAGAGAATAAACAGGGTGAGTGCTGTCAGGCGACCTTGTAGAAGAGGTAGGCATGGCCATCTACACAATGCCGTGTAGGCTAGCCTGACGATTTGCACTTGAACCTGACAGTTTAAGCTGAGGAGTGACAGGATTTTATTTATAGCCTTTAAAGCTTGTATCACTCAGGTTGCTATGTGGAGTGTGAAAAAGGAACAGAGAAAGGAACAGTGGCAGGGTATCTGCCCAGCAGGACGTTGCACAAGTCCAGTAAAAGATGGTAGCAGCATGGGCTAGAGCGTTTGCAGGAGGCATGAGGACAAATGTGAGGTTATAATGTGGAGACAGAATAACAGGATTTCATCATGATTGGAATGACAGAGAGCAGGGAGAAAGGGCGACTTCCAGGGGTCTGGATGGCCATCTCAGTGGCATGTGGTGGCATTTACTGTTTGAGAAAAGACTGAAGGAGACAGGGATTTGGGGGTTGGTGGGTCCTGGGGAGGTATGGGAATGGAGTGGAGATCAGGAGCCCGTGTTTGGACAAATTAAGTTTAAATACCAAAGTCAATTGGAATCAATATCTCAGAGTGAGTTCTGGACCAGATATCAGATATCCTTAAGCACTTTATATACATGTATAGATGGATAAATCTATCAATCTACCTGTCCATAGATAGAAAACCTGACATCACTTGTCAGTAGCACAGGTAAAATATCTTAACTTCAGCAGTATTACTGATATGTTGGTATACTTGGTAACTCTTTATTTTCTTTCATATTGTTCTCTAGTTACTAAGTGAAGAAGTACTGAGTTACAGCAGCTTGCTGGAGGCCATTGAACTCAAAGGGGCTGGCGTGACAGAGAACTATGTCACCCAGTTAGAGTTCCAGGATCTTCAAGAACGATACAGAGCACTCACCGAGAGGGCCAAGGTACTGCTAACTACAGTGCTCCATGCAGGCGCACTGGGATGGGAGGGTCTACACCTGTGCTTACGTAAAGACTCATTTACTTTCCAGATGACGGTCTGTGAAGGTGCAAAGAACAAATGAACGTCAACACTTTAAACACTGGCAGAACCAAACAAAAACCTTCATATAAGTTACCGAAGGAAAGTCACTGAAGGAAAATAATTCTCGATAAAAATTCCCAGAAATGAGCTGATTTAAGAAAAATGTTGGACAGCATCATAATGAAGATTCATAAGAATTTTCATATGTCTGGTGATGAAAGTTCTCCAAAGCAGTCAATAATCACCAGTAATATTTATCATTTTTCATTTAGGCCTCACAAAGAAAATAAAAATAACTTTCAAGCGCATCCTACTTTGTTAGACAAAGTACATAGAAAATTAAATCCCCAGGAGTCCCAATCATCACTTAAGGCACAATATAAGAATTTCGGTTTTCTTTCTTAGTAAAAGTGTTTTCTTATGACAAGTAAGATTAATTCCTTTTTTGGGAAACCCATGTTCTGTTTCATAAGGAATTCAGAGACTGATGCTTAATTCAACTAAATAATCCTCAAGACCCCTTTTCATCCTGATACTATGCTTTTGTATTTTTTACATGAAGCTTAAAGTTTCAGTCTTCTAGAAAATCATATGCCAGTGATTTAATAATCATGTTTTCCTAAAATTCCCAAAGTGAATTCTTATAGTACATCAACGCTGCATGTGGTAATGTATTCCTATTGTAATCATCTTAAATGCTGATGACAGGAAGCAGTAACCAAGTCTGAAAAACTCGTTCGCCTGCACCAAGAGTATCAGAGAGACCTAAAGGCGTTTGAGGTGTGGCTGGGGCAAGAGCAAGAAAAGCTTGGCCGGTGCTCAGTTCCCGAAGGGGACGCTCACGCTCATGAGACGACACTGCGGGATCTTCAGGTAAAGTCTACTTCATCTGAAAGGGATTTTCATCCTGAGTATGGGATTATTATTTTAAGCAATGAAAAGTTAATAGGACATTGATCCTACAAAGAGCAGATAGCTATTAAGGGGGACCCTGATTTACAGCATTTGGGGAGCACAGTAGTATTTGCTGTTTGAGATCCTTAGGTGGACAGTATAGACGGAGTAGGACTGGGACTTGAGGAATTTGTTCAGCTCCTAGGGCGGCCTCTGTCAGCAATGGCTAATGGTCTAGTTCACAGTGTTCACTGGCCCTCCTGCCCGTTGCTCCCTAAAGGATGAATTGTCAGCGCAGCTTCGTTCACAGCAGGAGTCAATAGAATGTGACATTCCTCAAAGCCAAACTGAGGGCACCGTCTAGTTTCAGCCAAAAGCTCCCATACTGCTGATGGAAAAAGTGGCGGGGCTAGAAAGCACGCTGGCTCTCAGCAGGCAGGCTGCACTGCAGGGTGAGATGACAGACCCAGGGGCGGAAGTGGTCCGAACTCATTTGCTTATTTGCTCGGTCAGTGTTTATTGAATACCTAATGCCATGCGGATGCTTGTCTAGCTACGGCACATAACGATGATTAAAATATTATTCCTGCCCTCAAGGAACGGAACTTGCAGTTTAGGGAGAAACGAATAATGAATGACGGAATGAAAAATGAATAATGTCATAAGGAATAGAGGAGGTCAAGCAAGAGATGTGATGGGACCATTAAAGAGAGCCCTGCAATTTTACCTAGAGAGACAGGGAGGGGTTAGGAGGTGGCCCTAGAAGGGAATACCAGGCCCATGCAGTAGAGAACAGAGAAAGGCCAGTGCATCAAATCCATGTGCCACCAGCTGTGTGTTGGAATTTACTGACATGGTATCAGCCCTGAGTAGAACTGGTTCAAGGTTGGGCAAGATGTACCTACAGCTTGCACAAAGGAAAAACAACAGGGACTGAGAGGTTACCACCGGCATGTGACACTTCTGGCTATTTCAGTTAAGTCCCGGGGAGTGTATAATGGCAGGAGCACAGCTCTGGGATTAGGAAGTTTGGACTCTAATCCTGAGTGGGACCTGATGCTGGATGATGTGGGGCAAGAGAGAACCTCTCCCATTCAGCTTCCTCCACAGCGTTGTCCTAAGGCAGGGTTAAATGAGATGGGAGGAATACTAATTTAAATGATGGCCATTCACGAAACACATATGAAGTAGAAGTTACAAGCGTCCTAATTTCATTAGCTTATGTAAGGATCTAATTGATTCTGTTTCCAAAGAACAGGTACTCTGGTCTGCCCCGTGGAGCTGTTGTCATTTCTTCTAGTAGAAGATTAGCTTTGTTCTTGCTAAATAACCCCTCTTAGCACTTCACTCCAAATTCTCAGCAAGCACACACCAAGCTCTCTAGCCTTTGGTGCGGAACCTCGGGCAATAAGTCACTTGTCACCAGCAGACGTTTCTCTTGTTCTGTTCGGAAGCAAATGTTTCACTTCAGTCAGCAGAAGTGTAGTCCAAAATGATGCCCACCTCTCATTTCTCCTCACCTTCGTTCTTTTTTTTTTTTTAATGTTTTATTTATTTTTGAGACAGAGAGAGACAGAGCATGAGCAGGGAGGGGCAGAGAGAGAGGGAGACACAGAATTGGAAGCAGGCTCCAGGCTCTGACCTAGCTGTCAGCACAGAGCCCGACGCAGGGCTCGAACCCACGAATGTGAGATCATGACCTGAGCTGAAGTCGGGCACTTAACCGACTGAGCCACCCAGGCGCCCCTCGCGTTCGTTCTTAACATTGTCTTATTTGGAGTCACCGTGAACCTGGGAAAGGAGAGGAGGTGCTGGTGGTGGGAATAGTGGTGGAGAACTGTGCTATTCCATCTGCAGAGCAGGACTTCTGCAGGGTCCCGGTGTCCCCCAGTCCGCACGGTAGTGTGAGGATTGGCCAGCTGTCTGGGCTGTCACAAATTAATTTCTGTGAACTGAAGCCTTAATATGGGTTATTGCACATATAGGTTTGTAAAATATTGGGCCATATATTTCCTTCAGAATAAATACTTGAAACATGGGATGTATAAGAATTTACCCAATAGAGTGATGATTTATATAATAAAGAAAGCTGTTATAAAATATGGAAAAAGGGATAATGGGAAAATTAATAAATTGGGGCAAGAACCAGTAAACAACAACCTATGGCTACAATGCTTACCTTTTACATAAAGTTTTATTGGAACACAGCCACACCCATTCACTTATGTGTCATCTATGGGCACTTTTGTGCAGCAGTGGCTGAGGTAAGTAGTTACAGCAGAGACCATATGGCCCACAAAATCTAAAATGTTTACTAGCATGGGGCACCTGGCTGGCTCCATTGGTTAAGTGTCTGACTTCAGCTTTGGTCATGATCTCATAGTTTGTGAGTTTGAGCTCTGCGTCAGGCTCTGTGCTGATAGCTCAGAGCCTGGAGCCAGCTTTGGATTCTGTGTCTTTTTCTCTCTCTGTTCCTCACCTCTCTCTGTCTTTCTCTCTGTCTCTCTCAAAAACAAATAAAACATTAAAAATTAAAAAAAAAATGTTTACTATCATGTTCTTTGTAAAAAACAGTTTGTCATCCCTGAATTAAGATCAAGTATTCTATAAAATTAAATTTAAAAAAAACCTAAGAATTTTGGAATACAATTTCTGTGTGTGGACATTTTGATGAATATTTCACCATTTATCTTGTTCTTTTCCATCTATAAAACATCCACATTACAACATTCTTGGAGTAGCATCATAGCTGAGGAAACACATATCCATTAGTTTGAACCATATGAGATCTTTGTAGATTTTTAAAACATGGTCTGCGCCCTTTCAGATGGCTTCACCTGGCATTGAAGATGTAAAAATAATACTGTATTTTCACTAAAAATATTGGTACTTCTAACATTCTTGATGAGATGTGACTGGATTCCTTTCAACTTCAGATAATCAGATCAAGTAATGTTATGGATTCTTGAAATATTAGAAATACAAGTATGCAACATCCTTTTGCCAGCATCTTTAAAGATAGGAGTTTTTCTTTCTATAAAAAGTAGTGTATGCTCTTCAAGGCATGGTTCATACCCGATTTGTAGGGTAGATCTTTGGGACTCCTGCTTTGGTAGAGGAAATGGTGTTCTGCACCCAGGAGCCACTAGCAGGCAGGTGTGAAGGTCAGGCTCCCAGGTTTCTATGCCCGGGACTCTCCAGGGCCAGCTTCTCCTGACCATCACATTCCCTAGAAGAGCTCTGGCAAAGCACCCCTCCTAGCAACACCAAGCGTCCATGGTTCCCGTCTTAGCCACAGTACAGCACTGGCCCCATTTCATCACAAAGCAAGGAGCCTCTGGCCTTTGAGTAGTTTATGAACCACAAAAAGCCTCCGTTATTCTTTTAAATCAAAACCTTTCATCACAGGTATTTTTGCCTATAAGCCGAAAGTCAAATTTCAGAAACTGTTTCTAAGATGATGAAGACCAATATTAGATAGAGTCTGTATGTGTCTACCATTTGTGTGAGTATTTGTGCGTTGGGATAATTTTACTGGAAATATTTCTGAGTCCTTCTCCTGACTTGAGAAATGATGTTCAGTGTTAGATGCACATTTCTAAGACAGAATAAAATCATTATTTTCTAATGTGAAGTTTAAGCCGGCACCGTTGGCTTGGGTGAGACATGACAACTTGAGCAGGTGTAGAATATGACTGAGGGGTGACAGTCACATGTGTCCCCCGCAGGAGCTACAGGTGCGTTGCGCAGAGGGGCAGGCGCTGCTGAATTCGGTGCTCCATACCAGGGAGGAAGTGATCCCATCTGGCATCCCTCAGACAGAGGACCGGGCCTTAGAGTCCCTCCGGCAGGACTGGCAGGCTTACCAGCAGAGACTGGCTGAGACCCGGACTCAGTTCAACAATGTGGTCAACAAACTGAGGTTGATGGAACAAAAGTATCAGCAAGTAGACGAGTGGCTCAAAACCCTGGAGGACAAAGTGAGTGTCAGGACGGGACGTCAGTCTAACCGGGCGGCCAAGGAGATACAGTTACATCAGATGAAGGTACAACTCCTACCAATTCTTGATCTTTGTCAAAGGGGCAGTGACCTTGCATAGTGTGTTTCATTAAAGTATGTAGTAACTTTTTGTCCAAGGCTTAAATGCTGCAAAATCTCTTTCTGCTTGCAAAAATGGATTATGAAACATTATTCTAACAGCAATTACTCAAGAGAATCCTAAATTACTCTTTAATAAAACATAATTTAATGAAATATTTTGGTTTTTTTCTTCCCATGCTCTATTACCTTGCTTCATCAAGATATATGAATGATAGTATTAAAATCATTCAAGTTTATGGGTCTTATTTGAAATTGCTTTAATGTAGTGCATTGAAATAATACTCGATAATTAGTTTTATTCTAACTTTCATGTAAATTCAGCAGGCATGGTCAAAATAATGCTTAGGTCGTTTGGCTTTCTCATAATTATTCATCCACATTAAAATTTATCTAGGTTAGAAATTTATGCCACTCTGTCTTTTTAAAAAAAGTTTTGACCCAGTGTAATATATACAGAAAAGTATTCAAACTCATACATAGTGTGGTATTTATCATGTTATTATAATACAATTTTGCATGAAGGCTATATATGACATATTTTCAAAATTATATCTCAGAATAAACATATTCTTAACATACACTAAAATCATTTCCTGTTTGGATGATTATTTTTTTTTTAATTTTTTGTTTGTACCGAAGTGTAAAGTGTAAAGTGCCCCAAAGGAAGTGTACAGTTTTTATGTCATTTTTCATAAGTGACATAGGGTATATTTTCAAAATTATATCTCAGAATAAATATACACTGACATCACTTCCTTTTATGAAGATATATATACTTGTCTTACACGATACTGCCTAAGAGTCACCCTGTCCCTGCAACATTTACGTCATTTCAGAAGTGGCATGAGGAAGTCCTTGTGTACAAAGATGAAGTTGAGGATGTGGGCTCCAGAGCCCAGGAGATGCTGGATGAGAACCACGTGAGCAGCCGCCTGGGCAGCCAGGCCACCCAGCTGACTTCCAGATACCAGGCCCTTCTTCTTCAGGTGCTGGTGAGTGCACCACCAGCTGCTTGTGACAGGCGGGCATGCTTCACATGCCAAAATGTCCTCCCTTCAACTTCCGCTGAAGACACACATTTGTCAAGAAAGTCCCTGGTTGGTACCAGTCTGAAATTTCCTGTCCGATTCTGTTTCTCCTTTTAAAGGAACAGATAAAATTCCTGGAGGAAGAGATTCAGAGTTTGGAGGAATCAGAAGCATCCCTAAGTTCCTATTCTGATTGGTACAGCTCTACTCATAAAAACTTTAAGAATGTGGCGACCAAAATTGACAGAGTAGATAAAGCGACGATGAGGAAAAAAATGAAGACGTTGGAGGTAGGCGTGGGCACATGGCAATGACTCTGTCTCCCAGCCTCTGTCCTTGCACCTTGCTGGTCCACTCCCCCGCGCAGGTGTTGGGAGAGTGTGTGATAGTCCTCTTCCCTGGGAGGAGAGAGGGTCTGTGGCTCACATGTCACTCCAAATATTAAGTTATGATCTCTGTAAGGCCAAAAGCTAGCTTTCATTGAGTTGTGATGTGATTTCACCTGAATGACTCAGACTTGGTGTCTCATGGCTGAATTCCAGCCTGACACTTAAATTTTAAAAAAATTATCTCAAACTCATGGCACCACGTGTTCACAAAAGAGTTTTTACTCAGATCTTTAGGAATACTACTAAAAATGAGAAGAAGATCAGGTTTTTTTTGTTGTTGGTTTTGTTGGTTTTTTTTTTTTTTAAGTTCCTGATTTGGAAATCGTATAGTGATCAAGACCTGCTAAAACCTATAATGAAGTCAAGAAAAGAGGACTCTGATTCCTGGCAGGTCACACCGGGTTATAAAACTCAAAAATGTATTTTAAGGGGAAACTCGAGAATGGAACTTGAGCGCCTTTTCTTTAAAAAGAAAGAAATAATACAAACTCTATATTTGTTTCCCGCTCTCTCTCTTCCTCAGGGTTTGCTAAAAGACATGGAGAAAGGCCACAGTTTGCTGAAATCAGCTCGAGAGAAGGGAGAGAGGGCTCTCAGATACTTGGAGGATGGCGAGGCCGAGACATTAAGGCAAGAGGTCCAGGAGCACGTGGAGCAGTTGAAGGAACTGACCAGCACCGTCCGGAAGGAACACATGACTCTGGAAAAAGGCCTTCTTTTAGCAAAAGAGTTCTCAGATAAATATAAAGCACTAACTCAGTGGATATCAGAATACCAAGAAATTCTTCACACTCCTGAAGAACCCAAAATGGAATTATATGAGAAAAAAG
The DNA here is from genome assembly GCF_006229205.1 of Suricata suricatta. Classification (NCBI taxonomy): domain Eukaryota; kingdom Metazoa; phylum Chordata; class Mammalia; order Carnivora; family Herpestidae; genus Suricata; species Suricata suricatta. The sequence goes on along the minus strand of NC_043706.1, from coordinate 131,415,362 downwards.
CTCAGTTATCTAAATACAAGGTAGTGTGTTGTTGCTCATTGGCTAGTGCGTGGGAGGTCCTGCCTGTAGGACTAAGTGGAGGAACATGATTCCTGGTGCATGTCGCCCTTAATGGGTGCTGGAAAATGTCCTCAACGTGTCTGATCTACTGGTGGGGAGTGACGTCAATTTATTTGGCTACGTGTGCTATATCAGTCTTCTCTCTCCATTCAGGAATCCTATTTGCTTGATCCTCAAAAGATTGTCTCAGTAAATGGAGAGCTTTTCTGACAGTCTGAATCACAGCTATGGGTACGCGAGATAAATCTTTCTAGAATCAGGATCTCACACCTATAAGTTTTATCTGTTTCAAATAGAATCTTCCCTTCATCTTGTGGTGCCCAATGCCTGTAAGCTTAAATTGAAAATGAGATGCCACATTTGTAAAAGAATAAATTCTAATGAACCAACTAGAGCTTAATATTTTAGGATTTAATTGTTGAAAGAATAAATGGTGATATGAGTAGAGCTATACATGATGTATAGATATACGTATTTCACTTGCCCAAATGTGGAAACAATGCATTGAGGCTTATATGTAGAATAAAATGTATGGAACAAATTTGACCCAAATTATTTAGCAATGATTTTTAAGAGTTACAGTGTGATGGCTTACCTCACAGCTTTTTTTTTCAGAAGCTTTTTCGTCCTCCAGCCATATGTCTATTCCTGTCCTGGGTTTTTCTGCCAAGGGTAACAGTGTGCCTTTGAAAATGCCACATGAGAATCACAACCGGTTTCCCTCCCTCCCCCTCACTGAGTTCTTGATATATTTAAATAGCACTTTTAGCCTGTTATAGCAACGTAGCTGCTGGAATCTGTCCCTCGGACTCCACATCCAGCTCAAGCTGGACTTAATTGCATGAATTCCAACTCAAATGATAATACCTCGCTGCCTTTTGTATTAAGTTCTTTCCCTCCAGCAGAAGAAATGAGGTGGAAGACAGAAATATGAACTATGTTAAATTTAGACAAAGGTAATTCTTTTCCACACATCCCTTCCACATGTGAATGGCTACTTGATGTGTTACTTTTATTCTGTATTTTAAAACTTTATTAATTGTAAAGATTATTCTCTAATGTTTCACACTTACGGATTTATAAAATATCTGTCAGACCTTTATTTGAGGTAGATGGTCTCGCACATGGCACAGACATGTACATATTTACTCTGATCACATGGATGAGCTGGCTTTTTTTTTTTCTTTGTAATTCAAGTCACTTCAGCAAATGGTGCTGTCCCATGAACCATCAATAAAGTCAGTGAGAGAGAGAGGGGAAGCTCTCCTGGAGCTCATGCAGGATGTCACTTTAAAGGACAAAATAGATAAACTTCAAAGTGACTACCAGGACCTCTGTGGTGCAGGAAAGGTAAGGTGAAACCAGAAATTCAGTGCAAATGTGCCTGGGGCCCCTGGGTGGCTCAGTTGGCTAGGCGTCCAACTTCGGCTCAGGTCCTGATCTTGCAGTTCATGAATACGAGCCCTGTGACAGGCTCTGTGTTACAAATGCTCAGAGCCAGGAGCCTGCTTCAGATTCTGTGTCTCCCTCTCTCTCTGCCCCTCGCCCCCTCATTCTCTGTATCGCTCTGTCTCTCAAACATAAACAAACATTAAAAAATCTTTTTTTTTTCAAAATAAATACAAATATGCTGATTTGCCAGAAAGGATCTTACCTTTACTTCTCAGAAAATTAAGGGCCCGTGTGAGTCAGGCTTTTTCCGTTTATTCAGATAGGGATTTCATATTATTTATTTTTTAAAGTTCATTTATTTTCATGGGGAGCATATGTAGGGGCAGAAAGAGAGGGAGAGAATCCGAAGCAGGCTCCACACTGTCAGCTCAGAGCCTGACTCTGGGCTTGATCCCATGAACCATGAGATCATCACCTGAGCAGAAATCAAGAGTCAGACACTTAACTGACTGAGACACTCAGGCACCCCTCAGATGGGGATTTTAATTTGTATGATGATTCTTTATGTTTTTGCTGTTCCTAGTAATTTTTTGAAATATGTAACTGTACTTACATATGAGTTGCATGAGTTTTAAATCATATAAAGCAGTCTTGAGTAGATTTTTGCCTTGAAATTCAGGTCTAACGGGCACCTGGCTTTACAGGAGCATGTCTGCAGTCTTGAGATGAAAGTCAAAGACCATGAAGATTATAACAGTGAGCTCCAGGAAGTAGAAAAGTGGCTGCTGCAGATGTCGGGCAGACTGGTGGCGCCAGACCTCATGGAGACAAGCAGTCTAGAGACCATTACCCAACAACTGGCTCACCACAAGGTACCCTCATCTCTAAAGAGCTGAGGAATTCGGGGTAGCTTTCACAGCTCTGCCTTTGTGTGTGTGCGTGTGTGTGTATTTGTGTGTGTGTGTGTGTGTGTGTGTGTGTGTGTGTGAGAGAGAGAGAGAGAGAGAGCGAGCATGACCACACATATTTGGATCATAACAACTGTACTTAAACAATCGTGTCTGAGTCTCAAGAACACCTGAGAACAGTGGAATTCAATATTTAAGTGAAGCGATAATAGTTGAATCCTGGCTTTCAACTTCTAAACACATTGGCATTTCCCCCAGCTAATAGTTATTTTTCCTCCACAGTATTTAATCTTTATAAAGTAACTTATCAAAGGAAGATATTATCTTTATTTTAGAAAAGTAACCAAAGATAGGGTGCAGGAATACTAGTCACCAAGTGTCTGGATTCTGGCCAGACTCTGTCCTTCCTAGCCTGGGGAACGTCACCTCTCTGAGTCCCCTCCTTTTGCTGTTCTCTAAAGAGCAATAAAGGTATCAGCCCCATCTCCTAGCATTGTGGTCATTACAGGGGATGATGCACATGAAAGTATTTTGTAAACCACAAAGCATGGTTACTGACATGCGCCGTTCTTATCTTTATTAGTATGTATTTGTAGTAATTATATGTGCCAGGTGACAGATGTCATACAGTCACAATTTTATGGAGCAATTTTGGTGACCTTAATGGGAAACTGAATTTTAGTCATGATGTGGTCAATACCTTGTATGTCTTAAGAACGCGAGTTAACCTCTCTAGGCTTCAGGACTCTTCAGGATTCTTTATATTTAGGAGGAAATTGTATTTAGCAAATAAGAATAGAAAAATAACTACAATACATTCTACTAGGCACTGAGGAAACGCTCTCAATAACCTCACGGGGTGGTGGCTCTGTAACAACTCAAAGACAAGTGGTTGTTTTTGGTGTGGTGTGCGCAGGATAACCTAACCCATGACCATTTGCACCAGTGCAAAACGTCGTGAACTCTGGGCTGCTGAAGGCCTGCTAGAGTGTCTCTTAAATATGTTGACATGTCAACCCAGGAAACCTTGTGTTGGCGGGTGGCACTTGTCATTAGTATTGTTTAGCACTAAGGAAATTAAAACCTGATTTGAAAAAGTTGGTTCCCCCCTGTAAGTGATCTCTGAGAACGCTCCCTGGAGAACACATATGGGGCTGGGGGTGTGCACAAGCTGGAGTCAGGCAGAGTGGGGTCCAGAGCCTGGCGCTAAGCCATTTGCTGGGTGTATGACTTGGAGCATGTTCTAGAACCTTTCTGTGCTTCAGTCTCCTTAGCTGTAAAGCGATGATAATAATATACACTTTCTAGGGAGCTATATAGTTCCTGGACTAGATCAGCAGCTTAATAAATGGTGCGTGGTAAATATTATTTTTATAGTGTAAACACTATTTAATGTAAGTTAGATATTATATAAATGTAAATTACTAGATATTTGATTATTATATCAACTAGATGTTACATTATTAGATAAATTAGATATTAGTAAATTAGGTTAAATAGTCATTGGGTTATTTTAGATGTAAATTACACCAGAATTGTAATTTGCAGAGCTGAAAAATGTATAAGCATCCTTTTTGCTGGTAATACTACTATGGAACGGTTGTCTCTGTAACTATTTAACTGAGGCCAGCCCTGAATTCACTCTCATCTTAATGGTTCCTGCACCAGAGCCTACATAACTTCATCTATGAAACCCACTTACTTTTCCCATGAGTATCCTTGAAAATATACATTTTTGTTTGTTAATATGATCGCCAAGACAAATTGTAGAACTCTTTGAAAGACATCATTAAACAGTGAAGTGGTTGATTTTAAACTTTGATAAATTGGTTATTTAAAAACTAAAGATGGAATTATGAGAACTCTGGTTTTTTTTCATTTTTGCAGGCAATGATGGAAGAAATTGCTGGCTTTGAAGACCGTTTGAACAACCTTAAAATTAAAGGCGACAATTTGATCAGCCAGTGTGCAGACCACCTGCAAGCAAAACTAAAACAAAATGTATACGCTCATCTGCAGGGCACAAAGGATAGTTACTCAGCTATCTGCAGTACGGCTCAGAGGGTGAGTCCCCCTAGAATATTCTAGAATGAAAATAAATTAAAGAGAAAGTCTGTACCATCCAGAGGTTTTCAAAAATAACTTTGATCTTCAGTCTTCAGGATAGCTTTGTTGTACTTCCAGATAGGAAATAGGATGATAGGTTTCCCAGCCTCCGTGTGGACACAGAATAACATATCACACATTTGATCGACGTGATGAAGATACTCAGTTTGTCCCAATCCCTTTATTTCATAGATTGATTATGGAAATTTAAAAAATTTTTGTACTTGCACACTAGCAATACTTTTAATTAGCCATTTATTCTCTAACACCAAAGTCAGTTTATTCTGTGCTTTTCACAATAATTATTTTCTGTTTAACTCCATGCCATCTAGGTTCTACTCCAACTCAACATTTTTATGAAATCATATAGAATATTGGATAGGGGAGAGGTGCCTGGGTGGCTCTGTTGGCTAAGCGTCCAACTTTGGCTCAGGTCATGATCTCACGGTTTGTGAGTTTGAGCCCTGCATTGGACTCTGTGCTGACAGTTCAGAGCCTAGAACCTGTTTCAGATTCTGTGTCTTCCTCTCTCTCTTTGCCCCTCCCTGATTCATACTCTCTCTCTCTCAAAAATAAACATTAAAAAAAAAAGAAAAAGAAAAAGAAAGAAATTGGATAGGGATCCCTGGGTAACTACATTGGTTAAGCATTTGACTCTTGATATTAGGCTCAGGTCATGGTCTCATAGCCCCACATTGGGCTCCACATTGAGCATTGAGCCTGCTGGGGATTCTCTCTTTCCCTCTCTCTATGCCCCTCCCTCATTCATTCTGTCTCTTTCCCTCCCTCTCTGTCTCTTCCCTGCTCTCTCTCTCTCTCAAAAATAAATAATGTAATTTAAAAAAAGAATTGGATAAGGAAGTAGGTACTAAATTTGAGTCATAATTTAATGAGTATACTTCCACTAAAATGGAATTCTTAATGTTATAGAAATAGTCTAAGATGGATAAGAATCACTCTTCTAACAAAAAGTAGGTAAAATCAATGAATTGCTTTTTATCATTTAGGAGTTTTTAAATGGCATTGTAAAATGTCCATGCATTTTTGTTACTAAAAACTGGAGATGTACACATGATGTGGCAAGAATGCTGTCTTCATCATGATTAAGAAAAATGCTAGGTGACATTAGTTGACTCACTGGACTTAAAAAATTTACATTCAAAATGTTAATAAAGAAGTGGCTGGATGACTCAGTTGGTTAAGCTTCCAACTCAAGACTGAGACTCAGCTCATGATCCCAGGGTCATGAGACCAAGCCCACGTCAGGCTCTGGGCTGAGCCTCAGGACCCTGCATAGAATTCTCTCTCTCTCTCTTTCTCCCTCTGACCCTCTCCCCTGCTCACCAGAAAGCTCCATGCTGTTTTATTTCAGTTCACTCTCCTTTTCCCTCTGTGTCATTATCTGCAATTATTTGTTAGATTTACTTAATCCTTCAACAGAGATTTTTTTTTTTAATGAACATTGATTTAGTATCAGGCATTTCCTACACATTAAGGATATTAAATGAAACAAAACTGGTAAATTTTCAAGGGACAAACACATAGTTTTAAAATAAATGTTTAAAAAACAGATGGAAGTCTAAGAACATAATCAGAACCTCATAATTAATGTGTGTAAAATGATAAAGAGAACAAAACACCTTTCTTCTTTTCAGTTCTGCTAGAATAAGAATAAATAAGAAGACAGTCCCAATATCAGATGAAAATGATGAATTTAACATATGACAGAGAAAAGCAGAATTCAATCATTGTTTCTCTTGTCTTAGAAGAAGGAAAGCCATGCTAACTTAATTTCCTTCTTTTCTCTTTTCTTTCTTCTTCTTCGTTTTTTATAAAATAGTTTGCTCAGAAAAACATTATATTTCACCTTGATTTCAAGGAGACATATAATAGTTTCTTAGTATGTCTTTATTGATAAAATGGAAATTGGTTGGCTGGTTGAGGATTAATGAATTGAGCAGATATACTAGAAGATGTTTGGATTATTCTGAATTATTATTGCCTTGGAATACAACTTCTAAAATGAAATGAGGGCATCCAACTCTCCCATTCCCAATGTTATAGTTTAGTTCCAATTTGACCATGTTCTTAAAAGCAGAAATATTTCAGTTAGAGGAATATTGGTTGCCAGTTCATGATAACGGTGTTTTATTTTTATGTTTAGTTTCTAGCTTAAACAAAATGTACAATATTTACCCCATGGCGGGGGCCGGCAGGGGTACTGCAAAACCTCTGATTTATGTTTGACAATTTACTGCAAAGGTTTCATATATTCTACACATTTCTGCAGTTACATTAGCCCTACCCACATTCTCTTCCTCTACTGAAGATATTATAACACGCGGGTTGAGAAGTGATCGATTAAAAATGGCCGCTGAGCTTTGCCACATTTTGGAACTTAAGCAAACTCTGTAGATGTGTATCTGGTACTTTTTAAATGGATTTTTCAGTATGTTTCTTTTGAGTCCAGGGATCTTCACAGAGCTCAACAGCAATTTCTTGAACACCCTCATCACCACAGCATGACTGTTTTGTCTCAGGTGTACCAGAGTTTGGAACATGAACTTCAAAAGCATGTTAGCCGACAGGACACTCTGCAGCAGTGCCAGGCCTGGCTCTCTGCGGTCCAACCAGACCTAAAGCCAAGCCAGCATCCACCTCTGAGCAGAGCAGAAGCCATGAAGCAGGTAGTAGACTCCGGAAAGTGTATGTTAGGCTGTGATTCACTCACTCAGTGAAATCGTGTTAAGCACTTACTATGTACCAAGTTGTTCTGGCTCCTGAGGGTATAAACGTATAAATAAGGTCTGAGCTTGACTGTCATCGATTTCACGTTCTAAGCTCAGAAGATGGACACAATGCCCGTGGTCATCCTGGCAGAATAGGCACTGTAACCAAGACATCAACTTTAATAACCACCCAGCAGGGTGACCACGGGCAAGTCATTTAATTTCTCTGAACTTCCGGGTCCTTGTATGGAAAGTGATGATTATAAGTATATTCACTTATGAACATTATGAAGAAATTCAAATGTCATGCCACAAGGTACATGATTTGTGAAGAGAAAGGAGGGGTGATTTTTGTTCTCGGGATATTTGGCAATGTCTGAAGATGGTTGTTTTGGTTGTCACCACGGGGAGTGGTGGGGATGCTGTTGGTATCCACCAGGGAAAGAGCTGAGCACCTTGCACTGAACAGGGCAGACCTCACAGCCAAGATGCACTTGGCTTCACATGTCCATAGATCTGAGGTTGAAAAGGCATAGAGGCATAAATCCAACAAATTAGGATATATCATCGACTCCCCTGTGAGGTCTTCCGGGGTCTGCCCCTGCCCACCTCTTTGACCTTTGCTCCTACTGGGTCACTCCTCTGACCTCAGGGCTTTACATGTGCTGTCCGGATCCTTATGCAGTGTTCTTACTGAGGGCTTTACTTGCTCCCTCTCTGAATTCAATTCCATTCCTCAGAGAGCTCTTGGAGGCACACTCCCCAAAGTAACAGCACCTCTTCATCATACTTCCCTACCTTGACTCTGCTACACGTGTTTATCACTACCAAACATCGCATTGTGTGTTTATTTGTTTACCTATTATCCTCTTCTCTCATAAGAACGTAAGCCCCATGGAAACAAGGATTTTGTTTTGGGTCCTGCTTTGTACTCCGTATCTAACACAGAGCTTGCATAGACTCTGAGTCTCTTCGCAGGAACACATCTCTCTGTGTTTCTGTTTCTAGATAAAAGTCCACCCTGAGAGGCGTTCCGGAGGGTTATGGGAAGGGAAGACCACTGCAGGAAGTTTATACAGAGAAGAAAAGTCCTCCCATCTGCATTTTTACTAAACTCAAATGAAGTTTACAAATGCACAATGACCTTTCCCTCTCTGTCTCCAGAAGAGGCAAAAACACGGAAAGAAACAGCTAGAGTAGGCCACTGATTTTTTTCTCTGAAATGGAAAAGAAGCAGAAAATCTGTGTGTTCTCTTTCCCAGACCATGCAGACTAATTACATTGAGAAGCAGCCGCTGGACAAATGGGTCCCTGCCAGTGTGTTTTGAATTCCTTCCTGCGAACCACTAATATGCATCATTTATACCAAGGGTGAAAATATTGAGCATAGCAAGGTTATTTTTGTAATGTCAACAAAATACTACAAATGGTACAAATATTTGCTGTCTAAATATAGCATGTTTCTCTTTCACTCTGACAAGTTTGGGGTTTTTTTCAGGTCAAACACTTCAGAGCTTTGCAGGAACAAGCAAGGACTTACTTAGATCTCCTCTGCTCCATGTGTGACTTGTCAAACTCGGCAGTGAAAACCACAGCAAAAGACATTCAGCAAACAGAGCAAATGGTAAAAAGTTTAAAAATCACATTAGATTTGTCTGTTTTATTACACCATCTTGCTTCAGTGTTAGATGTGAAAGAAAATATTTCCTTGGACTAATCTTTCCTGGGTGGCTCAGCTGGTTAAAGGTCTGACTTCTGCTCAAGTCAAGATCTCATGGTTTGTGGGTTCAAGCCCCATGTTGGCTCTGTGCTGACAGCTCAGAGCCTGGAGCCTGCTTCACATTCCATGTCTCCCTCTCTCTCTGCTCCTCCCCCATTCATGCGCTGTCTCTCTTGGTCTCTCAAAAATAAATAAAAGTTAAAAAAATGTATAATGTTTCTACAGCAATTATAACAAATAGATATTTCAGCTAAGTCCTGGAAAGTAAGCAGGTGGACACTGATGCCACTGAATTGGAACATTTAGTTCCATTGAGCTGCTCATCACTAGTGCCTCATTTCTCCTCTTTTCTGATGTTTCCATTCATGTTTTTTTGTTTTTGTTTTTTTCTAACTTTTTCTTTCAATAATACTTAATATGAAAAGGGTCCCAGGTCCTTGCTTTATACTAGGGATGGCAAAGAGCATGCCATCCGTCCAGACCCTTCTAATCCATCCGCACTGACTGCGGGTGGTGTTGAAAAGGACTTGGAAGCTGCGTGTGGGCTCAGGGGCACATGCGCGTTGTGTGGAGTCAGCTGGTGCGGCCTTAAAGCCGTCAAGGCCACATGCTTGGGATTAAAAACAAACAAAAAATAAGAATCAGGTTTGATATTTAATTGACTAAATATTCACGGAATAGGAAAAGGCTATCAAGGAAAAAGGTATTGAAGTAATTAAATAATTAATAATGTAGATATTAATCATTAGAGTCATTTTTTTACTTTTATATCATCAAAGCAAATCTCTCTTTAAATCTCTATGAAAGATGATAAAATTTATGTATCTCCTTAAAGAAATTATTTATTGAGGGGCATCTGGGTGGCCCAGTCAGTTAAGTGTCTGATGTTCACTCAGGTCACCATCTCATAGTTCATGGGTTTGAGCCCTGTGTCGGGCTCTGTGCTGACAGCTCAAAGCATGGAGCCTGCTTCAGAGTCTGTATCTTCCTCTCTCTCTGCCCCTTCTCTGCTCACGCTCTAGCTCGCTTTGTCTCTCAAGAATAAATAAACATTGAAAAAAAGTTTAAAAAGAAAAGAAATTACTCACTAAAATAAGTTATACGGTTTCAAAAATCAGTGAAGCCAATCCAAAAGTCCAAAACATTCATTACTTGGTGTTTTATACATATCAAGAAGTGCATAATCGACAGCAATATATGTCTTTTCTAGTTAACTCCAAGACCAAATTCATGAGTCAGTTGAGCAGATATGTCTACTGAAATGCCCAATGTAAAAAAAAACCAGCTTTGACCTAGTAAATTGTTAAAACTTCTAGAACTTTACAACTAGTTGAAATCATGGCATAACTCTTAGACATTTAAAGTCTTTAGAAAATCTTAATATAAAATATACTTTTCTTGAAGTGAATGAAGAATTCTTTTTGGATTTATGACATAGTGTGTGTGTGTGTCCATGTATGTACGGGGACAGCCCAAAGAATTACGTCTCTGACTTACTAAACCTAAATGTTTCTACCACTGCTAAGTTTTGCCTCTGTGCTCTCTCGAGGTTGAACAAAGGCTTGTCCAGGCACAGAACCTAACTCAGGGCTGGGGAGAGATCAAGCGCATGAAGGCCGAACTTTGGATTTACCTCCAAGATGCAGACCAACAACTTCAGAACATGAAGTGGAGGCACTCAGAACTGGAGTTAAACATTGCACAGAACATGGTTTCCCAAGTGAAGGTGGGAATTAATGGATCTCCAGGGGAGATAAAGGAGACTATGACTGACCGGCATACGTCAGTCAGTCCTTCAACCTTAGTATAGCTATTTAAGGAATGAGGTAGAATCAGAATAACCTTGGTTTGAAGCCAGGAAAGGACAGATGAGGAAGTCAACATTTCAGTATGTTCTCAGGGCTGCGATTAGCTACTTGGCTTGAAGGACATTCACTAGGTAGTTTATTGCTGAACAAAATAGCTTAGGGTTTAGCCAACAGAGTCAGAAGACTGCCACTAAACAGACATGAAGCTGTATTATTTACTAACTTTTCAGCACAATATTGCTAAAGCTGTAGGATCGTAAATGTGTCAGTTAATTAAATGTATCTAACCCATAAAATATGTATTAATATATGATTAATGTAAAATATAATATAAATAGGATATATATTATAGTTTATAAATAGTTTAAATACAATAGAAAATTATTTAAAGTATATTAACTTGATTAGAAGTTGTATCAGATTTTAACAAACTTTAAGATTTATTTTTGTCTGTGATAGTGAGGCCATTTATATTTTCTACTGGAATATTGTTTGCATATGCAGAAAAAAATAGATAAATTATTTTTTCTCAAAAATTTTTTAGAAAACCAGGGCTGCACGTCAAGATAAAATACTACCTTTTTTTTCTTAATAACAACAGTATCGTTTCACATTTATCAGTTTCTCTTCATACTTCTCAAAATAACATAGCAAAGGAAAATACCAGCTACCCTTTGATTCTTACATACTTGAAAATTAGTATTCATAAAGAGGTGTGATTTTCAGATTTTTTTCACTTTGTCCCTCATGACCCTTACATTACACATTCTCCAGGTACCTGAAGTGTTTGGAGGTATTAGGTCTATGTTTCCCAGTGTTTATTGGGGGGGCTGTGGGAGGGCTATGACACATCATTTATTTTGTTGTTGTTGTTGTTTTCCTTCAGGATTTTGTCAAGAAGCTACAGTGCAAACAGGCGTCAGTGACCGCTATTACAGAAAGAGTGAATAAGTTAACCAAGAAGCAGGAGTCTCCTGAACACAAGGAAATAAGTCATTTAAATGACCAGTGGTTAGATCTGTGCCTTCAGTCTAACAATCTGTGCTTGCAAAGGGAAGAAGATCTTCAGAGAACAAAAGATTACCATGACTGTATGAGCGTTGTTGAAGAGTTCTTGGAAACATTCACGACAGAATGGGATAACTTAGCCAGGTAACTTCAATTCTGCAGTGGCTCACCAAAACGCTAAGCCAGAAATTTCCTGCTTTTTCTAAAAATCAAGAATGTCGCACATTTTAAACCTCTTATTGTCTATTATTATAAATACTGATAAAACATTAGCAAGAACCTCATGTTGGCCTGTGGATACAGAGTCGTGGTTTTCCTTGCTCAGTATTAATTTAACCAGTGAGTCAAAGGAAGCTGTTTGTGAAAACAGCACCATTTTCTCCTGTGCCCTGAAGGGATATTCTAAAGACTATTACACTGTGACTTCAAAGAATATCTCAAAAATATGTCTAGTTTTGTTTAATTATCAGCTCTGGAACTATCATTTGTCAATTCATGAAATGAATTCTTCTTGAATCTCTGTATTCCATAGGTTTCTTATCAATTCTGTAAAGTGTTACATTCTACATAATTCAGCCAAGTTTCCTTGTACTTTTGGAATTCTAGAAATTAGTGAACAATCCAAATTCAATTAATGTGTGTCCCTTGTGATTTTGTAACAATTACCTTGTTGTTTGAAAAGGATTTCCTTCTCCCCCACATGTACTGGGCCATCATGGATAAACTTCTGATCACTGTAATTGTTAAAATCCACACTTCATCTGCCTAGATTTACTAATTGGTAGCAAATAAAACTGGAAACATTATTCTAGATATAAATTATAGGGGTTTTTCTGGAAGGAGGTACACTATTTTCTGATTTGTTTACCTTTCCTTGATGCTCTGCATTCTATGAGTCTTTGAGATAAATCCAACCAATATCAATAAAAACCCTTATTTTGGGTTGGTAATAGGTACCTCCATCTGCTTGAAACAGGTACCTCAGGCTTAATAGGTCCCAAACAGAACTCATCATACTACCTCCCAACCCTGTTCTTGATTCTTCAGAATCGATGGTTTTGTAACTGAAAGAGACTTCTAAGATTTCTTTTTTCATGTGTGTTTTGTAGTCAAAGAGTTGAGAGTTCTTTACATTTCACACTTACTTTTAAAGATTTCTAATAACAAGCAAAAAATATCTAAGTACATAGATGAGTAGCCATTAGAGTCATTGGTTATATCTTACAGATTAAACTATATAGTGCTATATTGTTGAGCTTCTTCTCATAGGAGAGCACATAACTTATGAATGACTTACTCATTTCTTTAAAACTGTAGTAGATTGGTGCACCTGGGTGGCTCATTCAGTTAAGTGTCTGACTCTTGGTTTCGGCTCAGGTCAGAACCTCAGAGTCATGAAATCAAACCCCATGTTGGGACTCTGACAGAGCCTGCTTAAGATTCTCTTTCTCCCATTCTTTCTGCCCTTCCCCTGCTCATTCTCTCTCTCTCTCTCTCTCTCTCTCTCTCTCTCTCTCTCTCTCTCTCAAAAATGCAGTAGATCAGTGCTAGTCAATATTTAATGTTTACACAAATCACTCAGGGATGTTGTTAATATGCAGATCCTGTTTAGTTGATAAGAGCCAGAGGTTGAAGCTAAAAGTTCATGTCAGATGTGATGGGAGGGCAACATTAGCCTGAAGAAGAAGGACAGAGAAGTATCTAGGCAACTTGTTTTGGTTCAGCTCCTGATATAGAAACATATGGGTCATATATTCCATAATAATCACGGAACCTCATCAATAATCCATGAATTGAGCTACTATAAGCTAAGAGCATGCACTTAAAGAAAATGTTGAAGTGTAATTTAACATGGTGTGAATGAACGTAGATATTTACTGAAGCTAATTTATTTTTGTATCTTTCAATGTATTGCTAGATCCGATGCAGAGAGCACAGCCGTCCACCTAGAAGCTTTGAAAAAGTTAGCACTTGCTCTGCAAGAGAGAAAGCAGGCTATCGAAGATCTGAAAGATCAAAAGCAAAAAATGATAGAACATCTGAATTTAGATGACAAAGACTTAATCAAAGAACAGACAAGTCACCTTGAACAACGTTGGTTTCAGCTTGAGGACCTTGTTAAAAGGAAAATCCAAGTGTCAGTCACCAACCTGGAGGAGTTAAATGTGGTGCGGTCTAGGTTTCAGGAGCTAATGGAGTGGGCGGAAGAGCAGCAGCCCAACATTGCTGAGGCCCTGAAGCAGAGCCCCCCACCCGATATGGCCCAGAATCTCCTCATGGACCACCTTACCATCTGCAGTGAACTAGAGGCCAAACAGATGCTCCTGAAATCGCTCATAAAGGATGCTGACAGGGTGATGGCTGATCTTGGCCTAAATGAGCGGCAGATCATCCAGAAAGCTCTCTCCGATGCACAGAGACATGTGAATTGTCTCAGCGACTTAGTGGGCCAGAGACGAAAGTACCTAAACAAGGCCTTGTCTGAGAAGACCCAGTTCCTCATGGCGGTGTTCCAGGTGACCAACCAAATCCAACAACATGAGCGGAAGATAATGTTCCGCGAGCACATCTGCCTGTTACCGGATGACGTGAGCAAACAGGTTAAAACATGTAAGAGTGCGCAAGCCAGCCTCAAGACGTACCAGAATGAAGTCACTGGACTCTGGGCTCAGGGCCGTGAATTAATGAAAGGAGCCACAGAGCAGGAAAAGAGTGAAGTACTGGGTAAGCTTCAGGAATTACAGAGTGTCTATGACACTGTCTTACAAAAGTGTAGCCATCGGCTCCAAGAACTAGAGAAAAATTTAGTTTCTAGGAAACATTTTAAGGAAGATTTTGATAAAGCCTGTCACTGGCTAAAGCAAGCAGATATCATTACATTTCCTGAAATCAACCTAATGAATGAGAGCGCTGAGCTTCAGACACAACTGACCAAATACCAACACATTCTTGAACAATCTCCAGAATATGAAAATCTCCTACTCACACTGCAAGGAACTGGGCAGGCCATATTGCCATCGCTGAATGAAGTTGATCATTCCTACCTCAATGAAAAGCTAAACGCTCTGCCACTACAATTTAATGTAATCGCTGCGTTGGCAAAAGACAAGTTCTATAAAGTCCAAGAAACAATTCTTGCTCGGAAAGAGTATGCTTCCTTGATCGAGTTGACAACCCAGTGTCTGAGTGAACTTGAGGACCGGTTCTTAAAGATGAGCAAAGTCCCCACTGACCTGATAGTTGAAGAGGCTCTATCTCTTCAGGATGCCTGCCGAGCCCTGCTGGGAGAGGTGGCTGGCCTTGGGGAAGCAGTGGATGAACTGAACCAGAAGAAGGAAAGTTTTAGAAGTACGGGTCAGCCTTGGCAGCCAGACAAGATGCTGCACCTTGTCACCTTGTACCACAGGCTGAAGCGACAAATGGAACAAAGGGCTAGCTTCCTAGAAGACACCACCAGTGCCTACCAAGAGCATGAAAAGATGTGCCACCAGCTAGAAAGACAACTGCAGGCTGTGAAAACAGAGCAGTCCAAAGTGAATGAGGAGACACTTCCTGCAGATGAGAAGCTCAAAATCTACCACTCGCTGGCAGGAAGTCTTCAGGATTCAGGAATTGTGCTTAAACGAGTGACCGTGCATCTCGAAGACCTGGTTCCGCATCTTGACCCATTGGCTTATAAGAAAGCCAAGCAAAGGATTCAGTCCTGGCAAGAGGAGTTAAAAGTCTTGACTTCTGCCATTGGTGCCATGGTGACCGAGTGTGAGAGCCGCATGGTGCAGAGTATAGACTTCCAGACAGAGCTGAGCCGCTCCCTGGACTGGCTGAGGAGCGTGAAGGCAGAACTCAGCGGGCCGGTATGCCTGGACCTGAACCTCCAGGACATCCAGGAGGAGATCAGAAAGACCCAGATTCATCAGGAAGAGATTCAGTCCAGCCTGAGAATAATGAATGCCCTGAGTAGCAAGGAGAAGGAGAAATTCAAGAAAGCCAAGGAACTCATTTCTGCAGACTTACAGAACACTTTGGCTGAGCTCTCAGAGCTGGACGGAGACGTTCAGGAAGCTTTATGCACCAGACAGGTTGGTTTACGAGGGCTTCTCTTCTTTCTTTCGACTCTGCTAATTTGTAAACAGTTGTGAGAAATTTCTTAGTTTTTATTTTGGGTTAAAATCATGTTGTTCAATATTTCTTCTTTGATACTACGTAGAGTCATCTTCAACCTGACTTTTACAAAGGTCCTTATTGTTTAGGTGTGTGGTATTAATCTCAAGGGATTCCACATTGACCTTTCCTTAGTTATAACACATACCTCAGTTATCTCTTACCTTTAGGAGAGATGGTACATGATGGCACTAATATAATCATATTAATATAATAATACAATCACATGAGTACACTAAAATTAATTAACAGTGATCAATAGTAATGCCTTTGTTAAACAGTCTGAAGCTGGCATTTCTAAGGTTAGCGCTGGAGGCGTTGTGGACACGATGTAGTCCTGACCCGACGCTGAACCACATTTCTCGTGGGGCCTCTCCTCAGTTGCCTCATCTCTTCATCCTTTTCCTCAACTGCTCTTCCTTCCCTGCAGCACAGCAGAAGCAAGACTAGAAGATTCATCATGGCTTTACTTGGGGATAACAAAGAAATGGGAGTATGCCCAGAACTTCCCAGTTTGACCTCCTCATTGCAGCTTGTTCTGGGGCTTGCAAACTCTGTGTCTGCAAAAATAAGAAGAGATATAATAGCCATCGGAGCTGTTCTGACTTATCTTTTGGACCCTGTTTCTCCCATATCTGTCCTCAACCCCTGATTCTATGCGATTTCAGCCAACCATTTAAGTAAAAGACATTTTCTTTAGGATAACATAGTAGCTAAAGCTTTGGAGTAAGTCACAACTGAATTTTAATCTCACTTACTTGATCAGGGCCAAATTACTTACATCCCTTAACTCTCATTTTCCACTCTGGGGAAGAGGGATAATAATATTTCCCTCTTGAATGTATATTCTCTGTGTAGGGCCTGGTGTAGACAGAAATAGCCTGCAATGAATCTTAACTATTATGTAGCTTTATTTTCTGCATAGATTAAGTTAGCACTAAATTGATTTTTTTTTTTTTTATCTTAACATTTGGGTAAAATCTTACTAAACGTCATCAGCCAAAGTTCTGGCTTTTTACGCTATAGTCTATTTAGTGTATTATTTCCCTTTCATGTTGATTCAAAGTCATTGTTATTTTATTATTTTATTTCTTTTTATTTTTTATAATTTCCCTCTAGCTATAGAGCATTTAACCTAGAGGGAAAATCAGGACAGAAGTCACCCAGAATTTTCATTCTTGGAAAACATCTGTTCTATAAGCTTGCATCTGTTGATTTGATGATTTTTTTATTTATTTTTTTTTACATTTATTTATTATTGAGAGACAAAGAGAGACAGAACATGAAAAGAGGAGGGGCAGAGAGAGTAGACACAGAATCTGAAGCAGGCTCCAGGCTCTGAGCTGTCAGCACAGAGCCCCACACAGAGCCTGAACCCGCGAACTGCAAGATCATGACCTGAGCCGAAGTTAGTCGCTCAACCAACTGAGCCACCCGGGTGCCCCGATTTGATGATTTTTAACCAAAATCTTGAACCTGTTAAGGTGATCTTGTGAATGATAGTCTTATTGATTATCTTGGCCCATTAACTGAAGATTGTGGTTCCAGGGGGCATTTCTAATCTCCACCGTTGATTCTTTGCTTGTCCCTACACATTCTTTCCTTATTAAGTACCAATCTTGTATGTCCTTTCTGTGTCTGCTTGTACAATAATGGTTTGTCTGGTCCCCTCACAGCTGGCCATTTACAATATTTCCTTTCCTTTTGGGTTTGAATGGATTTTATTTTATGCAGTCAGCTTTCCATTCTTAGACTTTAATGCTTTAGTCTCTATTCAAGACTTATGGGCTACTATTTCACTTCCAGAAATCGCTATTTAGTGTGGTGAGTGCCAGTTTGGAAATTTGGTGTTATTATACTTCCTTCTTCCCACTCCCTTTTTTACTGAAGGTTAACTGACAAAACTGTAAGATATTTAAAGTGTGTAATGTAATGGTTTGAGATACATAAACATTTTTTTAAAAATTCCCCCCCATTGGGTGAATTAATATATCCCTCACCTCACATTTTTTGTTTTGGTGAGAACATTGAATTTCTAATGTCTTAGCAAACATCAATTATACACTATGGTCTTGTCAACTGTAGGCACCATGTTACACATTAGATCCTCGGAACTTAGTCAACTCCAAACTAAAAATGGGTACCATTTTACCAACCTCTCCTATTTTTTCCATCCTTTAATCCCCTAGTAACCACTTATCTGCTTAGTTTCTATGATTTAAACTTTTTTTTTCCCCTTTAGATTCCGTATGTAAGTGAGACCATGTGGTATTTGTCTCTCTTCTGTGTGACATATTTTGCTTAGCATTATATCTTCCAGGTCCATCTTGTTTTCTCAAATGACAGGACTTCCTTCTTTTTTAAGGCTGAATAATATTCATTTATGCATGTTTTCTTTTCTGTCTTGTAGTTGAAGTATGACTGATACACATTACGTTAGCTTCAGTTATACAACATAGTACTTTGACAAGACTACGTATCATACTACGCTCACCGCAAATGTCGTTACCCTCTTCAGCACACAACACTATTACTATACCATTGGCTGTATCCCCCATGCTGAACCTTTCATCCCCATGACTTATTCATTCCGTAACTGAAAGCTTGTACCTTCACTCCCGCTCACTCATTTTGCCAATCCCCGCCCCCCACCTCTCCTCTGACAACCATCGGTTTGTTCTCTGTATTTAGGGATCTGTATTTGCTTTTTGTTTGTTTTTTTGTTCATTTGTTTTGTTTTTGATTCTACATCTAAATGAGATTATGTGGTATTTGTCTTTGTCTGATTTACTTCACTTAGTATAATAACCTCTGTCCATGCTGTCACAAATGGCAATATCTCCCTTGTTTTTATGGCTGAGTAGTATTCCATTGTGTATATATGCCATATCTTCCTTATTCTCATCTACTGTAGAAGAATTTATTATCTATGGGTAGCTTTCATATCTTTGCTATTGTAAATAATGCTGCTATAAACATAGGAAGGCATACATCTTTAGAATCAGTGACTTCGTTTTCTCTGGGTTAATATTTAGTAGTGGAATTACTGGATCCTATGGGGTTTATATTTTTAACTTTTTAGGGACTTCCACACTGTTTTCCACAGGGGCTGCACCAGCACCAGTTTACATTCCACCAACAGTGCACAAGGATTCCTTTTTTTCTAACTCCTTGGCAACACTTGCTATTTTGGATGCTAGTCATTCTGATGGGTGTAAGGTGATAGCTCATTGTGGTTTTGACTTGCATTTCTCTGATGATTGGTGATGTTGAACATCTTTTCATGTGTCTGTTGGTCATCTGGATGTCTTCTTTGGGAATATGTCTCAGATCCTATGTGTATTTTAACTGGATTATTTGTGTGGTTTTTTGCTGTTGAGTTGTATGAGTTTTTTAAAATATATTTTAGATATTAGCCTTTAATTAGATATATCACTTGTGAATATGTTCCATTCAGTAGGTTGCCTTTTTGTTTTGTTGATCATTTCTTTTGTTCTGCAAAAGCTTTTTATTTTGGTGTGACCCCAATATCGTATTTTTGTTTTTATTTCCCTTGCCTGAGGAGACATATCTAGAAAAATGTTGCCAAGGCCAATGTCAAAGAAATTACTGCCTATATTTTCTTCTTGGACTTATATAGCTTTAAGTCTCACATTTAGGCCTCTAATCCATTTTGAATTTATTTTTTTATGTCACATTTTCTTTAGCCATTCATTAGTAGATAAACACTTAGCTTGTTTCCCTATTTTGCCTAGTTACAAAGCCTTCCCTCAACATGGGAGTTCAGATGTCTTTTTAATATAATGGTTCCATTTCCTTTGGATAAACACCCAGAAGTGGGATTGCTGGGTTACATGGTGGTTCTATTTGCAGTTTCTTTAGAAACTTCCATACTGCTTTCCATAGTGGTTGATATTATACTTCCAACCAACCAAGGCATTATTTCATTTGGTAAATATTCAATCTGTCACATCTTTCAAGGCATTATATATTTCTTTAGAAAAGAGAGAAGTTTCAGATATAGTCAAGATACCACCGATAAATTTCTATCCCAATTGTAGCCTTGCTTATTTATTTTAACTGCCATAATAAAATCATAATAAGAATAGCAGAAGAAAAAAAAGGTAATAATGAATTCAGCACCCTCTGCCCCCATCCCAATCCACTTACTTATCATTTCATTTGTACACGTACATCCATGTGACTGAGGACTGGAAAAGAAATGGGGGGAAAAAAGAACTATTTCTGGGAAATACATTGCAATTGAGAGTTGACTGTGTTTGCAATTACTGTCTTTCAGGCTGCCTTGACTCAAATATATAGTCAATGTCAGAGGTACTATCAGGTATTTCAGGCAGCTAACGACTGGCATGAGGACGCTCATGAAATGTTACAACTGGCAGGCAATGGCCTCGATGTGGAGAGTGTAGAGGAAAATCTCAAAAGCCACATGGAATTTTTTAGCACAGAAGATCAGTTCCACAGGAATCTGGAGGAGCTCCAAAACCTGGTAGCCAGCCTGGACCCGCTCATCAAGCCAACTGGAAAAGAGGACCTAGCACAGAAAATGGCTTCCCTGGAAGAGAAGAGCCAGAGGATAATACAGGACTCACACACCCAGTTAGAGCTCTTGCAGAGGTATGAGAGTTGTTTTAGTCTTTATATTTCAGTGAAATGAATTTTCATGTGGGAAATAAGCATATACCAATGATGTACATTAGCATGTAAATTTCTTCTTTTTTTTTTAATGTTTTTTATTTATTTTTGAGACAGTGGGAGACAGAGCATGAGTGGGGGAGGGGCAGAGAGAGACACAGAATCTGAAGCACACTCCAGGCTCTGAGTTGTCAGTGCAGAGCTGGATGCAGGGCTCGAACCCGCAAACTGTGAGATCATGATCTGAGCTGAAGTTGGATGCTTAACCAACTGAGCTACCGAGGCACCCCATTCATTCTTCTTAAGAATCAGTAGACATATTGACCTCAGAGCTCTGCATAAAAATGTGTGATTTTATGTTGCTTACTGGCTTTTGTCTGACTTTCTTTCAAGATGTGCTCATCAATGGCAGGATTATCAGAAAGCAAGGGAAGAGGTTATTGAGTTGATGAATGATGCAGAAAAGAAATTGTCTGAGTTTTCTTTATTGAAGACTTCTTCCAGTCATGAAGCAGAAGAAAAATTATCAGAACACAAGGTTAGTATTGTTGTTGTGTTAAATGTCCTTTTACTGTGATTGTAATTATTATTGTCTTATGAGAGTTTTAGAAAAGGGTCAATAAATTTGTATTTCCACCTGGATGCATTTTAATATGAGAAGAATATTAAATATTAAAAGGTTACATATAGCCACATTTCATAGCAGTTTGAACTTAATTAAATGCTATCACCTTTTAAGGATTCCTGTTGAAATGCATGACTGGGTTTATAAAAAGATCTTCAGAGAAATTTGCTTCTGATAAGATGTGATACATAATAAATTTCAGTTAATACTTTCTGGGAATAACATAGATAAATTCAAATAATATTCAGACATTAATAACTGAGTCACATATATCACAGCAGTATAAGGTGGAATATTATTTATTTAAATACCAAATTCAGTTCACTAATATTTGTGCTGCAGCTTGAAATTAGGAGAATGCTATCTTAAGTAGCAAATAAACTTTTCTTTTTCATAAATAAAATATTTTAATAAATCAATTTTGGGGTTTTTAATATTTTTTTACATTTATTTATTTTTGAGAGACAGAGACAGAGCACAAGTCGGGGAGGGGCAGAGAGAGAAGGAGACACAGAATCCAAAGCAGGCTCCAGACTCTGAGCTGTCAGCACAGAGCCCAACTCGGGGCTTGAACTCACAAGCCGTGAGATCATGACCTGAGCCAAAGTCAGATGCTCAACTGACTGAGCCACCCAGGCACTCCTTAATAAATCAATTTTTAATAAAGACATAAGTTGACCTTACCTCTTCAAAGAATTCAAGACTAAGTCAATTAAAAATTAATTGTAAAAGTAAGACTTTCCAGAGGAAAATAAATATTGTGGGAACATTTCCTTTTGCAGGTAATTTTGGGCTCTACTGAAATCCATAGAACTTTTGAAAAACCAACACCTCCTCATAACCTGTCTTATCCTCTCCCTGCCTCAGGCTTTAGTGTCAGTAGTTAACTCCTTCCATGAGAAAGTTGTGGCCCTTGAGAAGAAAACTTCACAACTGGAAAAAACCGGAAATGACGCAAGCAAAGCGGCCATCAGCAGGTCGATGACTACCGTCTGGCAGCGCTGGACCCGGCTCCGGGCTGTGGCTCAGGACCAGGAGAAGATCCTGGAAGATGCGGTGGATGAGTGGCGGAGCTTTAACGATAAGGTAGCTCAAGTACTTGTTTCCTCGCTGATAATGTATTTTGAAAAGCAGTATTTTGTTCCTGGTTTTGCAACCGGCTTTATGAAAAGCAGCAAGCCTTTCTTTTTTTAAATCTCTATGCCAGTGCCATGAGAACCAAACTATGAAACAAAATACATCATGCAATGGGCTATTAGATCTAATTATTACAATGAGCAAACCAAGCAGTTAAAGTTTAAAAGGAATATAAGCTCACGTTGCCCTATTTCCTGGGCTCTTAATGACATTTTCTTACCTGGTCCTGAAAAAGTAGAAAATATTTTGTCTCTGCCATGAAAATGAGCAAGAATTTAGCTCATTTCCCAAGTCCTATATTTAATTCCATTTATATTTTAAAGTAGGCTTCAGTGTTTTTAACTACGTCTTCCTTAATGACTCAAGGCACACATTTATGTTAATGTAAATATTGTAAAGAGTGTTTCTTTTATCTGTTTAGTTAAAAAAAACTCTTCTATGTTGTATAGTTTCTGACTGCCCTATTATTTTGAGATTAAATTTTAAAACCCAGGATAAGAGGGGCGGTCTTTCCATCCGTGTGAAGGAGATTGTTCACACGTGGTCCCTGAAATTTAGAGTCTATACTTTAAGCCATCTTTAAGTGCTTAAGTGCCTTTGCAGCAAATGGCATTTATTGGCAGTGATCTTTCTTTTCAGTTTGCTTTTGAACTTCACAGTATATACGTTTGCCATCAGGTTAAAAAAGCCACTGAAATGGTTGATCAGCTGCAAGATAAATTGCCGGGAAGCTCAGCAGAGAAAGCCTCCAAAGCAGAACTCTTAACTCTTCTTGGCCATCACGACACACTCGTTCTGGAACTGGAAGAGCAGCAGCTGGCCTTGGGCATGCTGCGGCAGCAAGCCCTGACCATGCTTCCGGATGGGACCACGCAGTCCCCTGGAGGAGAGCCACCCGCTGTCCAGGGAATCACGGCGATGCAGGATCGGTGCCTCAAGTAACTATACGCCTGCCCTCATTCTCTCTTACTAAACATGGCCATGACCCAAAGGGATAGTGTGGCATTAGAGTCTGGGGATGCCCCATCATGCTGCCTTAAAACCGTGGGGACCTATTCCCGTCATCCCTGCTTTTCAGTTTTTTTAACTCGTCATTTACCTGACAATATATACTAGTAGTATTTAGAAATACAATGAGGAGTCATACAGATTCAGTGTCTAATTTCATGCAGTTTACCCTCAGGCAGCAGAGACAGACAACTACAGAGGCATTTAGGTAGGGCACGGGAAAAGTGGTAAGGGCCAACGACCCTGGGAGAGGAATCAAGGGAGGCTTCCTAGCAGGAGGGGTGGTGACACTGAAGACTGGGCACGCTTGAGCTAGCGAAGTGGGAGGGCGGTTTTGCAAACAGGGGAATAGCATGTAAGAAAGCTTTGAAGGAGCTCCCGTGCGAGGGGGCAATTCGTGAGAAATGAAACTTGAAAGGCAAACAGTCAAGAGCTATTAAGAACTGCATTTTGATAAGGCTTGATAACTCACTAAGTTAGAGGACAGAGCAAGGACGATACCAAAGTCCAGATAAGTAATAACTATTTACTGATAGTGAACTTCGTAGAAAGAGCAAGTTAATCTTAAGGTTGTATAATCAGCCTGATTCACTTGCTGAACCAGAGAAGAAATGTCAACAGACATTAACTAATGTTAGTTATTCATAGCCTATATTCACCTCTTATACTTATACATGAGATCAGGGTAATCTGATTTCACTTATTTAACTTTTTAGCCAAGCTTATGTCGATTCTAAAGGATGTTGCACATTATTAATTGTCTAATTTCCAAAGCTTCATACTTTACTTGAAGACTGGCCTCAAATAGCCACAAATATTCCAATTACACATTACTTTTAAACACTGATGATTCTGCACCATTTGAGTAGATTTCTGAAGAGGCTGTAAATAATCAATCTCCAGTTGATTTTAGATAGGAAAACCATCGCAATGTAGTGGCTTGGGAGCAGGTCACCTCTCACGTTTCTAGGGATAAATCATTCACTTCATATGACATCTATTCTTCTGTTCTTGAACTAAAATTAAGCATTACTGAACATTATCTCACAACTTGAGGATGTGTGTTTACGTGCAAAAAAGATATGAGGCTCTACATTTTTTTATGTTTGTTTTTAATAATATGATGCCAGGGAAGAGGGATTTCCTTTCATTTCAAATCCGTTTCTGGTTTCTCCCTTTAATGTTTCTGAAGCATGCAGGACAAAGTGAAGAATAACAGAAAGGTGGTAAAGCAAGAGCTAAAGGAGCGAGAAGTTGTGGAGACCCAAATCAATTCTGTGAAATCTTGGGTTCAGGAAACAAAGGAATATTTGGGGAATCCAACAATAGAAATAGATGCTCAACTTGAAGAACTTCAGGTAGAAAACTCTCCTCATTCCCTATACCCATCATTTAAAAATATTGTCCTGATTTTAATGAGATGTATTTATTCTTTAAAAAAAAGGTTATTTATTTATTTATTTTGAGAGAAAGAGAGAGCGTACATGCAAGAGCATGAGCTGGGGAGGGGCAAAGAGAGGGAGAGAGAGAATCCAAGGCAGACTTTGCACATTCAACATAGAACCTGATGCAGGGCTCAATCTTATCAACCATGAGAGCATGACTTGAGCCAAATTCAAGAGTCAGATGCTTAACTGACAGCCACCCATGCATCCCAAAATATTTATTTATATTCAATGAGTATTGAATTAAAACTTTTCAGATATGCACTATCTATAAGGCTTTTAGTATTATTTCAAGGGACTTTCTTCTGTTCCATAGAAAGGGGACATGCTTCTCCCTAGAGACTAAAGAATAGTTTGATTTTTTTTAAAGATGTTTGTCTAATTCTATACTTCATTTATTGTTGAAAAATACATAGTCTGTACCCATAAAAATGAATTTCCTTATCACACTCCTAGAAGTTTCTTATCTTGATCCTTTTTTTTAGAGTCTCCTAACAGAAGCCACGAATCACCGACAGAACATGGAGAAAATGGCTGAAGAACAGAAGAATAAGTACCTAGGTCTTTATTCCATATTACCTTCTGAACTCTCCCTGCAGTTAGCTGAGGTGGCACTGGACCTAGGAACTATCCATGATCAGGTAAATGTATGGTCACAGAAGTGTGCCTTTCCATCCTTCTCTAGGTCTTGATTTTCACATTCATGTCTTCATGTCCTCATAGTCATGTCATCAGTATAAAACAACAGTATTAAATTAGAGTTCTTATTTGTTGGCAAGAAACACATCAGATGCTCACAGATGTGAACAATAATGTTATATGATTAAAAATAACTTTCCTAGTAATTTAAAAAGCTATTCTTTTCTTAAAAAAGACATGGTTTTTTAAAACAAATATATTTCAAGTACTCAAGAAAAATTTTTCAGTACCCAGGATCCGCCAGATACTCTTCTAGCTGTTATTGTGGTTCAGCAAGATATAAGTTAAGTAGGTGAAGATAGTTGAAGAAAGGGAAAAATCAAAGTAAAATAAATAAATAAATAGATAAATAAGGTAAAACCAAAATGCATGTTGTTGGATCCTATAATGTCACTGGAGGAAGGCCTATCAAATTAACTCTAGCTTTCAAATAACCAAAGAAAGATGTGACACACAATCCAATCCATGTCTATGAATTTTAAAACAAGTCTTTCTTGAGGCCCCTGCCTGGGTGGCTCAGTCAATTAAGCATCCAACTTCAGCTCAGGTCATGATCTCACCGTTCATGGGTTCGAGCCCCATGTCAGGCTCTGTGCTGACAGCTAGCTCAGAGCCTGGAGCCTGCTTCAGATTCTGTATCTCCCTCTCTCTGTGACCCTCCCCTGCTCATGCTGTCTCTCTCTCTTTCTCTCAAAAACAAATAAAAACATTTTTAAAAAGGCATCTTCCTTCCTTCCTTCCTTCCTTCCTTCCTTCCTTCCTTCCTTCCTTGCTTTCTTTCTTTCTTTCTTCTTTCTTTCTTTCTTTCTTTCTTCTTTTTAAACAAAGAGATACATGGCCATTCATAAGACTGAGATCAGAGGGAGATTTCTATCATACGTCCCCAAAAGAGGGCACACTTTTACATAATGAAAATGGTTTTGGTAGCATCTGTATGGAAACATAACGCTAAAGCACAGTTAAGTTAAAAGCAGTCAAGAAAGGACAAAGAGAACGTATCCCACTGAAGTGCTACATGAAATACAAAGCAGTATTGCATCATAGCAATTATAAAATTCTTACAGGTGCACTGCATCTTTTGGACCCTCTAATGTATAATAAATGCAAAGTGTTTTAAAAATTTCATGAAAACTCAATGCTACTACATCATGATACTGACCTGAACTAAAACATTATTTTCCATTTTCAGTATTTAATTGGCCTATGTGGTTGTTCCTCTTAGACATTGGAAGGTCTAGTGGGAAGGATGACTTGGCGAGTTCAGGTCTTTAAAAAAATATTCAAATTTAAGTTTTGTTTCTCTCTGGGTAAATTTTTCTATATTAGAGTTATTCTCATGCATTTCATTTACATTGATACTCAACTCAAAATAATGAAGTCCAAAAATGTATTATTTTAGTGGTTTGTTTCCTCTATACTAAAGTGATATTTTAAAGCCTTTCACTTATATAAAGAAAATATTACTTTACCATTTTCTCTCAAGCATTTCATTATGAGCAAAAATATCAATGTTATCAAATCATTAGAAACATATAAACATTAACTGCTCTTTTTTACCG
Organism: Suricata suricatta; assembly: GCF_006229205.1. Classification (NCBI taxonomy): domain Eukaryota; kingdom Metazoa; phylum Chordata; class Mammalia; order Carnivora; family Herpestidae; genus Suricata; species Suricata suricatta. The sequence continues at coordinate 131,388,341 of NC_043706.1, read as the reverse complement.
TTCCTTCTACCGGATATGCCTAACACTTTTTTGATATATAATAGAGATGTACTTGGGAAGTTGGAAAAAGAGTTAGCAGACCAACATCTACTTATAAAAAGGGGCTTGGAAACAAATCCAAGTGCTTCTTATTATCTGGAAGGGTTTTCCATTTTATGGAGGAAAAGGCTTAAAAGAATTTGTGTTCTGAAGTTAGTAAATGGAGAACCTGGGGTCCAAGGCCTGCGGCACACACTGCTATCTAAAATGAGTATTCTGTAAACATGTGCTGGGTGACTCACTATACACGCAACGCTTGTTCCTTTGCTGAAGCAGCGCCAGTACGGTGTGTGAATGCATATAGGTGGCTGAAAGCAAGGCTGCAAGGAAAGCCACGAGGGCTAGAAATGGCATGTGGCTGGTCTGACAAAGTGCATCGATGCCAAAATGCCGTTAACCAACCAGGAGTCTCTTGTCAACATCTTAAGGTTGAGATTTTTAATAGCAGTTAGGCAACTTTAATCATGCTTGATTTTGTTGTTCTCACTGATTACTTAGATCCAAGACAAAGTAAGAAAAGTCGAACAGAGCAAGGCCATGAGTCAGGAATTCAGCCGGCAAATTCAGAAGATAGCCAAAGATCTCACAGCTATCCTAAGTAAGCTGAGAGCAAAGACGGATAATTTAGTACAAGCTAAAATCGACCAAAAGGTAAGGAAGGAGAAGCGGAAATAGATGAGGTGCTACCGAATGAATTCCGTATGGATCACTTACATCATATCCTCATCATTCCAATGGAGCTGTGTTAATAAATGTACCTGCACATGCAGGGAAGAGGGAAGAGGGTTGAAAGACCAACTAATTATTGGGGAATATAAGTATATAAATTCCAAAATAAAGGATGATCTTGCTGGTTAAATCTGTGCTCTCGCTCTGCTGATGAGTTAAGTGACTAATCCTTTCAGGGTGGGGCAGAAGGAAACATTAGCCGGCTCACTCAGCCGCGTAGGAAATAAACAGCAGCATTACGAAACCTCCTGTCTGCCCTGCCTTTCTAACTGAAGACACAGAAATGACTTGATCATGTAGAAATACTCTTTATAGTGCTTGGTATTTACAAAAGTTATTTAATTTATCGCCCTTTGATCTTGGAAAAGCTGGAGAAATTTCTTTTCTATAGTCTAATGTTCTTTTATTTTGCTTACCATCTAGGTGCTAGGAGAGGAATTAGATGGCTGTCACTTGAAATTAATGGAACTAGATGCAGCAGTACAGAAATTCACGGAACAGAACGGCCAGCTGGGTAAGCCACTGGCCCAGAAGGTAGGAAAACTGACTGACCTGCACCAGCAGACCATTAGACAGGCTGAGAACCGGCTCTCCAAGCTCAGTCAGGTATGTCTTCCAGGCCAGGAATCAAAACCCTCTAGGGCAAAAATTCAGTGTTTGCTTTTTCTTTTGAAATAAAGAGAACATTATGGGGCACCTGAGTGACTCTGTCGGTTAAGCCTCTGACTTCGGCTCAGATCAGATCTCACATTGGTGGGTTCGAGCCCCGCGTCAGGCTCTGTGCTGACGAGCTAAGAGCCTGGAGCCTGCTACCGTTCCGTGTCTCCTTCTCTCTCTGCCCCTCCCCCTCTCATGCTCTGTCTGTCTGTATCAAAAATAAATAAAACATTAAAAAAAAAGAAATAAAGAGAACATTAACAATGATGAGGGTAGTTTAAGGGTAGATGATTTCATACCACACCTGTTTAGTATACTAAGATTTACATGTAAACTTGCCTTTGTTTTGTATCAAACCATATTATAAGTTTATTCACAAAGGTGGTCAGATAAATGGACTTTTGGAATGATTATTTCATAATTTGGAAAAGTATTTTATGAAATAAATACTCATCCATTAACGTGTTTTATAAAATCGGCTTGGAGTGAATTCAACTGTCTTAAAGTATATATGTATGTGTATATATGTGTGTGTGTGTGTGTGTGTGTGTTCACACACACACACATATATACGAGGTAAATTCCATAGTATACATAAATAATATCTAGAAAGATATAAGATATAGATATATCCATATATAGATAGATGATTTCATTTACTTAGTAAGTTCAGGTCACACATTTTTCATAATTATTGACTGTAGACTCACCTTTACAAATTGATTATGTATTTTTTCTGTAATCAGGGACAAGGTCAATCAGGATTTGGTAACTGATGAATTACAGTACAGAAATCTGGCCTGCTATACCCCACACCGCCTCCTTCATCAGTGAAGGTGGAATAAATATGGACGGAGGGATAGAGAAGCACTAGATGGATGACCAAGGGATGAGAACAGAGTGTATTCTTAAAAGACAGATTATTCAAGCATATTAAGAACTTGAACTTTATCCTAAAGTCACTGGGAAGCCCTTGACAGATTTTCAACAAGGAAATGATTGTTCATGATACCTTTAAACACCACAGATGTTATAACAATCAAGCCCTAGGATTATTGTATCTGAAGACAAATAGAAGACTAATTTCTAGCTCATGAAGCAGAGTTTTCATTTGTTACCTGAATGTTGATGATTTTTCAGGCAGCGTCACATTTAGAAGAATACAATGAAATGCTTGAATTCATTCTGAAGTGGATTGAGAAAGCCAAAGTCTTGGTACATGGAAAGATTTCATGGAATTCTGCCAACCAACTTCGAGAACAATACATTTTCCATCAGGTAACTTTGGGAAAAATAGTTTTCAATGAGTAACTAAGAGAGAGCAAATTGATTTAACTGGCTGGCCTGACAGAAAATGTGGAAGGTTGTGATGTAAAATTATTGTAAGTGTCAGATAAAAAGAAAGCTAAGAGAACCCTGATGGCTTGTTCAATGATTTGAAAGAAAGTGGATACCCATTAAGATTTCATTAGACTGTATAAATAAATAGATATCCTCTCTCTTCCCTAGACTTTTCTTTCTCCAAGACCCAAAATAATTGGCCTTCTATAGGTCTCTCTTTTTCTGCAGTTCTTTGAAACAATCATATGCAGGGAGACGAAGGGAAATTCTTTCCCATGAAGAGATATGACATGTGGAAGGATTATAGGATCCAGGCTCAGACTGATCAGAAAACCAAGCTCTGCTCTTTAGGGCTCTGTGATTTGGAGCAAACTACTTTTCTTCTCTGAATTCAGTCTTCTCATCAGTAAGGTGGAGATGTACATGACATTTATATTGCAGAATTATGATGAAGATTAAGTGGTTTCACATATGTGCAAATATCAGGCACACAACCTGCCACATGGGTGCCTGATTCTTCTCAGCATTCTGCCTGGTGCCAGTTGTCTGGCTTTCCACAGGAAGTAGGGGTCGGCTGGGAAAGAGCAAAGAGGCCATATCACATGGTGGCTGTGTTACTTCATTTCCTGAAGTTTTCTTCTGGTCACATCATCCAGGAAATTATTTCATTCTTTTCTATCTTAAACTTGAATTAAATACAAATATCTAATAGCCCAGTTCGTTTACAGCACAATGCAGAACGATTTGTATTTAGTTATGTGGATATCCTCAAGTATTTCAGATCTCTCCTTTTATTCTGATTTAGGTATGCTCCTTTTCTTAAATGTTTATTATTTATGGGGGATGGGGAAGATAGACAGAGAGGAGAGAGAGAGAGAGAGAGAGAGAGAGAGAGAGAATAAACAGGGAGGGGAAGAGAGAGAGGGGAGCAGAGGATTTGAAGCAGACTGACAGCAAAGAGCCCAATGTGAGGCTTGAACTCACGAATGGTGAGATCATGACCCAGCTGAAATTAACCGACTGAGCCACCCAGGTGACCCAGTATACTCCTATCTATTCTCTTATTCCCTTTTCTATACCTATACAGAGATTCTAGATCAAAGCCTCATTTTCTTATTCTCGGAATGTGTTAACAGATGCTAAATGGTTTCCCTGTGTACAGAATCTTTCTTCTAATCAACCTTGTAGACTCTTCTGGAATTTTTCGTAAACCACTCCCGTCTTCTGCCTGAGGATATGCTTATATATTAACAGACAAGACTTAAGTCACAATTGGTTGTAAACAATGACAAGATATTCAACCTCATTAGAAATCTAGAAATGAAAATTTCAGAGAGAACACTTTAACCATCAAATTAACCCCATTTCAAGATGATTTAAGGTTCATGTTTAAAGAAGTAAGAGCTCTCAAGCATGGCTGGCTGCTCGTTGAAATCTTTTTGAAAAACAATTGGCAAAATATATCATGATCATCAAAACATTACTACTCCGTAATCCAAAATGTAGAAAATGTGTGGTGTTAATAACTACAGTAGAATTTTAAAGCAAACTTAAATGGCAAGGTCACTTTTCTGAATGAATTTTTAGATATAATAGAGTATAATGTAGTCTCAAAAATGACCATTAAGCTTTGTTTTTTTTTTAAAAAATAGGTCCTGCACTCACTTATTTTTTTAGCAAATATATAGAATGCTTTCCAAAGCTAGGAATTTTGTTAGGTCTTCCGAAAACAAAGAATATTCCTTGTCCTTGCCCCAGGGAGTTGATAACGAGACAAAGATAGATCTAGACAATTGCAAACAGTGTGGTAAGTGTAGGAAGTGCAGGTTCAAGGTGCTGAAGGAGCCCACTTGCTCTGCCCACACTGCCTGGGTTTGGGGAAGCTTAGGCAGGCCTTCTTAGCAAAAGGTAATTCTGGGCTGAGTCCTGAACAACAAGCTGCCTACTTGTATGAAATGCATTTTAGACAAAAATGCACACAGACATCCCAATAGTAAGAGTGAGGGTACTCTGTTTGGTGCAGTGGATGGTGTAGTATGGGGAAGAGGTGGGGAGGAAAGCTAGAAAGAGGCATGAGAGACACAAATAGAGAAGACAAATATTGAAAAGCCCATTAAGAACGGGTTTTGCCCTACAGTCGCTGTGAAGCCTGTGACAGCCTGCGGGCGAGCAACAAACCCCAGCCTGTATTTTAAGAAAGATGAGTGAGCAGCCTGTGGAAAACATACTGATGAAGGTTAGACAGATGGAAGGTGGTGGCAGTGTTACGCTAGAGAGTGACAAGGACTCTTTGGAGGTTGAGAGAAGACAGAATCAAGGGCTATTACTGAGCTAGAATTCTGGACCCTGGAGAGGAGCCCCTTGGATGTGGGTGGAAGAGAGGGAGCAGGGGCGCCTGGGTGGCTCAGTCAGTTGGGCATCTGGCTTTGGCTCAGGTCATGATCTCACGGTTCATGGGTTCAAGCCTCACATCAGGCTCTGTGCTGACAGCTAACTCAGAGCCTGGAGCCTGCTTTGGATTCTGTGTCTCCCTCTCTCTCTGACCCTCCCCTGCTCACACTGTCTCTCTCTGTCTCTCAAAAATAAATAAAAAATATTTAAAAAAGAAAGAAAGAAAGAAAGAAAGAGGGAGCAGCCAAGGATGGCTCCCATGTGTTTTCACTTGGGCACTTGGGCAGATTGAGTACACAGGGGACCAAAGGACAGATACCACATGTCATTGGTTCTTTTCCACAGACGCTGAGAAGACAACTCAGTATGTACACACTTTTTTGGGGAGTTCTCCCATGCCCGCCTTAGGTAAAGCTGCCAAAGTTTAGCCAAAAGCAATACACAGAGAGAATGCTGGTGTTCTTGGTGTCAGGTGGAAAAGAAAGATGGTAAAGTACATGTATATTATGATCTCAATTCCCTAAAAATATACCACAAAGTGACATCAATTATCTCTGTCATATTGTGGAAGTTTATATTTTCAATATTTCTTTTCTTGTGAGGGAAAATCTATACTCTTTTAAAATTAAAGATCTATTGCTGAACAGTAATGTCCCAGCTTACATTTCTCTTCTTTATACACCACACTTCCCAGGAGCTGAATGTTTTGTGCTCACCTCTGTGCCTTTGCTTATGCTGTTCCATCTCTCAACCTTCCTACAAGTACTATTCTGTCATCTTACTCTTTCTTCTCTCTCACCTGGCTCGTATAATGCATAGTGTGTGGTTAACAATCCATCTGTATTGTTAGTCCCACTAGGGGACACTATCCTGAGTGACGAGTGTTGTGTTTTATTCCTCTTGATAATCTTGAGTAGCTTCTACCCACTTTGTCACTCTTAAAGCAAGCATTCAAAAGTTTTTGTTTGTAATGCTCTTGTGTTATTTTCATTCCTTAGATTGATAAGCGTCTTAGATCTTAGGCATAGAATAGGAGAGCTGAAGAGCATCTCTTGAGTTTAAATAGGAGAAACAGCAGCTCAGCATCCTGACAAAGATATCTAATATGTCAGAGCACCAATGTCCCTGGGATCCTGGTGTTCTGACCCTCACCAGGGAGTAGGTTGGGGTGGTGGATAGAGCATGAACCTGAGCATCCAACACTGATAACATGTGGCCTCGGCAAATGGTTGGCAATTCTAAACTTGGATTTCTTTATCTGTGAAATGAAGAGAGGAGTTGGGGGGAGGAGGCACAGAGCTGGGAAGGTTAAGTGCAAGAAGACACACAGAACCTACACCGTACGCATGGGAACTGTGAAAGGCATGTCGCCCCCTCCTAGTCTCCTGGTCTTACTCCACACCAGATCGGTTACCTATGCGTCTCTGCCTCCCTGTCAGTGTCATGACTATTGACAATTTCCTCTAGACCATGCTGGAAGAATCTGAAGAAATTCACAGCAACCTGGAAGCGATGATTAAGAAATTACAGTACCTTGCTAGCGTATACTCCACAGAAAAAATGTCTCAGCAAGTGGTGGACCTGGGACGGGAGTCCGAAGAGTTGCGACAGGTGATCAAAAGTCGTTTGCAGAGTCTCCAAGATGCCGCCAAGGTAAAACTAATAATAACAATTCCTTAAATTGGAAAGTCTGTCATTTAAGAAAATAGTGGAGATATAGCACTCATCTCTGCTACACCTTCTTGACTGTGAGGCTATTCTTCTCCCATGACTTGGAACTTCCAGTGCTTACATATTGATATTCATATTGCTTTCTCTCTGTAGGATATGAAAAAATTTGAAACAGAGCTAAAACACCTACAAATCGCTTTGGAACAAGCCCAGACAACCCTGACTTCTCCCGAAGTGGGACGTCTTAGTCTCAAGGAGCAACTTTCTCATCGACAGGTAAGTAAGAATAATCCAGAGGAAATGAGTGGGGATCGATCGATTGATCTATCTATATTTTTAAATGTTTTTATTTATTTTTGAGAGAGAGAGAGAGCGAGCAGGGGAGGGTCAGAGAGAGAGGGAGACACAGAATGCGAAGCAGGCTCCAGGCTCCGCGCTGCCAGCACAGAGCCCGACACAGGACTCGAACCCACAAACCACGAGATCATGACCTGAGCCGAAGTCAGACGCTTAACTGAGCCACCCAGGCACCCCTATATTTTTAAAAGAAGGTAGTGAGGAAAAAACGATTTCTAAACTCAGGTATAGCCTTAGTACTCTACATGTTAGTTCAAGAAAATCTCCTTGGAAAATGTGTATAGTGTATGCCAGAGCTATAATTTAGTAAATGCCTCTTTTTTAATAAATAAGCTATTCAAATAGAAAAATGTTTAATGTTTGGCACCATATAAAATGTGAACCTGTACTTCCAGCATCTGCTCTCCGAGATGGAGTCACTCAAGCCAAAGGTCCACGCGGTGCAGATCTCCCAGAGCGCCCTCCGCATCCCCGACGATGTGGTCGCCAGCTTGCCGCTCTGTCACGCCGCCTTGCACCTGCAGGCAGAGGCCAGCCGCCTACAGCACACAGCTATCCAGCAGTGCAACATCATGCAGGTGCGTGGGGCTGTGCCCGCCAGGGTCCCTCGTGGTCCCCACCCCCACTGAGCAACCGCGAATGAGTCATGGGCTGCTTTTCTTAGCGTTGTGTGGGCTAAGCCATCAAAACACACCCAGAGTGTTACATCTGACAGATTGTTGTGGTTATATAAAATAAGTAGATGAAATGCTACCATTTGGATCTCCCACAAAAGCCCGGGGAAAGCTCTATAAAAAACATCCTTTGGTGAAAGCTATCTTTTAGCAATATATTTTAGTAAAGAACGACTGATAAAAGTTAATTTTATATTCAGTCATATATTTTTATCTCTTGTTATTCATTGGAGAATCCTCTAACACCTTGTAAAAAGCCTTTACTGCTAGTATATATTGCAGACTTTTTTTTCATATTTCAGCTTATTGATGCAGTAAAGGCATGTTCTTGCCTGAAAAGCAAGCCCCTCTTCAGCCAATAAGAGCAAAGTCATTTACAAGGAAGGAATGATGTTACCCACCCCCTATGTCCTTTTAACTAATATTTCACCTGCTTTATCCAACAGTTGCCTACCTATGTGCTCATTAAATAGCTAAGGGTTAACTTGGTCAACTGTCCTTGCTCCTTGGATAATCTTGTAATTTGTTACACAGTAAATTCCTGAGGATACAAATCACATCTACTTCATTTTCTAATCTCCCACCGTGGCATTTAGCCAAGTGCCTTACATATATATTTAGTATTTCTTAGGTGGAAAAATGAAGTAATCACTTTTTCATACCACTTCCCACTCTGACATTGTTCTGACCATGACATTGACATTTTCAGCATAATTTGAATAGGGATAAGAGAGAGGATCTAGCCACGTAGGTACTTTGAATCCATCAATAATCTTGGTGAACTATTTTAGAGGGAAGGCTTTGAAATATCTGTGTAAAGTTGAGGGCTTGTGTCATCTAGGGGCTTACCTATCCTTTCTTTATTCCCTAGATAGCCAGGTAAATACTTCTTAACACTGTAGACAGCAGTACAGAATGATCCACAGTTATTGATGTAGCAAGATAACTGTGTGTCATTTTTTTTTTCTAAGGAGGCTGTGGTACAATATGAACAATGCGAACAAGAAATGCAGCACCTCCAGGAGCTTATAGAAGGAGCTCACAGAGAGATTGAGGACACACCCGCGGCCACCAGCAACATCCAGGAGCTGCAAGCCCAGATTTCTCGGCATGAGGTGAGACAGGAAGGCAGGCAAGACACTGGCTTGGTGAGAACACGTGATTGGTTTCTAGCGAATCAAAGAGAAAAGCGGTCCTTGGCCCGCACACTGTGCTCAGTTCTCCGGTAGCCTTTGACAGTCTTTGCGTTTTGAGTGCAGATTTTTGCTGATCCTTTCCAAGACCCAGGAGCATGAATCTTCCCTTTGATTCCAGAACTTCTTTACATATTACTGATGACCTATCTCCACATACCACCAACCATCTCCTGCACCCAAAATTCTCACAGTTAATACATCAAAACATAGTCTGCTATGTATTCTAAACCTGCTAGAAACAGTAGTGCTCAAAACCTTGCTGCTTTGATCATCCCCTTTATTTTATTTTATTTTTTAATGTTTGTTTATTTTTGAGAGAGAGTAAGAGTACGAGCAGGGGAGGGGCAGAGAGAGAGGGGGAGACACAGAATCTGAAGCAGGCTCCAGGCTCTGAGCTGTCGGCACGGAGCGGAGCCCGATGTGGGGCTTGAACTCACAGGCTGCGAGATCATGACCTGAATCGAAGTCAGACAGTTATCTGACTGAGCCACTCAGGCGCCCTGAAGCTTATTTTTTTAAGTGACTTCCAAAACTCCCAAATCTGTGCCTCCAAATTCCATGGTTTTCCAGTGCAGCAAAATCTATCTGGGCTGTGTTACTGCGTAGAAGAGAAGAATGATGGTGCAGGCAGTTACAGGACTTGTCCAAGGTCACACGTTTGGCTCTCTGTACATTCAGCTGAAGACTATCCTCCACACTCCTGTTCAGTGATCTGTTCATTTTGTCACAGTTTCTCTTTCTAGTTCTAAACGTGAGTGTAGCCATTTACAAGTTTTGTCATGTGACTTAGAATACATTTTCATAATAATAATGACATAGTCTTGTGTGAGCCTCATTGTATATATCAAACAAACACAGGAAGGAAAGTGCTGAGTGGAGAAAGCCTGATTTACGATAACATAAGAATTTGGAAGATTGCCTTTTCCTGTATTTTCAATCTGCTTTTAATGGAATTTTAATTTTGAGGCAAATCTAGTATCTAAAAGACTAACTTTAATTTGTAAAAATACTTGATAATACATTCATTTCTAAAGAATTCACATTTTTTAATTAAAACTTTTTCATGTTTATTTTTGAGATAGAGAGAGAGAATGAGCAGGGGAGGGGTAGAGAGAGAGGGAGACCGAGAATCGGAAGCAAGCTCCAAGGTCTGAGCTGTCAGCACAGAGCTCAATGTGGGGTTCAAACTCTAACTATGAGATCATGACCTGAGCTGAAGTTGGACGCTTAACCCACTGAGCCACCCAGGTGCCTTTTTTCTATAATTTTTTAAATATTGCATTTAATTGAAAAAAATTATCCTGCCACTTTTAAATCATAGGAGAGAATATTCAGGACTCTTTGCTTTTTTTTTTTCTTTTACCTTATATACTTGGTCTTCTCGTGAGTGCAGAGACTGGTCACAGATGGCATCTTTGGTCAGAAGAGCCACTTTACCTGAAGTTCCCACCTATTTATGCTCATCCTCGGTAATAAATTTCAGAAATATCCAGTCAAAGTTAAAAATACATATGCTTCCTGAGAATAGTGAACACACTAACCCGTTAGGGCTCCGTTTTAATTTAGTAGCTTTAAATCACCAACTCCCAAGTTACTACAATATAGGCAGGTTTTATTATTACAGAAGAACGTCTAAAGAGCTATTTCTCCAAGGGACTCATATGAGATGACTACAAAATGCCTAGTCATCAAAATCCTTTGAAGTGGAGACCAGATTGCATTGTTAACAAACAACCCAGTCAAATTTTATACACAGTGAAGTTGAGAACTTTTAGGAGATGGGTGTTTGCTGCCAGCACGGGCATACCTTTGCAGGGTACAGCAAACGGGGGCTGTGACCATCCATGTAGGCAGAAAAGGTGAAGGGCTGAAACTCTGCTTGGCAAAGATTCTTTGAATCTACCCCAATGGGGCAAGCCACTGTAAGAAGGGTTAGTGATTTTTCCTATGGAAGCATGGAGTTTAAGGAGTCCATTAAGCTGGTAAATGCCTTCTATATGTGCACATTAACTAATTATAATAGAGTAACTGTGTATTAGGCACTAAGCCAGACATAGTACATAGCTTACTACTATTTAATCACTATTTTTCAAAAGCCTTATTAAGTTTAATTAAGTACCTGCAGCTCTGAAAGGTAACAAAGTGATGATTTCTACTTTCTAAATTCTTGCTTTAAGGGTGTCTGGGTGACTCAGACATTTAAGTGTCCGACTCTTGATTTCTGCTCAGGTCAAGATCTCATGGTCCATGGGATCAAGCCCCATGTAGGGCTGTGGACTGAAAGCATGGAGCCTCCTGAGGATTCTCTCTCTTCCTCTCTCTCTGCCCCTCCCTGTCTCTCTTTAAATAAAGCTTAAAAAATAAATTATTCCTTTAAAAATTCTTGTGCTATAGTAGAAGTCAAGAAGACGGACTACTGGCTGAGTTCTGCTGGATCTTTTTCCCTTCCACTTAGTCAGTTTTGGCTGGGACAAGAGAAAGGGATGATAACAAAATGATATGTATGTGTGTCTTTGTATATATATCTACACATACACATACACACATATTACGTATACCATTTTGTTGTCAGGTTTAACGTTCTATTTATTTTTATCTTTATTACTTTTTTTGAGAGAGAAAGAGAGAGAGAGTGCCCTAGAGGGGGCTCAGTCCCACCACCATCAAATCATGACTAGAGCCAAAACCAAGAGTTGGACCTTTAAGCAACCGAGCCACCTAGGCGCTCTTGTCCTTTTGTTTCTGAACTTCCAAGTTCAAAGCTCTAGTTTGAATGTGAATGTGTTTAAGATGATAGTATGTGTGTCCATACATATACATGCATAGCATGTATGGGTGCATATATGTATATACACACTACTGGGACCTTTAATGTCTTTCTTGCAAAATATGTCATGTACAAACACTAAATGACAGCTTTTCAGGCAAAAGAGTCAAATAAAAGGAACAGAAAAAAATGGCACGGTTTGGTACTTTAGGATTAAGGTTTTGAAACGCATCTTTATTTTTGTTGAACACATATGCATCTTTTAAGTAAGAAAGTATAAACTTAACATTTTAGAATTGCCATCTTAGATTATTATCTTTTTATTTAGTATTTTAGATCTCGAAGACGGTTTTTAATTTTTAAAATTAAATAATTTGTACAATTTTTTCAACAACAAACGAACTTCAATTTGAACCGAACTTCAAGTTCAAAACTCTGGTGTCAAACATGAGAAACACCTGAGGCCTGAGGGGGACAATTGGTGAAGGAACAAAACTATTTGGTGGCTAATCTGCATAAATAATTAGGGTTTCCTATGTACTCTTTAGCCGATCTACCAAAAACGACTCCGTGGGTCACAGGAATTGACATAAGGTTTACTTTTGTGACACCGTCTGTAACAGATGACTGCTCTATTAGATACATTCAGTATGGTCAGAGCTGAGCATTGCATTTTTGGTAGTTTCAGTCATCACATGACCTAATTTCCTTGGCATGAACCATCTGGCAGTTTCAGATTGTTTAGGCATTTTAAAGAAAGTTGCCAGTTCTGAACATTACATAAGATCCCGCCTGCACCCGGAGCCTCTCCCGGGATTAGGATGCACCGCTTCCCCGGCCCGCGCCGCGCAGCCGCTCTTCCGGCCCCGTCG
>NC_043706.1:131144516-131375547 GCF_006229205.1 Suricata suricatta | reverse complement strand
CCGGCTGGCGCAGCTCTGTGATTTCATTGGCCAACGCTGGAGGAAGACAAACGCTACTAGTTCTGTTTCCTTCTGATGCTGCTCTGACACACGGTGGGGGGAAAATGTTTCCCCAGGAGCTGGCTCAGAAGATCAAGGGCTACCAGGAGCAGATCGCCTCTTTGAACTCCAAGTGCAAGATGCTGACGATGAAAGCCAAGCATGCCACCATGCTGCTGACGGTGACGGAGGTGGAGGGGCTGGCGGAGGGGACGGAGGACCTGGACCGGGAGCTCCTCCCCACGACCTCGGCCCACCCCTCTGTGGTCATGGTAAGTAAGGGTCAAGGCCGGGTTTGCTGGGAGCCCGCGCTGCGTTCCCTTCTGACTGTACCCCCTGGCTAGTGAGTCTAGGTTCTCTCTCCGTGGCTTATTTTGGGGATCAGTGCTGGGTCTTGCAGATTAGAACTGAGGAACGGTCTCCTTAAGTCTCTGGCTACGTTTGGGCCAAGGCCAATTTTTGATACTGTAAGTACTGACAGTTAAAATGAAGCTGTTTGCTTGAGGCGGCTGAGTTATTTAATATACGGAAGGTTGGCCCTGCATTTGTGGATAATTAAACAATCATACAGAGAGGCTCTGAGCCTCAAAAAAAAAATTCCTTTGCACAGTTTTCTAGTTTTCTGGGAGACAGGAAAATCTTGTTACACATTTTTGGGAGGTATGTTTTCCAAGCTAAAACACTGACTGGCCAGTTCATATCTTTGTGTATTCTGTTATACAAAGTTTAATAAAATATAGAAGAAAAACTATTATTAGGAAAATAAGAAAATGGGAAGTCCAAACTTTAGCTTTGGATTAAAATAAATAGGTTCCAGTAATTGCTATACTGAAACATTGTTCCCCTGTCACTTTGTATCTAAAATGGATTACTCGTTTGGAGAGACGGTGTTTGCAAGTTTTGTATATTTCCCACACATATGCCCTGTGCCTCAGGTAATGTACGTATCTGGACTCTTTGGGCAAAAGATTACTTTGGGTACATTTATCTCCCTAGGATATTTGGAATTTGAGACGTCCACACAAGACTCGAGTTTTATTTTGTAGACCCTACTCTCACTTGTGTGATCTATTGATTTATAAAGACACAAACATACATCAAGGAAAGGAAAACATTAATCAACAAGAAGTCTTTTTTTATTTTTAATGTTTTATTTTTGTTTTTGAGAGAGATAGTGTGAACAGGGGAGTGTCAGAGAAAGAGGGAGACACAGAATTCGAAGGCAGGCCCTAGGCTCTGAGCTGTCAGCACAGAGCCCAAAGTGGGGCTCGAACCCATGAACCGTGAGACCTGAGCTGAAGTTGGACGCTTAACTGACTGAGCCACCCAGGTGCCCCAACAACAAAAGTCTTTAATGTGACAGGCTCTCTTTTTCCCTGTTTGTTTCACAAATGGTCCCTCAAGTCATATTAACTTAGAGACAAAACTTTTAAGTACTAACACAGAATTTGTAGATTTGGGTCTCTGTATTTCTAACTCTTGCTACCTTTTATAGACCTGTGCCCGACCAAGTCTTATGTTAACATAGCTAACTGATGTTCCTGTTCTCTGGGCTACATTTTATGTGATAGATGACTGCAGGTCGCTGTCACACTTTGCTGTCACCTGTCACTGAGGAGTCTGGGGAGGAGGGAACCAACAGTGAAATTTCTTCTCCACCTGCCTGTCGCTCCCCTTCACCTGTGGCTAATACAGAGGCTTCTGTTAACGAGGTACCACCATTTGGCATTCCTCTAGCTGTGATCTCTGGATGGATGCAGGACTCCATTCTCTGCTCTTACTAGACTGTGGGTATGAATCTTAGACTCTGAGGACACACCATTAGGTGTGAAATTGCACAGACGGTGATTGTCATGTGATATAAGCACATCAGCTCCTCTTCGGGGCTTCCAGCAGTGAAATGAGCAAAAATTAGGTCACAGAAATTGTAGCTGGAGAAGGCCCTGGTAAAACGCATTATGGCTTTAGTTCTAACAGCTTTTTGTAATGGAGTACTGCATCCTAACAGAAAATGAGATGTTTCTGTCACCACTGTAAAATAACATGATGTTTGTATTGTAACGTTCATCGAACGTGGTTTTGACACTTACAAGTGCAGAGTTTGAAGATGAAAACCTTCTGCTCACCATATTATACTTCTTCTTTGTTTACTGTCAACCAGGGGTATCTGCCAGTGTATATATTGGGATGTCTAAGTAGACTTGTGTTTTTTATTTATTTTTCAGTAATGTTAAATTTTATTTCCTATTAAGAGACAATAATACCTTGTTATGTGGTGCCTTTTAGCATACATTATGTGAAATTCAGATTGTGCTAAATTAAATTTGTTAAAGAGTTTTCATGAAAAATACTGTATAGAAATAAAAAATATGCTTTTACAACAGCCAGAAATTTTTAATGCATGTTAAGTACTAGTTTCTATTTTTTTCCTTTAGCCAAAGGAGTTTAGTTTTTTTTTTCTTAACTTATTATTTTTGAGAGAGAGAGCATGAGCATTGGAGGGGCAGGGGGCGGGGCAGAGGCACTGAAGTGGGCTGTGCACTGATGGCAGCAGCCTGATGTGGGGCTCGAACCACAAACCGTGTGACCGTGACCTGAGCCAAAGTCAGACCCTGAACCGATTGAGCCACCCAGGCACCCCTAGCCAAAATAGTTCTTTCAAAGGTTTGATGATATTACTGTGAAATTATGTAAATGTTCAGAGAAGTTGAGATTTATTATTAAGGAAGAAGCATTAAACAGAGCAAATATTCTGTGAACTATATTACAAATCAGTTATAATTATTTTTATTTTAAGACAGAAGCATTCAAAATAGTATTTCTGTGGTTAACAAAACAACCTTCTTTCCCCAAAACAGAATATAAAATTAGTAAATATTTTAGGTAAAACAATTTTCTTGGTAAAAATGTATATATCTCTAGGAAGTTATTAATTTATTCATTCATCAGACACATTCTGAGTATCTGTTTGGCATGAAATTGTTGCTGGGTCCCAGCCAGGCAATAAAGGAGGAGACAATAGTGGTCCCTGTCATCAAAGACCTCATAGTTTAGAAACGTGGATGTCGGATGAATCATAACAAAAGTGAGATGAGGAGACTAAAAACAATAAAAAAGAAGTTGAGGGCGCTCAGGGAAACTGTTCTTCAAATTCTGATTTTAAAATATGTATTACTCATTCTTTGATGTTGTGTTCTTCCTGTGGTCACAGATGTTGTGAGAATCAGAGGATCATGGCTGTAGTCAGCTGTTTACTGTTTAGGAAAAAACTATCCTATATGAGGTACTTAATGTTCTTAAAATTTTCAAGCAGAACAATAAATTAATACTGTGGGAAGAATATCCCTTTTCTAAGACTGTAAGTCTCGATGATACTTCTCATAAAGTGTCTTTCAATGTACATAAAAAAATGCCCTGTGAATGATAAAATGCATATATGTTTTTATATTATGGTTACTTCAGCTGTCAAACCCAGTCAAATACTAAAATTATGTGCAAGATCTTTCTTTTTATGTTTTTTTAAATTTCTTTTTGAGAGACAGAGAGAGACAGCAAGAGCAGGGGAGGGTCAGAGAGAGAGGGAGACACAGAATCTGAAGCAGGCTCCAGCCTCTAAACTGTCAGCACAGAGCCCGACGCGGGGCTCGAACTCACGAATGTCAGATCGTGACCTGAGCCGAAGCTGGACGCTTAACTGACTGAGCCACCCAGGCGCCCCTAGATCTTTCTTTGTTTTAAATAGATTTAGACACATCTCCCCCATCAGGGGAAAGCATCAATTAGATGTGATCAGGTCAATCACACTGTTAATATACTTATATGTGACCCTGAAGATTAGCAGAAAACTGTCTTTCCGTCAGACAGCTTCACTCAGAGGAGGCCATTAAAAAGCAAACGCGTGATGCTTGGTATTGTTCTAGTAGATGAACCCCTTCATTAAGGCCACACATTATTCTTGTACAATAATGTAAGTCAGAGGAAAATGAAAAAAAAAACCACTACAACCTGGCCTGGGATGCGCTGGATTCGAAAATTTTCTCTTGTAGTTGAGGAGGACATTTAGAATCCTCATAAATTCCACTTTTCAGACTCAAATACTGTACAGAATGTGCACAGCTGTCTCAAGGGGTGGCCAAATATAACTGCTGTATAAAACTGCAGCTGTTACAGGAAGGTTTTGTGCTCGCTGCTTCTGTGAGTAGATCTCCGTTATATAACTGAGTGATTTCCCCCAACCCTGTCCCCCCATTCCCTTCCCCAGTGAGTGTGTTCTGTCTCTGACAGTAGCTATTAGCTGAACGTGGTACCAGTTTAGCTTACTGGAGAGTGGAAATACCAGGCAACCCCAGAATTTGCTGCCGGCTTCTTGATCCTGTGAGAAGCAAAGCAAGAGGCAGGTCCCTTGGCAGAGTTGACAGAGGCTGAGGTTTGCAAAGCATGACCTTGTACCGGGTAGAGAGCTAGGCTCCAAGTTAAAAGCGCAGAAAGAGTCCCAGTTCCCCTGCCTGTACGCTGAATGCACCTGCGAAGTCCTTTTGCAGCCTCACATGTAGCGGTGAGCAATGCTGCTAAATTCGCAACATTTTGAAAATGAAATGTGATCTGAAACATGAAAATACTCTTTAACCTGGACAATGTTAATGAAATTGTAACTATAGCTTTCCAGATTCATTTTCTTAGGAATGTGCTGGATAATAACCCTCATATCTTAAGTACAATGCAAGAAGAAACCTATTTCTAAGGATGATTCCTCACCATGCCAGTTACTGCCTCCATGGAATGATTATAGGACTGTTTTATATTATTGAATATACGCAGTCCTCAAATAGATACAAACTATTCATCTACAGAAGGTGATACATTTTCAGATGCTTTTAAGAACCTGGGAATTTTCATTCCTGTGTAATAGGCCTGAGCAGTACACAAGCGTACCCACAATCACAGGCACATGCGCACACACATACTCACACACACTCACATACAAAAGAACCAGAAAAAAGATGTTGTTTTTTTTTTTTATAACAAAAGTATTTTATTTGGGGTCTTTTGGAGGGTATTTAAAATTTTTACATTTAAAGCAACTTTTTGTTGTTTTTTTTTTTTGTGGACAGTGATAGTATTACCTTCCTTGGGGTGCTTGGGTGGCTCAGTCATTTGGGCATCTGACTATTGATTTTGGCTCAGGTCATGATCTCATAGTCAGGAGATCCAACCCCCTTGGGCTCCATGTTGGGCTCCTAGGCTCCTTCCTGATTCTCTCTCTCTCTCTCCCTCCTCTCTCTTCCTTTCTGCCCCTCACCTCCTCTCTCTCTCTCTTTCTGCCCCTGCCCCCTCAAAAAAAAAGTACCTTCCGTGTCTATAAAGTTTATAAAAGTACTTTTGTATATATGATGCATTATGGATATATATGCCTGCCTATTGTTTGCCAAACACCCTATGACATGCTCAGAGTCAAAGAGAAAAGGCCCTCGCTGATTCTAACTGAGCTCATAGTCAGAGTGAGAACAGGGGAATGATCACAATAGAATGGGACAACGGCCAGGACACTGAGAAACACTGCATGGTGAGGGCGGACTTGGAGCGTGCACCTGACCCTGGAGTTCAGGGTGGGACAGAGAGGGCGCCTGGTAGCGTTAGGAAAGGGGTGCAAGTTAAGCAGTTTCGCACTAGAGTGAGGTGACACTTTTCAGGCAAGAAGGAAGGACATATGAGAAGGTGTGGTGGCAGGAGGGAGGATGGCCCACCGAGACAGCTGCAGATCGTAGTCACCAGCTTCAGAGGAGGAAGGGGAAGGGGAGAAAAGAAACTGAGGGAGCTGAAGACCACACACACACACACACACACACACACACACACACACTGAACTTTATCTAGAAGCTAATAGTTAACCACAGAGAAAATTTAACTAGAAGCCAAGTACAGAAGTAAGTCTTAGAACAGATCATCCTGGATCAGCGTGGACAGTAGAATGGAGATGGACAGATTCAGACCCAGAGGAGCTAGTGAGAGACAGGAGTTGCACACTTGGATGCCTGGCCAGGACTGTGACATCAATGGCCGGGGACTAAAGAGGACCTGAACAGCACCTCTGTTCATAAACCAGGCAGCCTGTCCCCTGTTAGAACTACTATTTTCGGGGCGCCTGGGTGGCTCAGTCGGTTGAGCGTCCGACTTCGGCTCAGGTCATGATCTCATAGTTTGTGGGTTCGAGCCCTGCATTGGGCTCTGTACTGACAGCTAGCTCAGAGCCTGGACCCTGTCTTCCGATTCTGTGTCTTCCCCTCTCTCTCTGACCCTCCCCTACTCACACTGTCTCTCTCTCTCAAAAATAAATTTAAAAACATTAAAAAAAATTAACAAAAAAGAACTACCATAGTCATATGGACACAGAGTCCAGTCTTCTGGACCCTCTGGTTTGCAAAAGGAGCTACGAATCTGGATTCTTATAAAAGCTCTCCACTTTGATGGCATTTTCAACAGCATCATACACTGCACAAGCCAAACTAAATGTGTGCAAGCCAGAGGCAGCCTGTAGGCTATCAGTTTGCAACCTGGGGATCGGGAAGTTGTTCTAATAAGAACTTGAAGCAGTGCTGAGGCAAGGGTATGTGTGAATAGAATCCTTCGTAAATAAGCCGTGGATGAGAAGGGAGAGAAGAGATGGAGAATAACCCCCAAGCTCAGAGCTTCTGTGCAGAGAAGTTCCATTTATGGAAGGATGGACAGAACATTACTTTTTTGTACATTTGTTATTTCTCATCCAGCATGGGTTTTTTTTGTCTTGTTTTGTTTATCTGTTTTTGGAAATGAATTTAAATTGTAAAAATCAAGATGTGAGTGCGGAGCTTATAAATAACTGAGGGAAGTACACAAGTGAAAGCTTGAGTGACTGGAGCTTGGACGAGAACAGATTTAAAGGAGAGTGTTTCCAGAAGGGGACAGTCAGGGGTGTTGAATGCTATCGAGAGGTCAGGCAGAAGAAGGGCTGAAAATAATCATTTTGTTTCACGGAAAAGAATCATTAGTGTCAAAGCACAGCTGGATTGGAGGCACCTGAATGGCTCAGTTGGTTGCACGTCCGACTTTGGCTCAGGTCAGGATCTCACAGTTTGCGGGTTTGAGCCCCGCAGCAGGCTCTGTGCTGACAGCTCAGAGCCTGGAGCCTACCTCAAATTTTGGGTCTCCCCGTCTCTCTGCCCCTTCCCTGCTCATGCTCTGTCTCTTTCTGTTCTTAATAATAAATGTTAAAAAAAAAAAAAGTTAAAGCACAGCTGAGTACTTAGAAGTGGATTGGGGGTGAGAAAGTGAACATTATCAAATGTAAACTACCATTTTCAGAAGCTGGATTATCGTGCAAAAGTGTGAAAAGGAAGACACGGTGATCACAACTATGTGTTTGTGCATGATGACCCGTCATGTTGTGATTTGTGGACTTTTCTAACACGTGACATCCTGTCAGAAAAATACCAAAAAAGAGTATGTGTTTTTAGACTGAAAAGACTTGCCTCTATTTATATGCGAAGAGAAAGTCAACAGAGATGGAGAGGATAGTAATGGACCAAGGTCCTTGAAAAAGCAAAAGTGGATGGGATTCTGGGAGTAGGTGGGAGAGTTATCTTTAATCCAGGAAACTGGTGAGTATAAGAGAGAGGGGAACCTGAGTATAGACAGATTTTTGGATATTTGAGAAGCTGCAGGAGTATCTCCTCAATGGCTTCAGTTGTGTGTGTGCGTGTGCGTGTGTGTGTGTGTGTGTGTGTGTGTGTGTAGTGTGTGTATATGTGTGTGAACATGTACATGCATGCACTCTGGAAAATGAAATTGGACTGAGTCCTGCTTGGAATTTTCCAGGTGGGGAGCGCAGAGCGTAAGGGGCAAAGGAAGCAGAGGTGTTGGCAGTTTAAGTAACTTTAGACCCAGCTAGGAGTGCACATGGGGTGAGCCAATTCAGTGATGACAGGCTATCGTGTTCAAGGGTGCGGAGGACTGAGGTGGGGTGAACATAGGTGAGGATGAATGGATAGGAGCTTAGCAAAGACTGGAGAATAGCAAAGTAATCTCCCCAGGATGGTGACAGGATTAGGAGCGAAGAGGAACCAGTCTCTATGTTCCAACGTCTTCAGTAAAGGTTGGGGACTTATCCAGAAGTGTCAGCAACAACAGCAGTAAAATAAGTAGCAGGTCTCATGGCCACTCAAACTTGACTTCACTGAATCCTCAGAACTCCCCAGTGTTCTACAGATGAGGGAACTGAAGCGTGAGATGGGAGTGATCTTCTCCAGTTACAGCTACTTAGGAAACTTTCACCTGGAGTCTCAGCTGTGACTCCTCTGGTGTCAGTGACCTGTCTGACTCCTTCTCCCCCACAGTCCTGCTTCTGTTCTCCTACACACCCCCAGTCACCAGCCCCTTCCTGATCTTGTTTTGGTTTCTCCTATGGCTGGGTCCTCCTTTAAGACTTTTTACCAAGACCTTAAGAATAAGACCTTACCTTATCAATAAGGCTTGGGTATTTTACATTCATATACATAATTACCTTCAACAGTACAACTGCAAAAAGTAGTGAACTTTTTAAGTGTTTATTTATTTATTTTTAATTTTTAAAATTTTATTTAAATTCAAGTTAGTTAACATGTAGTGTGATAGTGATTTCAGGAGTAAGATCACTTACATGTAACACCCAATGCTCATCCCAACAAGTGCTGGAGAGAAAGAGAGAGAGCAAGAGAGCTTGGGTGTACGTATGCACATACACACGAATGGGGGAGGGGCCTAGAAAGAGGGAGAGGGGGTCTCAAGCAGGCTCCACATGCCCAGGGTGGGTCTCAGTCTCACAAACCGGGAGATCAGGAGCTGAGCTGAAATCAAGAGTCAGAGGTTTCAACCGACTGAGCCACCCAGGTGTTCCAAAAGTAGTGAACTTTGTAATAGAAATTCCTAGAATATAAACATTACTCCTCAATTCAACTTCTATTAATATACATAAATATGCATAGAAACAATTGAAAACACGATTATATGTCTTGATAGGAGATTCCATTATTAATACTATAAAATATGTAATGTTACTTATAACCCAAGGAATAATAAAAAAATTCAAAGGGTTTGTTTTTTATCATTCACATTGATTATTTCCAGTGTACTTCCAAGAATCGATTAGAAGGAATCCTTTTTATTATTTGTTTCTTAGAGTAGTTTTAACTTCCCCATTATAGTTTCCTTTATTTACTATTAATATATTTAAGTTAATTCCTGTGAGTGATGAACTCACAGATACAGAAGATCTGGCTCTATCTCAAAAACGACTTAGTTTAACATTATTTACACTTGATCTTAGCCAAAAGGCTGAGAAGCGATAGTTTAACATTATTTAAATCAAGTACTTTTTAAAAGCATACAGAACTTTAGTCAATACATTAAACAATATTTTAGGACATAATTTAGATTGTCTTTTTTGCCTTACTAGTTAATCTGTCTTTTAAATATTTGTACCACTCAAATCTTTTGTATTCATTTTACCAAATATAAACTAAGAATGAGTTTTGGCAACTTGAAATATTTGTTCATTTGTTTTTATAGGAGCCAAAATTCAAAAGCAACTGTAATGCGCTTTGATATAATCTTTTAATTCTTCTCGTCACAAGAATTATGCTAACTTCAATAGTTTATGGCCCCTATTATAGCCTCCAGAATAGTTTATAGTTTAGGTGAATTACAAACCCTTCCTCCACATGGCAAACAATACCCACAGCATGTTAACCTCAACTTGGTCTTCTCGCATCCAACACTGGGCTTTGTACCAACAGGACATTGCTTATTACCAAGCCTTGTCTGCTGAGAGGTTGCAGACAGATGCCACCAGGATCCATCCCAGCACGCTGCCCCCCCAGGAGCTCTATGAACTAGGACTAGAGCCATCTGCTACCGCTAAACTAGATGATTTGCAGCGTTCTTGGGAAACCCTGAAGAATGTGGTAAGTCTCTAAAACGTGGAATTGTTTAATTAAGTCAACCACACACGGATTGCGACTGTCTTAGGAAACTCATGCCCAGAGTTAGCACATTCTGCACACAGTTGAATACCCTCTGTTGGGCCACAGAGGTGAGGATGTCACATGAGGAAACAAGTGTCGTAATCTAGAAGATAAGAGGCTAGGAAACATGTGGTAATATCCTTTTCTTCCTTAGATCAGTGAAAAGCAGCGCACTCTCTATGAAGCGTTGGAAAGGCAGCAGAAGTACCAGGACTCCCTCCAGTCCATCTCCACAAAGATGGAGGCCATCGAGATCAAACTCAGTGAGAGTCTGGAGCATGGCAGGAGTCCGGAGAGCCAGATGGCCGAGCATCAGGTAAAAACAGGGATGACTTCAGTTTCCTGCATGATTAAGTAGTGCTCTCTTGTGACTGGTTGGCCGGCTAAGCATGTGTTTGGGAGAAGAGACTGACTTTTTTTTATTATTATTATATCAGTTCTTACAGAGTAAACAAGATCCCAAATGGTGGTTGTTTCCGCCACTTCTTCAGGGAGGGATCCGTGAAGGAAAGGCAGAAATCCAGACCTTGAATGTAATTAAAGCTACATGCATTGATGTTGCTTCTTTACTGTTATCACACAAAGAGCATTTCCTAATAGTTGCCACATTATTTTGTTGTTGTTGTGAACTGTTTGTAGGGATAAAAATGTATCTTGCATCTACCTTCTCCGGTTACTGTTGTCTTAAGAAACTTAGCCAGTGCGTGCCTAGCACCTTTCCGTTATCACTTAAGAGAATAGCTCTCAGACTTAAGTGGACAAAGAAGCAGTTGAAGTAGAGGGATTCGAAGTTATAATCTTATGGTTGTGCCTGACTTGAATCGTTTTTTTTAAAGTCAAATAAATAGTCAAAGCTTTGGCTTTACATGAGAAACAGAGATGATTGCATTCACCTAATTCAGAAAGATGTTAAAAATACATCAATTTAAAATGCATGCTGGGGACACCCAGGTGGCTCAGTCAGCTAAGCCTCCGACTTTGGCTCAGGTCATGATCTCGCAGTTGGTGAGTTCGAGCCCCACATTGCGGGCTCTGTGCTGACAGCTCAGAGCCTGGAGCCTGCTTCAGAGTCTGTGTCTCCCTCCCTTTGTTGCTCCCCTGCTCGCACTCTGTCTCTCTTTCTCTCAGGAAAACAAAGATATTTTTAGATGTTAATTACGTACTATAAAAGCATGATGTGATATGCGGTTCTGTCAAGGACTGGGAAATTCATTAGCTTTAAGCATGAAACTCGGTACTTTGTGTGTGTGTGGTGGTTGGTTTGTTTTTGGAATCCAGGAAAACCTTGGACTATATTGGTTGCTCATATATGTAGTCTAAGATAATATCGCATTATTTTACAATGCTCTTTTACATATATTCAGAATATACATGTTATTCTTGCAATACAACAGCGAGCATGTCATCTAGAGACCTTGTATTGAGAAATAGCGGCTTCGGGTTTTTGACACTCTTGTAACTTAAGATAGAGATCAAAGCTTGTGGCACCCATTTTGAGGCCTTATTTTGGTGGAACTTCCTCTGTGGGGCTTTCTGCTATCCCAGAGCCACCCACTGTCCATCTGGTTTGGGGAAGAGGCTGTACAAATATAAAGTTGGGGTCAGTCTTTGTTTCTCTGGACTAAACCAATCCTGAGGACAGTCAGGGGACTTAGGTGACTATGACAAGGCCAATTTTTTCCAAGCACCACAGTTCTCTTTAACTGATACTCCAGTTATCAACTGGTCACCTGCTGCCACCTCACTATCAGCTGAAGGTGTTGTCTGTGTGGCATCAGGGTATCCCCCGGGGTTCTGTCTGCCCTGCTGCAGGGGCAGGACAAGTTACCTCCATTTGATTACATTTTCCTGGAAACATTCAAAAGGAATTGAGCATAAATTATCCAAAGGCTACAGTGGAGGGAATCTGAGTGTCCCACTGTCGGGTCATCACGAGCCCCTGTTCCAGGAGAGGGTTTATGAAGCTTCCTTCTCTCTACTTTTGGGTTCTCTCTGCCTTCGCTCAAGGCGCATGATTCTCGTGTCCCAGGTGACCGGCCACAGCTCCCAACGACCTTTGACTGGGTCCCCCAGGATTTAGGAATTGCAGGAAAACAGGATCCTGGTGGTCTGTCCTGATATTCCAGAGTTCCTACCTGAAAACAGAAATTAGCTCCCGCCGCCACCATCACCCGCTTGCCTCTCAGGCATTGGCGTGAAAACAGGCATAAACTGAATGTAGAGCAAAATTAGTATTTTCAAGGGATTGAATGGAGAAAACACAAAATTGAACATTAATGCTATTAAGTATTAAGTATTAGAAATGACTGTATGACTTTTCTTGTAAGTAAGAACAGCCACATGAGTTTCTGTCTCTTTCTAACCTGGGAGTGGTCATGTGAACAATGCTAGCAGCGAGGAGACAGATGTAGCTAATTCCGCGATGATTACCCATCATCGGAACTTAACATATTAACGCTCTGATGAGACGCAGAGAGAGTATGAATAATGTATTGCTTTTCATATCACCACAGATCTAAAATTTTCCATCTGACCTACTTTTGCCATCTGTACCTCTCAGCTCTACAAACTCTGGGACAGCGCCGCCCACGTGAAAAGCTAATGGGATCTCAAAGTCTAAATTGGTGCTTCACTTCTGGAATGATATTTTTAAAATTCCAAGAACTGTTGTAGAATTACTATTTCTAAGTTCCAACTGCATGTGGGTGAGGAAGTCTGGTGCACTTTTTACATTTTCTAAAAATTAGTAGAAACCCTTCAGTTGTTATTTCTTTCCCAGCATTCTCATGGAATGATTGATGTTTTTTTTGGAGAGCTGACCTGGGGGCACCTGGGTGGCTCAGTCTGTTAAGCATCTGGCTTCGGCTCAGGTCATGATCTCACGGTTCATGGGTTCAAGCCCTGCATCGGGCTCTGTGCTGACAGCTAGCTCAGAGCCTGGAACCTGCTTCCGATTCAGTGTTTCCCTCTCTCTCTGACCCTCCCCTGCTCGCACTGTCTCTCTCTGTCTCTCAAAAATAAATAAAAAAACATTAAAGTAATTTTTTTAAAAAAGAGCTTATCTGATAACAACATTTTTCCTTTACGTGCTTGTCTAAATATACTGAATTTTGGGGAAGTGCGTGGCCATTCCTATTACCTTCTGTAAATTGTATGGGAGATCTAATTTTGAGAAATTAATGCAAGGGCACCTGGGTGGCTCAGTTGGATGAGTGTCTGACTTCTGCTCAGGTCATGATCTCATGGTTTGTGAGTTCAAGCCCCGCATAGGGTTCTGTGCTGACAGCTCAGAGCCTGGAACCTGTTTCAGATTCTGTCTCCATCTCTCTCTGCCTCACCCCTGCTCTCACTCTTTCTCTCTCTAAAATGAATAAGCAGTAAAAATTTTTTAAAGAGACATTAATGCAGTTCATAAGTGGACTTATGGCTGTTCTGAGTGATAAGCCCTCTGTAATAGGGACCTTGATGGTCGTGGGCAGCTAATGCTTTATGGGCACGTGTTGCCTCTTTGCCACATTAAGCTCAGTGATGGACAGGAGGCAAAGCTCTGAGGTGATTTTGTTTGTTTTTGCTTTTTCACTGTATATGACAACTCAAAGTTTGAAGCCAGCTATGCTGATGGTCATAGTTTTGAAAGTCCCAATGAAATTCACATTTACCTTCGGTGTTAAACCAAACATGAACTCCTTGTTCTCACCAGAGTGAGTCATTTTGGAGAATCCATAGGTACTTTTCTAAACCACAGAAGTGTGGTGCATATACCCTCCTCGTAAACATAAGTCAGAAAACCAAAGATGTGTGTTTCTTCTCCTCCTTAGTTTTGAGTCAGATGTTGTAAGGAAATGGCTGGCCCCTGGGGGGGGGTGATATGGGGGTGAAGACATATTTGATTGCTGGATCTTTTTGTTTAAATTGACATGATACTCTGGTCACATAAAATTAACCACTTTATTTTTTTTTTTAACATTTATTATTATTGGGAAACAGAGAGACAGAGCATGAGCAAGGAGGGGCAGAGAGAAGGGGAGACACAGAATCTGAAATAGGCTCCAGGCTCTGAGCTGTCAGCACAGAGCCTGACATGGGGCTTGAACCCACAAACTGTAAGATCATGACTTGAACTGAAGTTGGACACTTAACTGACTGAGCCACCCCAAATTAACCACTTCAAAGCATACAATCAGTGGCATTATTTTTTTATTTTTTAAGTTTTATTTTTTATTTTTTAATGTTTATTTTTGATAGAGAGCGTAGTGAGCATGAATGCGGGAGGGGTCACAGAATGTGAAGCAGGCTGAGCTGTCAGCACAGAGCCCAACTCAGGGCTCAAACCCACAAACTGTGAGATTGTTACCTGAGCTGAAGTCAGACGCTTAACCATCAGAGCCACCCAGGCGCTCCTCAGTGGGATTTAATACTTTTCACTGGGTTATACAACAACCACCTCTATCTGGCTTCAGAACATTTAACATCAGAAAAAAATCCCACCCCCAGGAAGCTCAGCTACTGGATCTTAAAGTTTAAAACTCTAGTTACCTTCCAAAGCCATCCTTGAGAGCAAAAAACTCACCCTTGGCAATAAACTAAAGCCTGAATAGAGAGCCTTGATTCTAAGAGGAAGAAAACCAACAGTTTTAGAGGCTCCTAATTCCTTTATTCCTTACTGCAGAATATTCAGAGGGCTGCTGTAAACCATTGTGAGCCTGAAACGGAAACGGGTGACCTCATTGTACCCTGGATTGGCCAAATCCACTGCGATTAAATGAGTCGGCTTGTTTTCATTCTGGTTGCTTCATGATTCAGATACCTGTTTTATCTATCACGAATTAGAATTAAGTCAACTAGATCTGCTGAGCACCTACTACGCGTGCAGCTAAAAAGGACAAGCTTCCTCATTAATATAGGATTTAAAAACCGTGCTTTAGGGGTGGAGATGATTACCAACACATTGTACAAAAACATAATGGGATTGTGGGTTATAGATAAAGGTAAATTTTCCTTTTATCTGCAGAAGTAGACAAAAGGAAATTCTATGGGGTCTTTTGGGAAGCACAGCTTTTAAAAGTTCCAAATGGCAAATAAATAAATAAGTAAGTAAAATAAAAATAAAATTTCCAAATGGCAACAGGAGTAGGTGGGAGGCGCTATAAATCTAAACACATGCGAAGAAAGGCGCAGGGAGAGACTGGGAACGAACATGGCTTACGATAATGAGGGACTCTCTTTCCTTGCACAGAGGATCAATGCAGAAAAAGACGTACTGGGGTCAATCTGGTTATAGAGAAGCCTTTTTTATTTTTTATTTAATTTTTAAAAATTTACATCCAAGTTAATTAGCATGTAGCGCAACAGTGGTTTCAGGAGAACGTTCCTTAATGCCCCTCACCCATTTAGCACATCCCCCCTCCCACAACCAAAATGACTCCAGTAACCCTCTGTTTGTTCTCCATATTTAAGAGTCTCTTATGTTTTTATCCTCTCTGTTTTTATATTATTTTTGCTTCCCTTCCCTTATGTTCATCTGTTTTGTATCTTAAAGTCCTCCTATGAGTGAAGTCATATGTTATTTGTCTTTTCTGACTAACTAATTTCACTTAGCATAATACCCTCTAGTTCCATCCATGCAATTGTGAATGGAAAGATTTCATTCTGTTTGATTGCCGAGTAATACTCCTTGTGTATATATGCCACATCTTCTTTATCCATTCATCCATCGATGGACATGTGGGCTCTTTCCATATTTTTGGCTGTTGTTGATAGCGCTGCTATAAACATTGGGGTGCCTGTGCCCTTTGAAACAGCACACCTGTATCCCTTTGATAAATACCCAGTAGTGCAATTGCTGGGTTATAGGGTAGTTCTATTTTTAATTTTTTGAGGAACTTCCATACTGTTTTCCAGAGTGGCTGCACAAGTTTGCATTCCCCTGGAGAAGCCTTTAAGAGATCAAATAAGGGGTGCCTGGGTAGCTCAGCTGGTTAAGCATCTGACTCTTGGTTTCAGTTCAGGTCATGATTTCACAGTTTTGTGGGTTCGAGCCCCTGTGTCAGGCCCTGCACTGGCAATATGGAGTCTGCTTGGGATTCTATTTATCCTCTCTCTTTGCCCCTCTCCCATTCCTGCTGTCTCTCTCTCTCTCTCTCTCTCTCTCTCTCTCTCTCAAAATAAATAAACTTAATTAAAAAGGAGGCCAAATAATATGATTTTTATGTATTTGGCAATAACCAAAATATGATTATGAAGTAGTGGAAAATAATATACTGGAGATAAAGCATTTTGAATGTATAACAAAGTCAGCCTTCAAATTCATTACAATCTCACTAAAATATTCCAGTAAGGTTTGGGGTGGAGATTGATAGGCTAATGCTAAAACATATTACAAATGTATAAAAATATATATTGATCATGAAAAGAGTCAAAAACAGCCAAGACAATCTTGAGGAAAATAATGGTTATATCCTACAAGTGAATGAGACTTATAGAGCAGTAGTAATTATGATAGTTTGGTGTTGCCACAAAGCACCATCTGGGTCATTGGAACAGAATAAGAAGTTATAAGCACCCCGACACATACAGATGCTTGGTTTATGTCAAATTTTATACTGCAAAAACAGGATGAACTATAGTATTTTCATTAAATTATACAGGATCAATTGGCTATTAATAAGAAAAATAAAAAGAATTTTGACCCCTACCTGTGAGGAACAAAAATTAAGTTTAAGGGTATTGTAGATCTAAATGCGAAGGTTAAAAAAATGATTTGCAACAGAGTTTCTGAAACTATCTGTAGTATAAACCTTACTTACTTTGTAAAAGTTCTGACCCATCACAGACCAATATTTTAGAAAATAAAATATTGCTTGGACATACCAATGTCAAGTTGCTTTAAAAGTTTTTTGAGGTCTCCACTATCCCTATCTTGTCATGAATTAGTACACATTTTGCATAGACTGATACTATTTCATGGGCCACACTTTGAAAACCATTCTTCTAGAAGGTGACCTGGGAAAGTATATTCATGACCTTGGGTTAGGCAAAGATCTCTTAAATAGGACACCAAAACCTAACCCTGACTTTTCCAGTGAAGGAAAATACTGACATTATTAGACTGTAATAAATTTAAGAACTTCATTTTAGCAAAAGGCACCAGTAAGGAAGCCATTCCCATTAAGGAACAACCATGTCACAAAGTGGAAGCAGATACTTGCAATACACAGAACCAGAAGGAACACAGACACTTCTGTCCAAAATACATAAACAACTTGACACATCACTAAGAAAGGGAAGACTCCAGTGGGCAAAAGATTTTTACAGGCAGTCACAGAAGAGGATATTCAGATGTCTAACAAGCATAGGGAAAGTGCTCAGTCTCGGGGCCCATGGGTGGCTCAATCCGTTGGGTGTCTGACTTTAGCTCAGATCATGATCTTGTGTTCACGAGGCCAAGGCCCATGGAGGGCTCTGTGCTGACAACTCAGAGCCTAGAGCCTGCTTCAGATTCTGTGTCTCCCTCTCTCTGTCTGCCCCTCCCCTGCTCTTGCCGTCTCTCTCTCAAAAATAAATAAATACTAAAAACACATTAAAAAAATGCTCAATCTCATTAGTCATCAGGGAAATGCCAATTAAAACTACAGTGAAGTACTACTATGAACCCACGAGAAAGGCTTCACTGGATAAGATCCAGAAACCAGGTGACAGTAGACGCCACACAACGATAAAATGATTGTCTTTCTACATGCAACATGACCACCTTTCCCAGTCATGACTGGGAGGGAAAGAAGCCAGAAAGGTACATCTGGTATGGTTCCATTTTTATAGAGCTCAAAAAGAGGCCAAAGTAACCTGGCATGTTTACAGGTTAACACCGAGGTGATCTTTGAGAGGGAGGAAGGTAGGAACAGGAAGGAGATCAGAAGAGACTGTGGAGTCCTAGGCATGTTCTGTTTCTTGTCTGAGTCCCAAGACTGGGTATGTGAATTTTGTGCAAATTTATAGAGCTATACACTTAGAGTCTGTGCACTTTTCTAGATATATAGAATGACTTTGGTACAGTTGTTTATTTAAAAAATCAACTGTATATAATGATACTTGATATTAGGGGAAGAGAAGAGCTTTTTTGTTATTTTGTTCTTAAAAAAATTTTTTTTAACATTTATTTATTTGTGAGAGACAGATCATGAGCAGAGGAGGGGCAGAGAGAGAGAGGGACACACAGAATCCGAAGCAGGCTCCAGGCTCTGAGCTGCCAGCACAGAGCCCGACATGGGGCTCAAACCCACAAGCCAGGAGATCATGACCTGAGCCGAAGTCAGATGCTCAACCACCTGAGCCACCCAGGCGCCCCTGTTTTTTAATATTTATTGAGAGCACACTGTGAGGAGGCACTTGGCTTGTCCTGGAGCCTACAGTCCTGTGGCAGAGCTATGAACTCTGTAAGTGCAGGTACATCAGAAACTCAAATATCGGTAAATATACAGCCTGTGTTTCTTTACTTGAAGTCCCAGTAGCCCCTCCTGTGGTAGGACCTGTGTTTTCTACTGCGCCATTGGAATCCTACATGAGAATTTCTCCTGTCAAGATTCCAGTTAAAGAGCAAGTCAGAATATACCAAAAACATGAGAAATAAAAACCACATCTGTCATTGTGATGGACGTGAGTAAAGAAATCAGTGTGGCCTTTGCCAGAAAGAGCTGGAGGTCCTGGACTGGGTACAGACGCCAGGAACATGGCGATTTTGAAGGGAGTGTGGTTCAATGGCGGAACGTGGTGAGGCGCATAGGGAAGGCAAGGAGCTTGGCTCTTAGTGTACAGGCGATTAGCCACTGAGTATTTTAAAGCAGGAAAGTGAGAGAATTTTAAATGAGAGCTTTAGAAAAAAAGCTCACTTTAGTTGCTTTGCACAGAGTGGACTGGACCAACCTGGTAAGCCTGCAGGCAGGCGGGCTGACCAGTAGACCATTAGAGCCATTCAGGCAAGGGAGCTGGCTCTGCCTGGGGCTGGGCCAGGGGGACACACTGGATCCATCGTGCAGGACTTGCTGTGGGATTGGATGTGGTGAGGGAAGGACAGGAGGTGCGAGGCGGGAGACCTAGGGCTTGAGCTGGAACAACGAAAGGGTGTTAGCTTTCAGTGAGATGAGGAAGACAGAGGAGGAAGCAGGCTTCATACGCGATAGGCCGGAGATACCCAGGAAATGTGTGCATTGAGTGTAAAGCCTAAAATTTAGGACAGATACCTGGGTTAGGGACATGACCCTGTGAACCTTCAGCGTTAGAAAACATTTGAAGCCTCAGGAGCAGACATTGCCC
Organism: Suricata suricatta; assembly: GCF_006229205.1. Lineage (NCBI taxonomy): Eukaryota > Metazoa > Chordata > Mammalia > Carnivora > Herpestidae > Suricata > Suricata suricatta. The sequence continues at coordinate 131,356,165 of NC_043706.1, read as the reverse complement.
AGGAGAGACTGTGAGGAGAGAAAAGAGGGACCTGGAAGTTAGCTGAGAAACTTCCAGAATAGAGCCGGGAAGAGCAGAAGATGAGGAGAGGGTGACGACACAGAAACAGGTGACGGATCGCCGTGGTCTTGTATAATGAGAGCTTTGGGTTAAAGTGCAGTGTTGTTGCTCAGACTTGGGGGAAATTTGGAGTGGGAAAAATCATTGAGGAAGAAAGTAAGGAATTCTGCTTTCAGTATAGAATCATAGACTCAGACAGACTCACACTGAGCAAGCTCCCCTCTTGGACTGCAGATGAGCCCAGTGAAAGCCTGAAGGATTAATGAACTTGTTCAAATCCATTTATGTTAGTGACACAAATGGTTTCAAAACCAGAAATTTCCTGGCATTCATTCTGGTACTTTTGTTTCGGAACCTGTTTGCTCATTAAGTGACTTCCATGTGAACTATCTTCACTCATCTCAACTGACATGAGACTCCGCTAATGACACGATGCCTCAGTCCAAAAAAGTACATACAGGAGTGTGATTCCACAGTCTTCTCCACAGGCGCTGATGGACGAGATTCTCATGCTGCAGGATGAGATCAGTGAGCTCCAGTCGTCTCTGGCGGAGGAGCTGGTGTCCCAGTGTCCCGAGTCCGACCCCGCGGAACAGCTGGCCTTGCAGTCCACGCTCACCGTCTTAGCCGAGCGGATGTCCACCATCAAGATGATGGCGTCAGGGAAGCGACAGCTTTTGGAGGTAACAACTCTGAAGGTGCCGCTCGCGTCCAAATTAACTCCTTCAGTTGTGTTGCCAAGCATGTGGGGTTTTTTTTTTTTTTTTTTTTAGCGTGATCTACATTTTTATAGTTTCCCACCCAGAAGAAGCTAGTATTGTGTGCCTCTCCAGGAGGGTCTCATGAATAGAGCACTGAGTGTACGGCCATGAATGTGTCTTTTCACCGCTTTGTGACTCATTTCAGCATGAAACATTGAGAATGTGTAAAGGAAAACTTGGTAGACACGAGCCTTGTGAAGAATAATTGTAAAAGGTCTGCATAATGGTTTGCTATGTTTGAATAAGAGCATTTTCTGACTAGTGTTACTAATTCTCTGAAGAATAAATCCTTAGTCACTCTTAGCCAACTTGAGCACATTAGTTCATGAAAAGAGTTTTGCAATTCTGGTTCTCTTGTTACTTAACTTAAACGTTATTTAATAGATAAATGTTGGTAACAATAACATGGATTTTAAAAGAAGAAGTTATTTTGCTTTTTCTTTGTTCTCTTGTAATTCCTGGTCCTAAACATACATGATATTGTGGCTCTTGTAAATTTGATTAGACTGGAGACCTTACTTTAAGTTTTGTTCTTAAAAAGGACCTGTAGATCATCTCTCTACTTATTACTTCTAAGTTAGATAGCTCCTCTGGCATGGAATCAATTCTTAATACATTTCTTATTAAATGAACTTCACATATTATTTATCTGCTGGTTATGCCATAAGTCAGTTGAACACAGACCTAATGTTGGCTATATAGGCTCCTTCCAGTTTTACCAACTATAAGCTGAGTCAAATCATATGTTCATATATTTTTTGTTTGGGAGACATTGAAAATCAATGTGTCAGCTTTATTTAACCTCTGTTTTCAACTCTTCAATAAACACTTTCACTTAAAAATAACAACAGTCGTAAATCCTTAAGGAACTAATTTTTAAAATAAGATATTTAGAGTACTTACCTTAATAAGTAATTTTTAAAATTTATTAATATTGTCCCTAATCCCTCTATGAAATCTTCGTGGAGTTTTAATATGAAGTGATTGGCTTTTTTTTTTGATATGAATTATTTGCCATCAATGAGAAAACCCAGAGATGTAACCAAAAAATTTGAATTTCTGCCTTTATTCAAGAATCTAGTACAGCTGAGTCACCCCTTCCTGTAAGGAATAACTTGCCTTAAACTGTATGGCGGTGTCCTGACTGTGCTTGCCACTGTCCCCACCACTCCTTACAGTTTCCCAGACATTGAGGTAAAGTATCCATTGCCATTTACCACCTGGTGCCATTGTTCTGTTTTAATCCTTGGTCAGTTTCCATTATTCATGTTATTTGCCCAGCCCTGTAGGAATATTATGTAAGACACTTAATCTTAATCTTACCTTAACCTTTAGGTGCACATTAGAATCATCGGAAAAGCTTTTTAAAAATACCAATCTTGAGACTCACTTCCAGAAATTCTCATTTATTGCTTTGAGGTGTGGCCTAAGCATGTTTGTTTGGTTTTGTTTTGTTTTGTTTTGTTTTGACATTTCACAGGTGATTCTGATGAGCAACCAGGCTAAGAACCTGGTGCTGTTGTGTTGAATCCTAATGACTGTACCTCGTGGTGATCTATGTTACCTTCTACTTGATTCGTTAGGAGAGGTTAAATGATCAGCTCGAGGAACAGAGACAGGAGCAGGCCCTGCAGAGGTACCGCTGTGAAGCCGACGAGCTGGACCACTGGCTCTTGAGCACCAAGGCCACTCTGGACAGCGCCCTGGGGGCAGCCCAGGAGCCTATGGACATGGAGGCCCAGCTTGTGGATTGCCAGGTACAAAAATGGTCTGGAGGAGATATGCCAACAGCACCAAGTACATTGTCTAAGCACAGAAAACATCATAGGAAAAAGACTTCATACAGTTAGATGATTTTTCACAGTCAGTATATTTTATATGTGGAGAGTAGAACAAGCTTATAAAAGCTTAAATGAAATCCAAAAATGGACTTAGTCTTTTGAAAAATTTTGCCAGTAGTATCTACTCTTCAGAAACTTCTCAGCTTCAGGGCACATGGGTGGTTCGGTTGGTTAAGGGTCTGACTTTGGCTCAGGTCATGATCTGGTGGTTCCCAGGTTCAAGCCCCATATCAGGCTCTGTGCTGACAGCTCAGAGCCTAGAGCCTGTTTCAAATCCTGTGTCTCCCTCTGTCTCTGTCCCTCCCCAACTTCTTGTGCTCTGTCTCTCTGTCTCTCTCTCTCTCTCTCTCTCTCTCTCTCAAAAATAAATAAAACATTAAAATTGTTTTTTAAATTTCAGCTTCTTAAAGAAAAGTTTTTGAAGGCCATAAATGCCAAAGACACTTATGGTGTCTATATTTAGTAGCTCATAAGGAGTATAGACCTAATGAAAAGAGTTAGTATCAGCAAGTCAACTGTGGATCAACACAGCAGGAGGTGTTCCTAGATGCGCTGCTGCCATTTTGGTTCTAATTCTGATACATTACTTGGACAACTTGGATACAGTGTCAGTTAAGAGCAAATAGACTGAACATAGGAGGGTTGACTTTTGGAGCAGAGAATTTCCTTCCTCTGATGTGAGGTCACTAGGAATTAATATAAGGAGGAATGATATTAAGGTTTTTACAGTAATATTTTTTTATCTCTTTATTATAGATAATTTCAAACCCATGGTAAAATATAGAAACTTGATAATGAACTATGTACTAATCACCATATTTCAAGGATTGTCAACATAATAGACTTCATGCATGGGAGAAGCAGGTCCATAAGCTCTTTCATTTAGCGAAGTAGCAAGTATCTAGAAAATCTTACCTAATCTAAGGGTTAAACATCAGTATGTGTGACTTTACATTTCTCCTAATTGAAATCAGGAAATACGCAAACACCATTAATGAACACTATCTTTTTTTCTTAATGTGTAGTATGCTATTTTGATTCCTAAGTCATTCCTTCAATGATTTAGATTTATTGTGATATTGGTCATTAGAACTTGGATTTTACATTTTTCAGGCAACTTATCTATGTGTATCCAAAGCATTGTCATTCTCTGCCTTGAGGACAGAGAATAGAGACCCACGTGTAAATGTTTTCTATTCTTTCTATCATCTTTCCTAGCTTCCTTGCTGAAAAGAAACATCCATTTTTAGCGTTTCCTTCTAGTGCTTAAAATTAGCACGTGTACTAACTAGCATTCCAAAATCATGTTTTACCATTACACCCACCTCTCCCTTTTGAACATCTCTATTTTTATAGCTATGTGTAAAGTCCACAATTCAGATAATATATTTCAGGATACTTATGAAGTATTAAAATGGTATTTTGACAATATTTTTAGAAATGGTAGCAAATGGAATCACACAAGTACCCAACAGTTCCTTATTCAGTTAAAAATCAGTTGTGTAATTATAACTGTGGCTATTACTAGGGTTAATTTATGACTTTTGGAGTCCCGGCAGTTTGCTTCTGTGGCCTTCTTCCTCTATAAAAGTACTAAAAATTTTATTTTTATCTTATAACTTTATTTTGGTACAAAGACTCATATGAGCTAGGCTGGATTCATCATTACATACTCATTATTTTATTCATTCTTCTCTTCTGATTTTCAAAGAGATTAAGATTTTTATTGGGCCTCTAAAATGTATTATGGTCCCCTGCCGGGTCTCTCCTGTTAGACCTATGAATGCAAACATATGGTATCTGTCCTTCTCTACCTGGCAGGGGACCATGGGGAGAGGAAGGGGGAAAGAGAGCGGGGAAGAGTGAGGGACACAGATCAAGGGAGACTACTGAATACTGAAGATGAACCATGGACTGAAAGAGGGGGAGGGAAGGAGGGGGTGATGGTCATGGTGGGGGGCATTTGTGGGGAGAAGCACTGGGTGTTATATGGAAACCAATTTGACAATAAACTATTATTAAAAATTTTTTTTAAACTTAAAAAAAAATTAAATGTATTATGAGCCCTCAGCACTGCAGTAACTCTGCCTAATGGAAAAGGCTGTCCACAGAATTATATTAGTCTCTCAAAATTGATCTTCAGGAAATCATCCTTTAAACCCCATTTCATTAAACATTTCAAGCTTCCACTTAGGTTTTTGGTTCAAGCCTATTTTCTTAAAAGGTGACGGTAGTTTTTCTGATTTTGCGTAGGGAAATAAAATGTCGTTTCTCATTAGTAACATAGATTGCATATATATTAGAGAGTTAAGGAATATACGAACAAATGATTTCTGTTGAAAATAAAATGGTTGTTACTGGTTTAGCTTTGATGTTTTTATTTTGTTCTTTTTTAGTTTTTGTTTTAAATCACACCTTGGAGGAAAGGAGACTATTTTGCTCCTTCTTTGGATTTAGCCTCTTTGAGAGGAAAAGGCAGCCCTAGAGAGTTGTCACAGAAAGTGAAAGTAAAATTTTTATGAAGACTTTTAGAACTGTAAGCTTGAAAATACATCATATGTTAAAAAATCTAAAGTCAAGATATAAAAGCCAATCTAAAAGAAAAAGAAAAAAACAACCCAAAGAAGCAATGCCTTAAAAGAGAGAATCATCTTTAAATTGACAAGAAAGTGTTTGATCATATGCCGTCTTTACTACTATTAGTCATAAGCGTCACACTCCAACACTAAAATAATAACATAACTGTAATAGGAGGATAACGCTAAGGAATGGTTTTTCTCCTTATCCATGCTTTCCAGGTACTTTTCCAATATGTTTTCCATTATATAGCATCTAATCTTCTTAAAAAAATTTTTTTTAATGTTTACTTTTGAAACAGGGAGAGACAGAGCATGAGCAGGGGAGGGGCAGAGAGAGAGGGAGACACAGAATCGGAAGCAGGCTCCAGGTTCTGAGCTGTCAGCACAGAGCCCAATGCGGGGCTTGAACCCATGAACTGTGAGATCATGACCTGAGCTAAAGTTGTATGCCAAACCGACTGAGCCACCCAGATGCCCCTATAGCATCTAATCTTAAGGAAGAGAAAAATTAGGAAGCTCAAGGAATTTTTAAAGATCACTAACTCCCCTTCAGGTCTGTCCGAAAAGTAGGAAAAAAGCATGAAGTCCTATTCTTTTGCTGAAAGGAAGTGTGATGTGTTAACTGTGAGAAGCGCTCCGAGCAGGGGCGGGCAGGATGTGTGAATTGCACTCATCTTTCTGTTGCTCCAGAACATGCTGGTGGAGATTGAGCAGAAGGTGGTGGCCTTGTCGGAGCTGTCGGTCCACAATGACAACCTGCTGCTGGAGGGCAAGGCTCACACCAAGGATGAGGCCGAGCAGCTGGCGGTGAAGCTGAGGACCCTCAAGGGGAGCCTCTTGGAGCTGCAGAGAGCCCTGCACGACAAACAGCTCCTCATTCAGGTGAGGGCCACGGCCACCCCCAGCAAGGCGGCTGCCATGTCCTCGTGCCCTGCTGCCCACCTTCCCCCAGCCCGGGGTCCGTCAGAGGAAGGTTGGGGGAATGGTCCACACTGCTGCTCACTCTGCTTTCCACAGCTTTGGCATAGGTTTGCAAATAGGTTTTGTAAGGACTGTTTGAATCTATAACCCGAAGGTTGCAGGATAGGAAAAGAAAAGGAAATGAAAACAAATACCCAAAGTCAGCAACTGCACTACTTTGGAAAGTATTTCAACATAGGTCTTCGATTAAGATATTCTGTAACATTTTTTTTCCATTTTTCTTTTGTTCTCCTACATTCCACTTTTCAAAAAAATTTTTTTAATGTTTTTTATTTATTTTTGAGAGACAGAGAGAGACAGCATGAACAGGGGAGGGTCAAAGAGAGAGGGAGACACAGAGTCTGAAGCAGGCTCTGTGCGGACAGCTCAGAGCCTGGCACAGGGCTCGAACCCATGAACCAGGAGATCATGCCCTGAGCTGAAGTCAGACACTTAACCAACTGAGCCACCCAGGCGCCCCCATTCCACTTTTCAGAAATACTCAGATGTCTTCATTTAAGGCTCATACCTTCCAGGTGAATATTTTCCAGGTGAATTAAATCTTTTTAGTGTCATGTAGTGACCTTATTGTTCCTGAATAGTGATTTTTATTTTATTTCACTGGAGCCTTGGAGAAATAATATTTGCCTAGTATATCCTTTAACTTTCCTTTGATTTCACCTTTCTGTGTCCTTATGTTTTAGATTTGCTTCATTAAAAAAAAAATTGGCTAATACTTTGTTGGTTTTAAACATTTACCTAATCAGAAATTCTCTGACTTTTAAAGGATGGGATTACTCCATTTAAATTTACTGTAATTACTGATATGTGTTGACTTCTATTAGCTTACTTTTTGTTTTTTATTTTTGTTCTCCTCTTTCTATTTTTTTCTTTTCTTCAACCTTTATTTTTAAGTGGTTGAATGCTTCCCCCTCCCAGTATCTACTCTTTACCACTCATTCCTAAAAATCCTTTTTTTCTTTATTTCTTTTTAATATTTATGTTATTTTTGAGAGAGTGCACACATTTGAGAAGGGGAGAGGCAGAGAGAGAGGGAGAGAAAGAATCCCAAGCAGGCTCTGCTCTGTCAGGGCAGAGCCCAGTGTGGGGCTCGATCCTGTGATCTGTGAGATCATGACCTGAGCCAAAATCCAGAGTCACATGCTTAACTGACTGAGTGACCCAGGCACCCCTAAGTTTAAGTTATTCTTAACTCTAAAATACTAACTATGTTTTTGGATTGTAACACAAGGATACAAAATGTGACAAAATGATTACAGATTTACCTGGAATACAATAAATGTGAAAGTAGGGGCACCTGGGTGGCTCAGTCGGCTAAGCATCTGGCTTCACCTCAGGTCATGATCTCATGTTTCATGAGTTCAAGCCCCGTGTTGGGCTCTGTGCTGGCAGCTCAGAGCCTGGAGCCTGCTTCTGATTCTGTGTCTCACTCTCTCTCTCTCTCTGCCTCTCCCCCACTAGTGCTCTGTCTCTGTCTTTCAAAAATAAGTAAATGTTAAAAAAATTAAAAAATTAAATAAATGTGAAAATAACCATAATATTCCAAAAATGAAGAGTTATGTGGGACTAATTTAGTCTTGCCATATATCAAAATACAATATTATATTAATTAAAATAGTTTGGCATTGGAACCATAAATGGATGAACAAAGAATTTTATAGAGTAAATATGCCAGAAAGAGACCCCAGTATTTAAGGAAAATTGATTAATGGTTAAGGTAACATTTCAAATCAGTGGATAAAATAATAAGAAAGTAATAGGTAAACCACTAGAACTCTGATAAAAGAGATGTTCTATCCCATTCTTTACAGGAAAAAAAATGCATCACAGATGGCCAAGTACTTAAACCTGAAAAGTTCTGGATATATGGATATTTTAAAAAAATCTTAGGATGGGAAGGATCTTTGCTGGTATGCCCCAAACCAGAGTTTTAGTTTCTTTAAAACTACTACACAAAAATGAAACCGTTCTGTGTGACCAAAAAAGATAGTAATCAAAGGAAAAGACATGGACAAATATGGAAGAAACTGAATAATTCACATGACAAAAAATTAATTTTATTAATCTCCACAAACCTTTTGTGAGTCAGTTAAATAAAAGGTCATCTAATAGAAATATAGGCAAAAAATAAGAAGAGACAATTCCAATGAGGAAAAATACAAATGTCCAATGAGCTAATGAAAATATATTTGAACTCAATATTGGTTAAATAAATGCAAATAAAGACAAAATGCAGCTTTTCACTTTAAATTTACACACTTAAAAATGTACATGTGACTCCTAAATGATTCAGTCAGTTCAGCATTGTGGACTGGGCTCAGGTCATGATCCCAGGTTCGTGGGATTGAGCCCTGCATCGAGCCCAGTGTTGGGCTCTGTGCTGAGCATGGAGCTTGCTTAAGATTCTCTCTCTCTCTCTCTCTCTCTCTCTCTCTCTCCTTCTGCTAACATGCTCGCTCACTCTCTCTCTCTCCCAAAAATAAATAAATAAAACAAGTGTACGTAAGGGAGCCTGGGTGGCTCAGTCAGTTGAGCATCTGAGTTGACCCAGATCATGAGCTCATGGTTTTTGGGTTTGAGCCCCACATCAAGCTCTGTGTTGAATGCTTGGTCGGAGCCTGGAGCCTGCTTCAGATTCTGTCTCCTTCTCTCTCTACCCCTCCCCCATTCACACTCTGTCTCTCAAAAATAAATAAATAAGTGTAAAGAAAACCAACCTAAAATGTACATGCAATTTGACTTTATGGATCAAAGAAAAAAGTAAAGTGTTGAAAATATTAATATTAGGGAGTAGAGAATATAAAAATAAAAAATGTAAATAAAAATATTAAAATTGAACAGAATGACAATGATTTTCTAACTGAAAAAATTTACAGTAAAATACTTGGTTTTATAAAAAAACGTATTAATAATCTAATACATAATGGGTTTTTTTTCCTAATGGTGGTATATAAATGAACTCGATCTCTAAAGAAACCATATCAAAGGGAGAGACTTTAAGGTTTTACACCTGGGAATAGTTATCAATTAGCAGGCTGTGATTGAGGCGCCTGGGTGGCTCAGCCGGTTAAGCGAACGACTTTGGCCCAGGTCATGCATGATCTCACAGCTCGTGGGTTAGAGCACCGCGTCGGGCTCTGTGTTGACAGCTCAGAGCCTGGAGCCTGTCTTCAGATTCTATGTGTCCCCCTCTCTCTGACCGTTCCCTGCTCACACTGTCTCTCTCTCTCAAAAATAAATAAAACATTAAATAAAAAATTAGAAAGCTGTGATTGTGCCCTACCCCTAGAGGCAGGTAGGAAGGGAAGGGACAACCTGATAGCAGGTGGCACATGTCAGGATTAAAAGGGGGTTAGAAGGGTAGGGGTGGGAGGGTAAGGGCACAAATTCCAAGGCCTCGGGGTCAGGGAAGGGAATATAAATGAGTGATGCCGGCCCAGTCGGGCTTGGCAAGCTGGTCTCATGTCAGAGAAGGCACGGTTACTCAGCGGCCCCAAACCCAGAGTTTTCTTTGTTTACGATGTTGTCATGTAAGAGTGTACAGGCAGCATCACTAGACCTTCCAGACAAGGGTCATTTGGATTTATGTCTAAACTCTCCCAATTTAAAAACAATTTTAAAACTTAGTGCCAAACAGAAGTCAGACTAAGTTCTTGAAGCATCACCTTGGAGCTGGTGTTCCAGAGTCTTCCCATCTCGGTGTAACACCAGCTGTCAACCAGGTGGCCAAAGCAAGATCCTTGAACTTGGCCTCCGCCTTTTTGACAGATCAGTTTTCTTACAAATCGGTTTTCTCATCTGTAAAATAAAGATATTAATAGTGTATTCAGGGACACCTGGGTAGCTCAGTCGATTAAGCATCTGACTTCAGCTCAGGTCATGATCTCGTGGCTTATTGAGTTCGAGCTCCTTGTCGGGCTCTGTGCTGACAGCTCAGAGCCTGGAGCCTGTTTCGGATTCTGTGTCTCCCTCCTTTTCTGCCCTCCGCTGTCCATGCTCTGCCTGTCTGTCTGTCTCTCTCGCTCTCTCTCACTCAAAAATAAACGTTAAAAAATTTTATTGTATTCAGCTTTTAAAATCCTGATGATTTTAATGCAAATAATGCTCACAGTAAGTGCCCAAATAGGAGTGACTATAATAGTTAACAACAACCACATTTTGGGGGAGAAACGGAACTCCTGACATGCTGGGAACTTAAGTCTGAGATGAGGCAGGGCAGGGCTGAGCTCCCTGAATGTCTGGGTGCTCACACCCAGCAGATCCTGCCCACGGCCACGGGGAGTCTTCAAGCTGAGTAAGGTACTGTCTTTGCCCACAAGTGGAAGGATTTCCTGAGCACACTGCTGTAAAAAGCATAAATACTGGAAAATGTGGTAGCGTTTCACTAAATTGAAACTGATCATTGTTTATTTTTAAAATATCTAATATTCCCTCATCTTTAGTCTCATGAGTTTCCAGCATAGAAAATAATGATTTTCTTTTTTGTTCCCCGAATTAGAGTCATTTGAAGAGATTATTTTTCCAACTGTAGGGAATAACAGGAGCCCTGTCTACACTGTTATTACCAGGAAAAGGATCAAATGCTTTCATGTAGAACATTCAGAGTTGATCTGAAATTCACGAACATTGACTGTCGGGAAAAATACTTCAATGAATGTAGATATCGGTGGGGTCACACCCTCCGCTCAGGGTCTGCATGATGCAGGATGGCTGGGGGGGGATGGCACACCATATCTCAGTGCCACTTGCCTACAAAATGGTCATATCAACCATGGCCGTATTTTTACCTGGTTGGACTTCTGTGTGTATCAAAGAATAACCAGTCCCTATACTTCACCACCTGCCCCAAGTAGGTCCCTTCTCTTCATGAAGGTTCATAGACGTATGGGCATATAATGCTATCTCTTAAATTACACGGTTTCTTTCCTCACAAAACGTTTAGGTCATTTTCACACATTATCAGCCTTTGAAGGAGCAGAAGGTTTACCCAACATAAATAACGAAATGCTTTATAAAGAAGTGTTTTACTTAATGTTTAGCATTTCCAATCCTCACTAATCTTCTAAAGAATGTTCCTGGCAAAAATGGTTTACTCTTCTAGTATTTCCAAATTAAACAGCTTATGTAGCCCCACCCAGGGGAACTCTGGTGACAGGCTGCCTTCCTGTTTCCCAAGTAGGAGAGGAGATGGGTTATCAGACCTTCTAGAACGTAATTACCATTATTCTATTCTCTCTATCAGTGCCTTCTCATCCCAAGGGGAAAGGGAATGAAATTTGAACTGTATTCTTAATCATTTTTTGTTTCCTATGGTCCAAGTCTTAGGTTTCAAAATGAATCAGTCAAAAAAAAAATTTACTAGCTGAAAAACTGAACCAAACCACATAGAAAATACATATGAAACATCTGCTTTTGATGCCGTTTAGTTTTTGTTTCTCTAAAGCTGTGGATTCAATTAGTGAAATATGACTCCTCTTAGATTTTGTCTTAGATTCTGAATATGTGTCTGTGCATATAAAAATAGTTAAGCTGTTCTTAAGCTCTAACATTTCAGTTGTCATTTCTCCAAGCAGAAATTTGGTGTGAGGAATTGGAAAAAAAAAAGTCTCTCAGTTGGACAAGAGTAACCTGCGTAGAAGGTGAGGTGGTGTCCCTAAGAAGTCACCACATGAGTCTCCGGGCTTGGCTTTGAAAACAACCTCTGCTACGAGAAAAGCAGAGTGAGAGTGAGTGGATCCCACAAGAGTCAGCAGGTCATGGTCATGGCTACTGTTTCATCAGCTGAGACAGGTCTCCCTGGGGATGGCTTTCAACCTGGTACACTGACATCTTTGGGGTCATTCTCTGCAGGTCCCTCTTGACCTATTTCATCCTTACCAGAAGAGCCAGGATCTTTCAGAGTTTACAGTGGGTACATGGTGCATTCTCAGAAGGGAGAGAATCTGTTTCATGCAAAACTTTATGGGCCCATCCACCCCATACCTCCCCCATTCAGGAAAATCCCTGCTTATCTGTACAAGGCATTCCTGGGGGGAGTGGAGTATATACTAAACTGGGTGTCACTGGGCACCCGTTCTGAAGGTCCTGTGGAATGCAAATTGCATACTTTAGACCAATGGCATCCCCACTGTTCTGGATGGGCCATATTCTCCTGCTGGGAAGAAGGATCATTTTTTTTTAACATTTATTTATTTTTGAGAGAGAGACACAGAGTGTGAGCGAGGAAGGGTCAGAGAGAAAGGGAGACACAGAATTGGAAGCAGGCTCCAGGCTCTGAGCTGTCAGCACAGAGCCCGATGCAGGGCTCGAACCCATGAACAATGAGATCATGACCTGAGCCGAAGCCAGACGCTCAACCGACTGAGCCACCCAGGCACCTTGAAGAGGGAACATCTTAAAGGAAAAGAAGTTACCTGTGAACTGAGGTGGCTCAGAATCCGGGAGAAGACTATGTATAGTATTCCCTGTAGGGTTCATGGTTTCTATGAGTTCACTGTACTTCAAGAAGCAATACCAACATTGCAGAGTTCATGATCTCCACATTATCTCAAGCATTTTGCAATTCAGTCATAAAATTCTAATGAAGAAGACAGAGGGGTAAACAAACTCCGTTTCTTTCCCTTAATATTTAGTGTAGAATTCTGAAAATAAGAGGAAGAGAAGGGTCTTTGGGGCCCGACATGCTGGATGACGGGACTGACCAGATCCCATTCTATGGTCAGGTTTGACGAGGAAGAACCCGAGGTCTGGAGGCAGAGAGCAGGACCGAGCCTCCCTGGAAGCCATGTGGAAGCTGTCCTTCTTTTCTGCCCTCACACGGCAGCCACACTGGCCCCTGCGCTATGCTTGCTCACTTTGAGACGCCAGAATTGTGTCCCCTCAGGGTCTTTGCTCCAACTGTTCCCTCTGCCTGGAGGGCCCTCCCCCAGGTCTGGGCCAGGCAGGCGGTTTCTCATCAATCAGGGTTCGATGCAGTTGTCTCTTAAGACGCTTTCCCCAACCAGCCTAGGAAACCTTCCCCTTCATGTCCTTTCTTCCTTTTTTTTTAAAGTTTATTTATTTATTTTGGAAGAGACAGATAGTGCCAGTGGGGGAAGGGCAGAGAGAGAGGGGGAGAGAGAGAATCCCAAGCTCGAACTCGTGGACTGTGATATCATGACCTGAGCTGAAACCAAGAGTTGGACGCTTAACTGACTGAGCCACTCAGACTTTCTATACCATTATCTACTTTCATGTTCTTTGTAGCTTTTAACTTGCCTTTGTTTATTCTGTCTCCCCATCAGGGCTCTTGTCTGGTTTCTTGGCGGAATATGCCTAGAACAGTGGCTGATATACAATGCATGCTGATTTAATACGTATTTAGTGACTGAGTTATATTAAGATTTGTGTAATTTAGCCTTTGACATATACACACATGTGAGTAGAAAGGCTCTCATTCTGAACTAATTCCATTCTGGTAATGCACTATTAGAAGGCCTTTCGAATTCCATCAGAATAATCAAGCAGGAAAAGATAAACTCTTGCCTAGGTCATGGGCAATTACTCCTGTCTTTCTCCTCTAGCCAAACATTATCCAAGCCAGCGGTGGCACCAGATGACAGTGGCGTCTGGTCTGGGTGGTGAGGGTAGAGGAAGTGACACCTAGAGTTATATTCTCGTGGAAAACATCCTGGAGAATCTGGCGACCACATCAGTCAAACTAAACAGCCTAGCCTCTAAGTAGAAAGTTTCCCCCTCAAATATTTCAGTATAATCATCTATTTATTGTTCTCCTTTCTGCAAACACCATAAATCCGATGGGTTTTGTGTTACTTTTTTTTTTTTTCCCAGTGTGGTTTCATGTCCAAGTGGATCTACTCTGGTATCCTTATACAGACCACACTAAAGTAGCATTTAGTCCATTCGGTTAAGGTTTTTCATGGGTAACATGACTCTTGAATTCTGCCTCATTAAAAGCAGGGAACAGCACAAGAGAAGGAGGAGAGCCACGCCGACCTAACGGCCAGTCAGAGCCCCGGCGTCCAGGAGTGGCTGGCCCAAGCTCGGACTGCGTGGACCCACCAGCGACAGAGCAGTCTCCAGCAACAAAAAGTACAGCCTTTCTGACCTCTCTCTGGCCCGTAGACCTGCCCAGCCAGCACCTTGTGAGGAATGTTTTAGATGGACAAGTTACTTCTGTCCTAAACACAAAGCGCCCCTTTATGGTCTATTTGGACAGAAACAAGACCTGGCTAACTGTTTCAACGTACTTTCTTATGACCACGAGAGTTGGTCATTTTCAAGTCTGTTTTTTAAGAACAGCTTGTGTTTAGGGTTTCAACTAGCGTGACTCAGTTACAGTCTGCCTTATGAAGGTTACCTACCCTATTTTCACATGTGCCCCAGCTTGAACCTAAATTAAATAATAACCTCAGGAAGGCCCTTGAAAATTGGTCAAAGCCTGAGTGACATGTTTTTAAAAATTTTATTAAAACTGCAATTTCTTTTTCACTTTTAGGTAGATACGATCATAAAATTGGATTGCAAATGATTGCCTAGTGAAACGAACCAGCTTTGTTGAATAAGAATGATTTCTCATTGACCTTAGCTTTAGGTATGGGGCAGAGTAAAATATTTCACTTTCTCAAACAGAAGAGACATTTTTTCATAAATAGTGAAAAAGCAAAACCAAACCCATTGATCGTTCAATTTATCAAGAGGGGAATTCAAGGATTGAATAGGCAGTAACCATGCACCACTTGAGGGCGCCATTGCCCAGCAGAATTTTTTTCCTTTTTTCCCCACTGATTTCTCCCCCCTCCAAGACTTTTCAGGTATCTTTTATCAAAGCCAGAGAAAGGGATAGAGTATTTTGAAGGTATGTTTGTTTATTTCCCTAAACCACACCTTTGATGCAACGTCCAAATTTAAAACCTTACTTACAGGAGTTCTCTGAGAATTTTCTAGGCATAGAACCATGATTCTAGGGAATAATCACAAAAGACCAAATGTTTTCGTTTCTCCTTTTCCCTGAGCAGGAGTTGGAACAGGAATTAGCAGAGCAGAAGAACCTTCTGCGGTCGGTAGCCAGTCGCGGGGAAGAAATCCTCACCCAACACTCAGCGACAGAGACCTCTGCTGGGATTGGGTATGTTTCATAACCCTTTCTCCCCAGCTTGCCCCGATTGGAAGAAATGCAAATATCTCACTCAAAATTTTATTTTCAGCATCTGCAAAAATTGAAGCATTTTATTTTCACTTTGTGATCTTAAATTTACTTGCATTTTGAACCTTTGTTGTACAGCGTGAGTGTAGCTAGTGATTATGATGCCTGATGGCTGACTGTCTGGCTTCTTTTCAGTATGCTGAGCATATCGGTCCAAGGAAGATGCTTACAAGTTTATTTGTTACTTATTTATTTGTATTTTTGGCATTTATTTTTTCTTTTATAGTTTATTGTCAAGTTGGTTTCCATATAATACCCAGTGCTCATCCCCACAACTGCCCTCCTCCGTGCCCGTCACCCCCCTTTCCCTCTCCCCCTCCCCCATCAGCCCTCAGTTTGTTCTCAGTATTCAAGTCTCTCATGATTTGCCTCCCTCTCCCCAACTATTTTTTCTTCCTTCCCCTCCCCCATGGTCCTCTCTTAAGTTTCTCCTGTTACACTTATGAGTGAAAACATTTGGTATCTGTCCTTGACTGCCTGACATCTCTCTCAGCATGACACCCTCGAGGTCCAACCACGTTGCTACCAATGGCCAGATTTCATTCTTTCTCATTGCCATGTAGTACTCCCTTATATAGATAAACCACATTTTCTTGATCCATTCGTCAGGTGATGGACATTTAGGCTCTTTCCATGATTTGGCTATTGTAGAAAGTGCCGCTATGAACATTGGGGTACATGTGCCCCTAAGCATCAGCACTTCTGTATCCCTTGGGTAAATCCCCAGCAGTGCTATTGCTGGGGCATAGGGGAGTTCTATTGTTAATTTTTTGAGGAACCTCCACACTGTTTTCCAGAGTGCCTGCACCAGTTTACATTTCCACCAACAGTGTAGCAGATAGTTTTTATTTTTTATTTATTGATTTTTTAAAGTTTATTGATTTTGAGAGAGTGTGAGCGGGGAAGGGGCAGAAGGGGAGAGGGAGAGAGAGTATCCCAAGCAGGCCCTGCGCTGAGCATGGGGCTTTATCTCACAACTGCAAGATCATGACCTGAGCCCAAATCAAGAGTCAGACGCTTAACCAACTGAGCTACCCAGGCACCGTAAGTTCATTTTTTAGAATCAAATAAGAAATGCATTCTAGGGGCACCTGGCTGGCTCAATCGGTTAAGCATCCAACTTCAGCTCAGGTCATAATCTCACGGTCTGTGAGTTCAAGCCCCACTTTGGGCTCTGTGCTGACAGCTTGGAGCCAGGAGCCTGCTTCTGATTCTGTGTCTCCTACTCTTTCTCCTCCTCCCCTGCTCATGCTCTGTCTCTCTCACTCTCAAAAATTAATAAATGTTAAAAAAATTTAAAAAAAAGAAATGCATTCTAAAATCAGGTCCATCGTATTTCCAACTAAATGATTATAACCAACTGCAAAAGTGTTTTCTGTAAAAGAACTTGGCTACCCCAACATCACTTTGAGAAACTAATGCATGTGCCTTCTAAATGTCTTAAGTTTTCTTAATGATGTGTGTCTATCATTTCTACCTGAAAAGTCATTGAGTTTTGAGAACTGATTTGGAATGTGAGACTGAAAAGTCCTCATACACAGAAGAGTAAATTATTAAGAGAAGAATTAAGGAAGTTGGCAAATTTTCAAGTTGAAGATTCTGGTTTAAAAGGCAGGAAGGAGAAGGAGCCACAGCAGAGTTGAAATATACCTGCAGTTTGAGTCAGGGCTGGGTTTTACCCCAGCATGGAAAGTAACTCAATGCTGAGCCTCAGTTTGCAAATGTCTAGGATTAGAGTGATAATTGACCACCTCTGTCCTAGAAAGGTTACAAAAGCAGTAGCTACAAGTGAGAGAATACGTATGGGAACTTTAAAATCCAAAACATTAAAAGTAAGTTTCAGTGAAACCTCTGTGTTCATGCACTGTAAATGTTATAATTTGACAACCATAATACAGCAAATAGCTTTAAACCCACTGACTCCAGTGGTGTCATTTCTGAACATTCATTTGAAGGCAATAACCTAAGGGAAGAAAATACACATTATGGAGAGGACTTTTGAATTATTATTTATAATACCAAATAATAGAAAAGGTAGAAATACCTACTAGTATAAAAAAGCCTAGGAAAAATTTTATGCATGTATAATCTTAACAATTATATAACAATATCAGAAAATATCAATATCAATTGATATCAGTCAACAATATCAAACATTATATAACAATATTAGAAAATGTGTATGTGATACTAGGCTAAAATATGATATAACATTATATGTACAGTACATGTGTGGGTAAGACATAGACTATAGAATATAGAGTATAGATTATCAAAATCAACTTTAGAGAGGTGCCTAGGTGGCTCAGTTGGTTAAGCGTCTGAGTTTGGCTCAGGTCATGATCTCACTATTTGTGAGTTTGAGTCCTGCATTGGACTCTGTGCTGATGGTATAGAGCCCTTTTGAGATTTCCTCTCTCCCCCATCTCTCTCTCTGCCCTTCCCCCACTCTCAAGCTTTCTATTTCTCAAAAAAACAAAAACAAAAAAAACAAACAAAAAAACAACTAACTTTGGGGAGGATAGAATTGAAGACTTTTCTCTCTTTATTTTTGCAGTTTAATCAATGCTCATGTAATGTTACTGATCTAAACATCAGTGTTGACTATATGTATATGTGTATATTGAAGAATTTCAAGTGCAAAATGATAGAAACCAAACCTCAAGACAGTTGCAATAGGCATATTATGACACAGTATATAGGAATTAGTATGTCATTCAAGAAAAGAAAAATGAGACAAAAAGTAAAAATATTGATAAAACTAATAAATATCAATTTAAAAAATACAAATGGAAACTTATGACATCAGTAGTTAGGAATTCCATTAAAAAAACCTTGCAACTGTAAAAATTGTGGTAAAATAATAAAGGAGTTTCAAAAATCTTAAGTGTCCATCATGCCTAAAAATGCTGAGAAGGCCATAAATATGCGTGTCTGCATGAATCCAGAATGAGAAACGCTGTTCCCTCCCATGCTGACTCTGAGTCGAAACTTGCCTTCACTTTTCATTGTCTATTCTGTTTCCAATTCTTCTACAACATTTATTCATCCTTCATAATTTTCTGAAGATTTTTGCCAAATCTTATTTTTACAAAGAACCCATTCACACATAGCCTCCTCATCATATGAAAAGTCACAAAAAGCAGCAATAGGACTCTTCCGTAACTTTCTTTCCTGGGCCTTTAGCTTTGGAAAGGACCCAAGTGAAAGACAAACAACTATAAATTCCTGTTTCAAATACAAAAATATTTTAAAGAGAAATTTGCAGGCCAATACTGCCTTTCTACTCAAGATTCACTTTGTTACTGACTGCTTATAACTTTTTAAAGTTTTATACAAAATCTTTGTAAAAGTCACCTGTAAATCTGTGTGATTACAGTTCAGCCATGCCTTTCAAGCCTCTGGGTAAATATGCCAAACAAACAAACATAAGTTAAGCAATACCCAGAAACCAAAGAAAAAAAATGTATTTTTTGTAAAGAACAGAATAAAATTGCTAGGGGGAAAAACTTGTATTCAGACTTTAACTTATTAGCTGATTTCTAAGACCATCAAATATGAATTGACTCATGTAAGGAAACCCTTGTGGGAGAGGCATGCCTGGCCTCATGGGTACAGATTTAATATGGAAGGATAAGTACAATGTGATGTATGGAAGGGTTGATGGAGGAGTCCATCCAAGATAAGAAAACTCAGTTAGATATTAATTGTTATAAATATCAAAGGGAAAGATACTTTTCAGGGGAAATGAAAAGTGTGTTCTAATTGAAGACTGAATGCTGATATCACTTTATATGTGTCCATGATCAAGTCAAAGATTATAGAAATTAATTTATTTTTAACTTTTTATGTCTTATTTTATTTTGAGAGACAGAGAGACAGAGAGTGAGCCAGGGAGGGACAGAGAGAGGGGGAGACACAGAATCTGAAGCAGGCTTCAGGCTCTGAGCTGTCAGCATAGAGTCCAATGTGGGGCTCGAACCCACGGATTGTAAGATCATGACCTGAGCTGAAGTTGGACACTTTACTGACTGAACTACCCAGGCACCCCAGGAATACAGAAATTTAATACCCCCTGGTTTATACTAAATTGTTATGCAAACATAAATGAATTAAAAGTGACGCCTTGCAGGGCATTACAAAAGGCATCACAATAAAGAAATTTAATTTCATAAGAACTTTAAAACTTGCTTTTTATTTAAAAAGAATTTTTAAAAAACACAGAAAAGTCTAGAGATTAACATGATAAACAGAGATACCTACTTGACTTTAGCAATTTTTCACTTAATATTGCTTTTTAAAATCAATCCATGCTGATATATATAGATCTAGTTCTTTTAACTGCTTAATAGTATTTTATCTTGAGAAAATAACTTGTTCACCCATTTTTAAATTAATTTATTATTATTTATTATTTATTTTTAAGTGTTTATTTTTGAGAGAGACAGAGCACAAGCAGGGGAGGGGCAGAGAAAGAAAGAGACCAGTGACACAGAATCCAAAGCAGACTCCAGGCTCTGGGCTGTCAACACAGAGCCTGATGCGGGGCTCAAATCCACAAGCCATGAGATCATGACCTGAGCCAAAGCCGGACCCCTAACCGACTGAGCCACCCAGGCGTACCTCACCCATTTTTTGACTGATGGGCATTTACCTTCTTGCCACTTGTTTTTGTTTGTTTTTTGTTTTTTTTGTTTTTTGGTTTTGTTTTTGCTATTATTAGTGTTGTTGAACTTCACCTTCCTGTGTGTCTCATCGTGCACAGGTGGGAGTGATTCTCTATTGTATTCTAGAAGTAGAATATCCTGTATTATAACCTTATAGATAACTTTTAAAAGCTTACTTCAACAGACTTACTGAAAGAAACTATTGTATTCAATACTTATTCTGGGAAGAGTAGACTTTGGGACAATGTATAGTACTACTCTGCTAATGAAGTTATTTTTTTTTCACTTAAGCAAAAGTTCTGTTGAAATATTAATTATTATCTAGTATATCTTTCAGATGACATGGTTCTAGTTAGGTCTTTAAAACTCCTGACAAGTGAGAATCTATTAGAATGTGGCTCCCCCAGACTCTTACCAGTAGGCCCCATTTATTGAGTGGCTAGTATGTTCTAGGTAGGGCCATAGACATTATGCCTGTCTTCTCTAAATGTCATTCTTATATTTCTACAAGATAGATACTGTTTTCATTGTAAAGAGGAGATAATTGAGACTCCGGGGAGTGAAGCAGATTTTACTCAAAGTCCTAAGTCTAATATGCTGGAGCGGAGATTCCCACCCAGATCTGTCTCACCCCTAAAGCCAAAATCCTTCTCTGATGCCACCTGCTGCCTGTCATTAAGGAGATGATACTGCAGTGCCTTCCTTCCATCCTCTGTGCTTCTATGCCATGTCCTGAAACCTTGTCTGTAGCATTTTCTTTGTACTGAGGATAAGAACTCTCAATAGATTAAGCATCATTTTTAGGATTTTTCAATTATTTTGTGGGCTCTTTGTCAAAAGAAAGTAGTCTAATTGTACCCTTTCCCATCCTAAAAGTTAGTTATTTTTTATTTTTAATACTGAGCCATTTTCAATGAATTGTTAAATAATTATTGTGCTCATAGTTCAGTTAATGTGAGAATATATTTGTTTATGATTAGTTTCAAGTTTTCTATTTTAATTGATAGTTTTAAAGTGTAAGCTAATGACTAAAATAATCGAGTTCCAATTTTAGAGGCCAGATCTAGTATATACAATAAGTTTCCTGGAGCCTAATGCCTTTTTGCACACATTGTAAACTTAGATTATTTATTCTTCTAATAGCGAAAAACCTGATGTGTTATCCCAGGAGTTGGGGATGGAAGGGGAGAAATCAGCCGCTGAAGACCAGATGAGAATGAAATGGGAAAGCCTTCATCAAGAATTTAGTACCAAGCAGAAACTACTACAGAATGTTCTGGAACAGGAACAGGAGCAAGTGGTATCCAAACATTTCGCTTTTATATGTTAACCAATACGAAAGATGTATAGCTTATGCAAATACAACATAACTGTGCAGTAATCCATAATTTCATTATCAATTCTAAAATAAGACAAATTACTCACCTTATATTTTTCTTAACAAACATGTTTCACGTTTCCCTTGATAATTATGTATTTATATGTGGAAATTTCATTTCTAGATACCGTTTTTCTCAGATGATAAGAGCTGTTAACGCATTAGAATAAACCATTAGATTTTTCGCAGCTCTCCCCTTTTTTTTCATGAACTGGATAATTAAGGTTGCAAATCAAGGATACACAACATCTGGGACTAGAGAAACTCAACACATTTGGTTACTTTCTGGAAGTAAATGGTCAAGTTATTTTGTTTTCCAGTGTCGTTCCCACTATTTAATAGTTTCAGAAGATCTTAATAAGGAGCATATTGGGACCTTGGTGGATCTAAGGGGAAGGAGAAGCCAGCGGGCAGCTAGAATGGCCACTGATCCACATGTAGGCTTGTTCTCAAGATGGGTGGATACTGTGTAATGTTGGACTTGGTTTCACCAAACAAGGCACATCCAGGGGAATCAAATATAGCAACAGAAGGTTCCAGGTAGATAGATAATAGCGATAGTTCCCTGTAAGCAGAAGCCAGAGGATAGTTCAGAGTCAGAGGAATCGACCCTGGAGAGAGCTAGTGCATAAGGTGGGAAGCCAGGGAGGCCTGTGGTATTTACCACTATGGCCCAGGATTTTGAAGCCAGAAGCCTAATCCTGGGTCCTGGGTCAGCAATGCTCATCTGGGCCATTCCTCGACACCAGTATTATCAGAATAAAGGCTAGGTCCTTTTCTGTGGATCTGAGGAAGCAGCTCATCTGACTAGGACTACTTTGAAGGCTGGGAGAGACCAAACCCAGCAGTGAAAGAGTATTTCTAACTGCAGTGCATCTGAGGAAAGAAGAGCAGGGCCGACAGAGCAGACATGATAAAGGAGATACGACTTGTTGGGATTCCCTGAAGGGATACATTCTGCAGGTCAAGTGTGTCCCCTTGTCTGTGGGGCACCATGCGTTAGTGCTCCATAGCCGCTCGTGTCTACCTCACTTCACAAACCCTCATGACATGCTAGGCGCCTTTGTCACCTTCCACAGGAATAGTCCCCAGCACCAGCCCTGGGCAACATAAAGCACTCCATTCTTCGAGGTAGTTATCCCAGAAGCAAGTGGTTCCTTATACCATTTGCATGGACCTCCTACCTATTTAAATGAATTCTTCTTCACATCCCTAAACAAATATTTCTGACACCTACAGCCTGAATTCTTGATTCCTGACATAGCTCTTCTGAACTTGACTGCTAGCTCACTTCATGCTACAGTATTTTCCCATGTCTTTGACTATACGAGATATTTCCAGTCTTTTCTGACTATCCTAAGTCAGACAAATCCAAGGCATTTGTAGGCGTATTCATGTTTTACTATTTTCCATTCATTACATGCCCAACCCCTGGATTCCACCTATTGTCCATCCAGCCTAAAGCATCGGCGTGATTCATCCGGCACTGCAGACTTCCTGGGTGTCTCCTCCGTTACCCACTCTTATCTCAGACACCTACTTTTTCTGTCCATTCTGTGCTGTCACCACGACATCATCCATGTGAGGCCTCTGACAAAGCCGTGCCTGTTGCCACCGACATTCACACATGATTCCTGGACTGTTAACATTTAGGGTCATTGCTGTTTGGAATTGGAAATGGAAAGCATTGAATATTCATTATTTTATAGCATTTTTGGCATTTGAGGGCTTTTTTTCTGTAATCACTGGTCATTTGTCCAAAGTGCCTCCTGGGTGGTTTTCTTCTCTTTGGTGTGAAGAGAGAAAAGGTGAAGAAGCAGTTTGGCCATGAGAGTTTCCAAGAAGAAAGGGGATAATCATTTAGTGAATATACTTTGTGTATTAGGTGTTATTACTAACAATACTCTGGTGAGGTTGACCTCATCTCTACTTTGTAGATCTGTAAACTAAGGCTTGAAGAGATTAGATGGTTTCTCAGGGTGTCGTGGCTAAAGAGGCAGACCCGGGATTTGAGTGCAGGTCTGTCCAACTCCGGAGTCCCCTCTTTTTCCATACTCCCTTACTGGCAGTTTTGTACACTGGATACACTATCTCATGTGTAAAAACAGCACTTTACTTTGGCCTCAAGTTCACTAGGTCACCTACTCTTGGGATGAACTATAGATGGCTCCCATTCCTAGGAACCTGTGACCCACCCAAGGAAATAATTTACACATTTCTGAGAAATTAGACAACCATGGTAGGCTCCATAAGCAGGAATTAAAAAGGAAGCAGAAGTTAAAAAAAAAAAAGTAGAAAGTCATTGTAGTAAGTGTGGAATTTAAGGTGGTGGGTTTTAAAGAGTGTGTGGTGGATGTTCTAGCTACAGTGGGCGATGAATTGGGCATGTTTAGAGGATAATGAGTAATCAGCTTTAAAGGCAAGGCGAGAATGGGACATTCTATAAATTATAGGAGCTGGGTTGGATTGGAAACATCTTTCAAAAGTTTGAGTGGTAGGCGGTATCATGGTCCTTGTCAGAGAGACCCTGTGTGTGACTGTAAGAGTTTAGGAGAGATTGAGTGAATAGGCATCAGTCTAGATCTGGTATCCAGGAGGCATGATTTCATGGTGGATAGTTTAAAACCAAGAAGACCCATTGAGAGGAAGGCTGTGGTAGATTTCAGGCATTTTCCCCACCAGTTTTGTTGTTGTTGTTGGTGGTTGGTTGGTTTGTCCATCAATGGAAACATTACCATTGCTGAATTTGGTCACCATGTTTTAGTGGGCATGGTATGTTGAAGAAGTCAGAGTTCTCTAGAAGAGGTTTCTATAAGGACAGTTTTTCCAGCATCTGCTTCGATGTGCACTTCTAAATGACAAAACCTGAATACAGTACAATAAGCACCCCTGTTTGCCTACAGCTCTACAGCAGGCCAAATCGGCTCCTGCCTGGTGTGCCACTGTACAAAGGGGATGGGCAGACCCAAGACAAGTCTTCAGTGACCTCTTTACTGGATGGATTGAACCAGGCCTTTGAGGAGGCTTCGTCCCAGGTAGGGCTACACTGTTGGTTTGTTCATGCATCTTGGCCTCCATGAAGTTGTTCCCTCCTACCTTTGGGCATGAAAGGCCGAGACCCTACCCTAGTGATTAGTTCTGAAAGGCAGAGCAACTCCACCCTGGCATCTCCTCCTGGTATTTTTCTTTGATTCCTCAAAAACTGTAGTTAATTCTATGATCCCCTCTTTTTTCAGGGCCGGGGGGCGAAGAGACAGAGCATTCACTTGGAACAGAAGTTATACGATGGGGTCTCAGCTACCTCTACGTGGTTGGATGATGTGGAGGAACACTTATTTGTTGCCACAGCACTTTTACCAGAAGAAACTGAAGCTTGCCTCTTCAGCCAAGAGGTAAGTTTGGCAGCTGGTGTCTGAATATGTGATATTACAAAGCACTTGAAATGTTGGTATTGGATAATTAATGTATAAGGAAGGTCACATGTAAAACTGTTATAATAAAGTACAAAGTAGGCTTATTTCCAAGCAGCATAATGCAGAAGAGAACTGCCTCATGTAAAAAGCTCCCCGAGATATTCATGATTTGCGTGTTTCTTCTTTATCTTGTATATGGAGGAGGAGGTGGAAATAATGGAGGGCTCTTTGTCTTTGCTGTATGTTGCAAATTTTCTACATATGAAACACAGCCAAAAAAATAGTGTGTGAGTTTCTACATAGTCCTTTACAAAACTCATTTTTCACCAAATACATAATATTATTAGCTAATGATGTAAATTTTCTGAGGAAAATCTCTCCAACAGCAACTTGCCTAATATTTATCAATGTGAAAGTGGTTCAGCTTGCCTTAGATATAATATTGCTGAATAGTAAGAGAGATGTAGTGGACTTTCTGTGAGGAAATGACTTGTATTTAGATTCATGGATGTAAACACTGAAATATGCTTTCTCTTTTATCGACCCTAGACTCTTGCCAAAGATATTAAGGAAATGTCTGAAGAAATGGATAAGAACAAGAACTTGTTTTCCCAAGCATTTCCAGAGAATGGCGATAACCGAGATGTTATTGAAGACACTTTGGGTTGTCTTTTAGGCCGGTTATCCTTGTTAGACTCAGTAGTAAATCAACGATGTCATCAGATGAAGGAAAGACTTCAGCAAATACTAAATTTCCAGGTAAGACATTGTCAAGAGATGCTTGACCATTCTCTAGCTATATTCAGTAATAAGCAGAATGTCTTATTGAGGTATGATATAAACCTATTGTTTTTTCAAATGTACTATGAGGAGCAGAAACATTACAGAAAAACAAGGGAATAGAACCCTAGAATTAGAAAACTAAGAGTTTTATGTTTCTTGAAACGGAGGGTTGAGAAAACCAGACAACCAAGCTACAGGCTGAATAGAACTTTATATTCAACCAATAAGTCATATGGCTGTAAGTATAATTTCCTGTTGATAATAGTGAAGTTTAAAACAGTATGACCAAAGAAACTTTAGAAAGTGCCAGAACCCCAGACTCTAATGCCTAGGGGCCATTGAGAGTAGCTATGGCCTAGTTACTTCTACCTGTGTGACAAATGTACAGCGTGACTTCCCAATTCTGACTCCGGAGATTTCATGCCTTTTAGCCCTAGACTAGGGTTGTGGGGCCAGGTGAGAATAATCATCTGCTTATGAAACTTTTCCTTTAACCGTAGACTTCAGCAGATGCAGAAGCCACCGATAAACTCTAGTTGATTTTAATTTCTAATAAAAAGCATTCTTCAGTTATACTTAAGTTTTAATCGAGCTTTATCTTTAACAGACATAAGACTTATCAAATACATACATGTAATTAGGGCCAAGAGTTTGATGTAAGTTTCGACTTGTAAAAAAATTATTGTTCAAATGTCCAAAGTAGCATCAGACAAGAAACAGGTTGTTTTCTAGATATTCATCTAGAGGGACATTCTCACTGCCTTCTAGTAAGTTGTATTTTTTTAACTTTTATTTATTTTTTTGAGAGACAGAGAGAAACAGAGCACGAGCACGGGAGGGGCAGAGAGACACAGAATACACAGAATCGGAAACAGGATCCAGGCTCTGAGCTGTCAGTGCAGGGCCTGACGTGGGGCTCAAACCCACGAACCATGAGATCATGACCTGAGATGAAGTCGGACGCTTAACTGATTGAGCCACCCAGGTGCCTCTAGTCGGCTGTATTCTTACCTACAAAGTAAAATTATCAGAAAACAAAAATGTGTATCATTTGGTTACTCACACACATAAAAAATCACATGTTATTCTCTTTAATCTTCACAACATACCTATTAGCTAAGCATTGTTCTAATACTCGCTTTGCAAAGTCAGAAGAGAAAAATTAAGCACAGTCTCTAAAACCAACCATCTCAGGTTCAGAGTCTGGCTTTGTCACTGACTGCTGTACGTACCCTTAGCTGCCTTAGTGTTCTCAGCTATTAAATCACACCCCTAGTAATTGTCTCATGGGGTTTTGTGAGTATGAAATTAGTTAAAATATGTAAAATGCTTTGAACAGTGTCTGAAACATAGTAAGCACTCAGTAGCTTTTGTTATTGTCGTTACTATGAATAGTAGTATTCATTATAGTACATGTGGAGTCTGAAACCAATATAAAGGTTCACTTTTCCAAGACTATTCAAGCATCGAAGGAGCTCCTGGGTGACTCAGCCGGTTAAACGTCTGACTTAGCTCTGGTCCCATGATCTCGCTGTTCATGAGTTCAAGTCCTACATCAGGCTCTGTGCTGACAGCTCAGAGCCTAGAGCCTGCTTCAGATTCTGCACCTCCTTCTCTCTCTGCTCCTCTGAAACTCATGCTCTATCTCTGTCTGTCTCTCTGTCTCTCTCTTTTTCTCTCTCTCTCAAAAGTAAATAAACATTTAAAAACATAGAAGAAAAACTAGAGCCATGATTTGACTCAAAGAACATTTTTATATTTTATATTGTTAGGGTGCCAACAGGGGCATGGAGAATAGTATACCTATTCAGGATATATTTTAAGGCAGAATCAATGGGGGTGCATTCGTATGTGGTTTAGGTATGGAGAATGAGAGAAAAGGACACTGAGAGTCTCAGGTTGGCAAGTCTGGCGGATAGGAGTGCCACAGACCCTTGGGCCAGTCTGGGTCACCAGCTGGACATAGATGGGCCAGAGAACTAATAATCACAGGTGAATAATCATAGTAGACACTTGGCTATCAAGTCTGTGGCTTAGGGAAATGGCCTGGACTTGCTATTCGTATAGGTTATGTTGGGTAGTACAGAGAGAGGAAAGCACATTCCACTTGGAATCAGAAAGGTTGGGGTTGGTTGGGTATTTTGTTTCAGATGCAAACTCTGATTGCATGTACATGTATACACTGTCTTTCTAAAATCAGCAAACCTGTTGTGAAACTTATGGAATCTTGTTTCATTGCTCTAAAATTCCCCTTGCATAAAATAATACTCAGTTTTAACAGCAGTCTGGTCTGTCAGCCATGGGTGAGGGGGTTTGAAAGTACAAATGTGTGTATCACTCGGAAGCATATTTACCTTTTCAAATTGCATTTACTGTGATAGTGTCTTTAGTACTTTAAAATCTTTATTGGGAATTATAGCCAGTCAGAGTAAAATATGGACTAAGCATGGATGCTCTGGAACTGATTTTCCGTAGAGAACCAAGAGGAGAATGTGCAGTCATGAAATTCTCTTTAAATCATGTTCTCTTTCTTCTGCCAAGTTTCTACTTGTTGGTGGCCAGCTCACAAACAACAACTGACTTCAGAATAAATGTTCATGCTCCAACTTAATTGAATGACATAGTTCTAGTGTTAGTGTTATTAAAGGTCAGGTCACAAACCATTGTGTTTTACTTTGCACCAAGCACCTAGTATACTGTCAGTGTTCAATAGTTAATGGAATGATATGCCTTTGTTTTCCATTTAACTCTTGAGTATTAGCTTTTGCCAGACTGTTAACATTCTCCTATACCCACGGAGAATCTGGAAGAACATGTTCATGTAATATAGTGTATCTTATCTTCATGGAGATAAGTCACAACAAGCCTGTTCTCTACTTCTGTTAAAAAAGTTTTACGTATAGACTTGACCCCCAAATAAATTTAGTGGACATTTTTGTAAGCGAATATTTTAAGTTATTTAAAAACTGAAAAAATGAAAAAATTCTTTATTAAATGAGTGAGGCAGCACATAAAACTCGAAACCTTCTGTATACCTGTTTCTCAAAAAGCAAGAGTCCTGTCTTTTTATGTCCTACAGCAATGCCAATAAATATACAATGAACCTTGTGATGTTTGATATGTGTGCAATGTAGAGACATCTTAACTGTCCTTCTGTAGTACACGTGTAGTAGCAAAAAATTGTTAAAGTCTTGGATTTTCATTAAAAATTTTTTTTACATTTATTTATTTTGAGAGAGAGACAGAGCATGAGTGGGGGAAGGGCAGAGAGAGAAGGAGACACAAAATCTGAAGCAGGCTCTAAGCTCCGAGCTGTCAGCACAGAGCCCGACATGGGGCTCGAACCCACAAACCGTGAGATCATGACCTGAGCTGAAGTCAGATGCTTAACCGACTGAGCCACCCAGGCGCTCCTTTGGATTTTCACTTTTAAGAAAATGTCAACATCCATATGGTTATTAATACCTCCTAAAGTCTCTTATTTAGTAACATTTAAATCAGTCATATTCTCTGCTTTACTGTCTTCTTGACTGGCCCTTGCCAGTAATTAGTGAGGTCTCCAGAAATGTGAACTCAGTTTTCAATTACCTTGAGTAGAATAGAATTACCACAGAAACTGTGCTATTAAACATGCAAAGATGATGTACAGGAAGTATATCCACAATCTTCATTTCTTTCTTTCCTCTTTTTTTTTTAAGTATTTGTTTATTTGGGTAATCTCCACACCTAATGTGGGGTTCGAACTCATGATTCTGAGATCAAGTCACATGCTCTTCCAATTGAGCCAGCAGGCACCCCCACATTCTTTATTTCTAACTGATGATATATTATTTATACGTATCTACTCATTTAGATGACCTGTGTTAATGTTGTTCCAAATATAAGTAGCTAATAAAGACTTTTTCTTTTGAATCTGTTTAAATGAATGGGGAACATTTTTTCCTAGGCATACAAACAGATAAATATGGCATCGTTCTAATGACCCACATGGCCTCCCCCTGAGCACAGTTGAATAATACAAACCACGCTATAATTCATAAGCAGAAAGCTTGTTTCTGGCATTATTTTCCCAGGGCCATTAGAGCAATCTCCTAGCGAATCCACAAACGGGTTTGCTACTGGCGTGGGTTTGGGTTTGGGTTAGTGACCATTATTGCCTCTTAGGATCGTATGCTTTTCTCTAATGTTCATGTTCAGTGTCATTTTTTTCTTTTTTTTTTAAATTTTACTGCATAATTCACTCATAGTTTTGTTTTCTAGTCTTGCTTTTTGTGTTCTAAGGCTGGCCCACATCCTTAAAGATGATTTTTCTTCCTTGGTGTGATTATCCCTTCTCCTTGTAGTCCGTCAGATTGTTGCCTCTTGGTGACGTGTCCTTGTGTATGTATCACCAGCTCCCGGTGAAGAGGACGTGATGAGTCTAATTTCATCCTCTGCCAAAAAGCCCACCATATATGTTTGCTGACCAACAAGAAACTGAAACTTCTTTGCTGACATTTCAGGGAGAAAAACTAGAAATTGTATCATTCCAATTTTGTTCCAATTCATTATTCCCTGTAGAACTGAGTGCCAAAATTCTGATCGTTCTCTTCCTTTTTGTATAAATATAATACGATATAAATATATTTGGACTTTTAAGTGAGTAATCTTTATGAATGAAAGGGTTTGCTAAAGTTTTTGTGTTGTTTTTTCATATATCTTTGGTCATTGTGGATAAAATGTATTTTCTACACTTCTGGGTGGCTTTTTATAAGCTTGTGAAAATTCTCTGCAAATAGGAGAAAAAAGGAAGTGAGAGAAAGTGAATGAGGGAAGAGGGAAAAAGGAAATTATAGGATTCTTAAGAATCACATTGTTTCCCAAACAAACGTTACACCTATAGGTGGTTTTACTAAATAGAAGTCTTTAGTGTGATATTTCCACTGCAGTGTTTAAATGTGAACCTTTATTTCAAACGTATCAAAAAGATTAGGGTGACTAGTATTGCCTTTTATTTGCATACTCCATCATCCACTTGTATTGGAAACGGTGAATTCTTCAAAAGTCCATTTTAAATTTATTTTAATGTTTTTATTCATTTTAGAAAGAGAGAGAGAGAGAAAGAGAGAGAGAGAATGAGTGAGCAGGGGAGGGTCAGAGAGAGAGGAAGACACGGGATTCGAAGACAGACTCTGTGCTCAAAGCTCAGAGGCCAACGTGGGGCTCAAACCCATGAACCATAAGATCATGACCTGAGCCAAAGTCAGACGCTTAACCGACTGAGCCACCCAGGCGCCCCTAAAAGTCTATTTTAACACTTAAGATAAATTTTCACCAGTTTCTTTTTCCTTCCCACAGGACAGTATTGTATCTTTTGAACATTAAATTCCTATGCCTGTATGTTATTTCGAAGAATGTGTGTTCTGTTTACAACCGTTTCGGATTCCCTGTTAGACATGCTCATTCTCACTATCTGCTTTCCTCTTTAGAATGATCTGAAGGTGCTCTGTACCTCACTGGCCGACAGCAAGTACATCATCCTGCAGAAACTGGCAAATGTGTTTGAACAGCCTGTAGCAGAGCAAATGGAGGTATGTACACAGAAGAGTGACCGCACAGAGTAAATCTGATTTACTAAGACATTTCAAACATTCTCTGAAAGATTAATGGCTTACTACAGCATTTTCGTTCGTCATACATTTTGTCTTTGAATGCTGGGTGTGAGTGACAGGCCAGGTCCCATGGAATCTGTCCCTCGCTTCCATACAGAACTTAGGAGGTGGGTAGACGTGTCACTGACGGATGCTGACCCGAAGAAGTTTCCTACCTAACACTGAGATTAGACATGAGCCTCAGAGACCTAGAACAGAAAGTCAAACTATCCTGGGGTGATTCAGTGAAGCACTAATGGGCGTTCAGAAGGAGGGCTGATTGCCTCCAGCAGGGTAGGATTGGGGGAAATTTTGTCAAGGAAAATTTGAACCGGACTGAAAAGTTTGGACACACAGAGACTGGGGAAAAAATACCCAAGTAAAAACGACAGTAAGAACAAGGACATAAATGTTAGACCACTCAGAGCACTTCTGGAAAAAAGCAAGTAATCCTAGTTAGCTGACTTTGTGATGGATGAAACCAGTTGAGGGGAAGTAAGTTTGGATGAGTATATTTTTGGCCTAAAGATGCTTCTGCATGTCAGAATATTTGGACTTTCTTCTACACTTTTCTCTAAGCTTCATTGATTGCATATCTCATTAGTCAAAAAGATAAGGACACACCACAAGTATTTGTATATTTACTTATTTACGAGTTAGAAGCAGGTACTGTGTTAGCATACACAAAAATGAAAATTCAAAAGAATATGGTTGAATATAAATGAAAGACATGGCGTTTCACCCTCACAAATCATCTCATACACAGTTTTGGGTACTTGCGCTCACCTTGGAGACCACTGGCCATGGAGAGTCACTGGGGATGTTTGAAGGTGAGAGTGAGGGTCAGTGTCACATCCTGGTTCAGTGGACAGGACAGTGCCCTGTCGGGAAGCAGGATACGCCTCCAGAGGCTTCACCGAGCTGCACTGATGGAAGGAGGGAGAATTCTAACTAGTGTGATGTCATTGAAAACAAGGAGAGAAGTGGTGGGAAGGATGTTACACACAACATCTCCCGTTTCACAAGCTAAATAATTTGAAAACTGTACATTTTAATAGAATTTCTTAACCTAATTTCAGTAGATCTCTAAGGATTCTATAAGTAGACTATAGAGAATCATCTGTGATAGAGATCCCAGGAAATATTTCTCTAGATAGAAACCTAGATCTATCTATCCATCCATGGGAGACATCACCCAAAATAATTTGCAAAACTATATGTGAATGTCTGTTTTTCTCGATCATAATTTCATCTGTTTTTTTTAATCCCTCATTTTCTCCAAATTAAAAAGCATTCTTCTATGTCATATCTTCTACCTGAAAGGAACTTTTAAAAATTTTTACTTTTTTACATTTGGCTTTTAAGATACCTGTTTCAAAAAAGAGTTCAACAGCGATAGTGATGGTTTTCTGTGAATTTCTTTTTTTTTTAATGTTTATTTTATTTTTGAGAGAGAGATAGAGCATGTGAGCGGGGGAGAGGCAGAAAGAGAGGGAGACACAGAATCTGCAGTAGGTTCCAGACTCTGTGCTGATCTATGCAAGGTGTGAACCCAGAACTGTGAGATCATGACTTGAGCTGAAGTTGGATGCTCAACTGACTGAGCAATCCAGGCACCCCTGTTTTCTTTGAACTTATAATGTGAAATATAGGATATGAATGATCACAAGTAACATTTTTACTAATTATTGACCAATATCACTGAAGTGAGTTCCACAGATAAAAATAAATAACTACACCATTTCTTTGAATAAGGGGAAAGCTAAATAAGCAGGGGAAATGTGCTAATTCTATCCCCACCTTTGGTTAAAAAGGTAATAATACCAGGAGGCATGAGCATATATATGCCTCTTTTGAGCCATGTCATTCTGATCAAGAACAGACTTGTCCCCATAAGCCAGGTGCACAGCTGTTTTCCAGGGACCTCCCTTTACCCCTATTCTGAGAATTTCCATCACTACTTCCTCTGTTGGATCTTCTCTTCTCTGAGTCTCAAGTCTGTCTCTATTGTATGGCTTCCTTGTTTTGCTAGTACATATCCTTACTAAGAAAGCATGCATGCTAGATTTATTTTTTTAATATTTTCATATCTAGAAATGTTATACTATGTTCACACTTGATTGATATTTTGGCTCACTATAAAATTCTTTCTTGGAAATCAGTTTTCTATAGAATTTTGAGGCTTTTGCCTCATTGTTTTCTAACTTCTTGTGTTGGCTTGAGGAATCTAAAATTATTCTAATTTCCAAAGATGTCCCAGCATTCTGAAATTTCACAATGACACTCACGGGGAAGGTCTCTTATCCACTGGGCTGGGCATTCAGTAGACTTTTAATTTGGCAGCTCTCCTCTTTCCATTCTGGAAAGTTATCTCATAATTGATTTAATATTTTTTTTATTTCTCCATTATATGTCTCCCTTTCTGGAACTCTTTTTAGGCAAATGTTGGATATTCTGGTCCACTCTTCTAATTTTTTTTAAGAGACATTTTGCTCTATTTTTTGGAAGACTTCCTAGATTTCAACTCTATACTTTTGTACAGAGTGTTATATTTCTGTTCTCATGTATTTAATTTTCCCTAAGTTCATTTAGGTTCTCTGAATGATCCTTTATTTTGTTCTTTTTCTAATAGATGCTCTATCTTTTGTAACCTCTCTGGGTAGATTATGATTTTATTTTTCCTGTATGATCTGTCTCCCTCCAGCCTGCTTTTCTTTGTTTTATTTATTTTAGTCTCCATCTTTTGTGTTAGAGGCTTTTCTGAGATTATGGAAATTCTTTGCTGTCTCTTCACATTTAGGGTGGAGAACTAAACAGCTGATGGAGAACTTTGTGTATAGATGTGGCTTGGTGGTTTTGAGAATGTCTGAACTGTGTGGGCTATTTATTAGAAAATCCAGGCTGCAGTACTCTAGAAGATGCCAGGATTCCCCATTTAGCTTTCTGTGGGCATTCAGTCATGCATCCCTCCCTCTGTTTTCAGTCAAGTACTCAAATCTGCAACCATGTCTGGTTCCCCTCATTCCAGAGATGGCCTGTTCTATCTTCTCTAGAAAATAAACTCCCCATCATTCTCAGGGAAGGAAAGGGGTAGTGTGGAATGAGAAAAGAGCTCTGGGAATTACACTGCTCTTCAAGCAACTTTTTTTTTTTTTTACCAGTCTTCTTTATTTGGCTTCCCACCCTACCCACCTAGAGTGCTGGAGTCTCCTGTTGCTGTAAGTTTGGTTACATAGATCTCCTGTGAATGTAGGATTTGGCGTTCTCAGATTTCTTTTCTTTTTAATTTTTTAATGTTCATTTATTTTTGAGAGAAACAGACAGAGTATGAGTGGGAAAGGGGAGCGGTGGGGAGCACAGAATCCGAAGCAGGCTCCAGGTTCTGGACTGCCAGCACAGAGCCTGATGCAGGGCTTGAACTCACGAACTATGAGATCATGACCTGAGCTGAAGTCCAACACTTAGCCGACTGAGCCACTCAGGCACCCCTCACTTTCTTAGATTTCTTAAGTCAATTATCAAGACTCCTTCTGAATTCCAGCTTTCAAAATTTTGCTGGTATTCCCTTCTTTCCTGTTTCTTTGTCCTTGTAGATTTATGGGTGGGTGGGGGGAGGGACACCAAATAAACAAGCACATAAAATATTTGCTGCGGTTGTGGCAGGGATTCAGGAAAGAGAAAATAAGACACGTGTTTCATCTGCCACCTGGAGTCTGTGTTCTTTTCATCCTTCAGGGCAACTGATGTTGTGTTTCTTGTAAAAAGTCTGCTTAGCGTGCTCCAGGGTCCAGTGCCATCTCCCTCCTCCAACTCTAACAGGGATGCATTGCTGCGAGTTGAGTACCTGATTGGACTCACCCTTGTTTTGTTTTGCTCTGTTTACTCTGGCCTCCTAACCAGACTGTAAGCTCCTTGCAGGCCAGGGTGAGAGCTTGTTCCGCTCCTGCAGCGGGAACAACACCCGGGGAAGACAAGGCGCAGCGCCAGCGGCCACTGTACTGGCTGTTGCTTGCTTGCTTTTCCGGTGAGCAGAGAGTGAGCTTCCCCTGACCATGGGCTGGCATATTTTCCTCTTGCCTCACTCAGTCTCTCTCTAACGATGCTGAAACTGCATTTCAGGAGACCAGAACCTGTTCCTCTGAAGAGGGGGGGGAAGGGGAAGGGGGGAGATGGTCATGGAGAGGGGTACTTGTGGGGAAGAGCACTGGGTGTTATATGGAAACCAACTTGGTAACAAACTATTTAATTTAAAAAAAAAAAGAAAGAAAGAAAATCTCAGGCAAACACCTTCTAACCATGTCCTAAGGCGTGCTTCTCTTTTAGGCGTGCTATTCACAAATTCCCTTATTTGTTTAAGGAAGTTATTGTCTTCCCAACCCTCCCCAGGAAGTCCCTCTTGCCTCCTCCCTGTAAGGTAGCTGACTGCGGTAAGATAAGGGCTTCCTTCTCTTTTCTGTATATTAGATAGTCATGGTTTTTACATTGTATTGAAAGGAGTCTTTGTAGGTGCTGATCTGTGAAGAACAATTCAAGACAATAATCACCTTGTGCAAGGGAAATGGTGGGAACCCTAATGAAATTCCATAAATCTTACTTACACAGGCAATACAACAGGCCGAAGACGGGCTAAAGGAATTGGATGCAGAAATCATTGAGTTAAAAAAACGTGGGGACAAGTTGCAGATTGAGCAGCCTTCTGTGCAGGAGCTGTCCAAACTTCAGGTGCGGTTTTCTCTCAGCAGCGTTCAGCTTCAGTGAGGCATCCTGACTGGGCACCAAGGAAAAATTATTTTGTTTATATTCTTGTTTCCCGCTATAAAATCCATGTCCTTCAGTTCCTAATCTTTATCCCATGGGACACTCAGAAAATTTTCTGAAACTTTTACCATATTTAATGCAATAAAATAAATTGTATTCTCATACTTCTAAGATTCTTTTTCTGACGTTTACTTTATTATTATTCCAATGCCTAAGCAGTGTGGTTTAGTTTAGTTGTGGCATATTATTTTCTACTCTAGAAAACATAAGAATTATCAATCCTACCTAGAAAAGTTAAAGGAGAGTCATTTACCCTGTATTATAATGTACCTCAAAAAAACTGTTTTAAAGGAAAAAATGCTCAAGCTAATACTCTTTAGAAAGTAACTTTTCTGAGGTATTTAAAACTATAGTTAACCGTTCATACATGTCTGAATGGAAGAAAGACAGCGTTTCAATTCTAGAACCAAAAAAAAATTAAACTAGAATGTAGTGGAGATCTAAGTAGATTTCCCTTCCTGGAATAGGAAATAATTTGGGCTTAATTTGCTTTCTTAGATTAGGGTGCTAGGCAAAAATCCAATATGGGGGAAGGGGAGAGAGAACCTGAGATATTAGACCAGCGAACTTTAGCATTTGATGGGCAACATAGTTAAAATCCATTAAGAAAAATTGTGTTCAGGGACACACACGCTAACTTCTCTCTGGTGCCTTGTTACAGAGCTATGAGGGATTAATAGCATAACTCAAACACAGGGTCACAATTCTTCCTTTTTTGAAAATAAAATAGCTCTTATTTTAAAAAGAAGATTTTTATTTTAACTGTCTCATTCCATTATCTCACATTTCATAATGTCATGAGCCCACCGCCCCCACTTTGCACTTAGACGGTTTTCCAACAGTGCTTAAATGTCAGGTAGGAGAGTCAAATGTCATAGTTGTAAATAGGCATTAAAGCTGAGCTTTCCCAGATTGAACCACTTTGGCCTGCAAAACCTTAATATGGTACGTTAATCAGGTCCATATGGTTCAAATAAATTTTGTATTTGGTGTATCATCATCTCCTAAAACGTCTTTCCAGTTTAAATAGTTATTTATTTACTCCACCGCATTTGGCAAAAACATTGCCTTTTTAAGTCTTAAAGTCCTTCTGCTCACATTAACCTCCTCTGTTTCTCCAACTCTTTATTTAGGAAATAGTCCAAAATCTGATTATTATGTAACAGACAAAATATGAAAGATGCTAAAGTCAATTACTCTAACCTATGTAAAGGTGAAGAACATTATAAAAAATTAGAATTACATTTACGTTTCCGTCAGCCACACCAACAACTTTTCAACCTGTCAACCCCACGCCTCACCGTAAACTACTAACATCCTGTGAAGACAGCTGTCAAATCTAGCTCCTTTTGGAGAAAATTTTCAAAGAGGCTCATGAGAAGGACAGGTGATGATTTTCATACAGAGTATCAATCAGATACCTAAAGGAGTATTTTTGGTTGGGTAGTGGGCTTGGTAGGAAGTATGCTTGTCAGAGAAGGGCACACTTGACCTGGGAGTGAGTGTCACGGTCTCTGTTTCATAGGACATGTATGACGAACTGATGATGACCATCGGCTCCTGGCAGAGTAGTCTGAACCAGAATCTTGCACTCAAGAGTCAATACGAAAGGGCCTTGCAAGATTTGGCTGACCTGCTGGAGACTGGACAGGAGAAGATGGCAGGTGACCAGAAAATCATCGTGTCTTCCAAGGAGGAAATTCAACAACTACTTGACAAACATAAGGTAAAAAAAGATGGTAACAGGGGGGCCGTTGGAGGGAGGTATATAGTTACAAAATATAGTAAAACATTATTATCAATCTTCTATGAGTTCCTCCTTACATAAATTACTTTCTTAAAAAAATTAACGTTTATTTTTAAGACAGAGAGAGAGAGAGACAGAGTGTGAGCAGGGGAGGGATGGAGAGAGAGGGAGACACACAATCCAAAGCAGACTCCAGGCTCTGAGCTGTCAGCACAGAGCGCAACATGGGGCTCGAACCCATGAACTGTGAGATCATGACCTGAGCTTAAGTCAGATGCTTAATGACTGAGTCACCCAGGCACCTCATAAATTACTCTTTAAAACTGTTCAACAAATATCTATTCAAACCCATGGACATTCAATAGCCTAGAAAAATTGTAGAGGATATGTTTGTATCATTTTGTGAGTTAAAAAGAATACCTACATTCCTAGTAATTTTAATGATCACTTTCTCACTAGTATAAGCCAGGCTTTCTCCTGTCCTAAATTACAACCAGTGGGAAACTTGGGAACTTTCTTCAATGTGCCCAGCTTCCTTCTTAATTCTGCTTTTGTCCTCTGTGTCTTTTATGACCATTTAGTCTTCTAGCCCTAGGTGTTTTCTCTGCCTTTTGTTGCCTGGACAGAGGTTCCTCGCTGAGCTCTGGGAATGCAGAGCTGCCTGCTCGGCTGTCAGATCAGGTTTCTGTCTCTTATGTGTATCACTCAGTTCGTCTGGCCCTTAAGCACATGCTCCTCTCATGGCTGCAGGCCTCCAGGGCTCATCCCTGGGGACAATGAGTCCTTTTACTACTCGATCAAACTTGGGAGGTGTGAGATTGCCACGCGCCACATCCAAGCTCTCCTTAGACACTACTCCTCAGTAGAGGAATGCCTGCTTAATGTGCACACACCTGTTTAATGTGCACTCACGAATCACTCTGCATTATTAAAATGATTACAGAAAGAGGAGTTTGCCAGTCTAGAAACCTAAACTCTCAGATTGTAGGCATGTCAAATACATGAAAACTTTGAAAATCCCATTGGATTATAGATAGTTAACATGAAACTCTGTGGTGGCTTCTAAAGGTGAATTTCTTTTGGGGGGGATTGCACTTCTTACTATTTTTCCCAGAGATTTTTGTCCAAAACTTTGTGATTTATTAAAGCCTTATCATTTGGCTTTGGAAACATTGCTTTAAAGTCCACAGCTGGTTTTCCTCAAATCTTTGACAACGGCAATAAAGTATCATGCTGAGTTGTTCCAGAGAGGAAGCTAGGATCAATGAGCATAAATAACAGAGATGTAGGCTCAATAGGTAAAGAACTCTGGAAGGAATAAGGTGCCATTCAACAGACAAGGCTCCTGGCCATAGGAAGACCATCCAAGCCCTTTAGCAGGAGATTGGGTTGTAAAAGGAGTATCAGTTTTTGGTGCATGTTGGGCTAAATGACCTCCAAGTTCTTTTCCAACTTAAATAGTCTATGATGTAATAATTGTCAGTTAAAAATGAAGATTCTGGCTTCTGTTGACCAGACATTTTCTGAGGGAGAGCTCTGCAGTGCACATGGTTTCTATAGACTGGGTGGTTCAGGGTCCTCATCTACAAAATGAAAACTAAAACTACCTTCCTCCCAGAATTGTTGTAAGGATTAACTGAGTTGGTCAGTAGGTGTTGGTAGTGTTTTGGCATATACTGTACACTAAATATTGTTGTCAACTCCCAGCCCTTCAGTCCTACCCACAGTGGAGGGAACAGGAAATGGGATAAGCCCTGTCTCCCACCTCTGGGGCCTGTTACACATAAAAAGTCATATTTAAAAATAGGACTGTGCAAGGCCTACCATTCTGTCATGTGTGAGTATAATAAAAGGGAAATTTAAAACTGTGTAACAGCAACCAGCATGTGTCAAGCTGTGCTTGGCAGTCAGTATTGGAGCACATCAAACGCTCTGGGAATTCGGAAGAGTAGAGTTCAAGCCCAGGCAGAAAGGAAGGAAAGTCATGAATGTGTCAAGTGAGGACATCTTGGGAAGTATGGCGGAGAGACGGAGGCCAAAGATGGGAGACTGCTTGCTAATGTGTCTGAGGGACAAGGGAGGCCAATTTGTGTGGTGGAGTTAATGAGAGTCTTCCAGATTGTATGCAGGGATGAGGCATTTGGAAGGCAGATCTGAAGGGCTCTGCTTGCAGGGACTGGGTATCTACAGCACAGCACGTGTTGGTGCACTTGAGGGGAGGGACGAGAGGCCAACTAGGAGACTGGAGACTCCGTCTCTGCAGGAAGCCATGAGTGTGCCCATGAGGCAGAGGTGAGCAGAGCTGGAAAGATAATGCTCATATATTGCCTGAGTCCCA
Source organism: Suricata suricatta (assembly GCF_006229205.1). Classification (NCBI taxonomy): domain Eukaryota; kingdom Metazoa; phylum Chordata; class Mammalia; order Carnivora; family Herpestidae; genus Suricata; species Suricata suricatta. The sequence goes on along the minus strand of NC_043706.1, from coordinate 131,315,964 downwards.
TCAGCTTTTATATCTGAAGCAGCTTTTATTGTCAGGTAGTGTACGAATGAGTCGCTGACCCCTTTCTACCTGAAAAATTGCAGGAATACTTTCAAGGCCTGGAATCGCATATGATCCTGACGGAAACCCTCTTCAGAAAGATCATCAGCTTTGCAGTCCTACAAGAAACTCAGTTCCACACAGAACTGACGGCACAGGCTTCAGCAGTACTAAAACGGGCTCACAAGAGGGGTGTGGAGTTGGAGTACATTCTGGAGGTGAGACTCAATGCAACACCTTCCCTACAGCAGACCCAGCTGCAAAGTAGGCTGTATTGATTCCTGCAGTCCACCTCAGAACTGGAACTCCCAATTCTCGGGCCCCAATCTGGAACTCCCTCAGACTCAGCATCGTGTTCTGCTTGGTTCCCCTTGTATTTCCTCTTTATGTTTGGAGAAGTCTGTGCCTTGCTGTGAGTCAGCTGGGTTCACCAAAAACTTGACTTTGGACAGGGCATGACCATATTTGGGGTTTTGACAGCGAGACTAAAAAAGCTGCCGATCTATGTTACCCATTGTTGAAAAAGGCTTCAAATGATTTTTAAAAAGATTTTCCAGGTTCAAATAAAATAAAAGTGTGAATTTAGATGTGAGTACGTTTGGGATTTCTCCTTAGTAGAATGTCTATAATGTATATTTATATTTCTTAAATATTTATGGTAGCTTTTTTGTTTGTTTGTGAACATAATATATTTACTTTGCTTTACTACATGAAGTAAACACTCCCTGCCCTTTTGGTGAAACTATACATTCATCGTTATTATGGTAAAGAATGGAGCCGTGCATATCAGATGCCTCCTGTGTTCCAAATGCACTGTGTATATTATTTCACTGAATCCTCACGATGGACAAGATAGTTGGTATTATCCCATTTTTTTTAATGTTATAAAATGAGGTTTCAGAGAAGGTTAGCAACTTGCCCACGCTCCTACTGCTGGTTGGTCGCAGATGTCCCGAGCCTGTTTGCAGTGTTTTTCAGAGTCATCATCTGACTACTTCCTTCAAAGCCATCTTTTGCTCCCAAAGCAAACCCGCAGCATAAACATCTCCAACATAACTGTGTATTTTTTATTTTTTAATTTATTTTGAGAGAGAGAGAGAGAGAGAACAGGGGAGGGGCAAAGAGAGAAAGAAAGAGAGAATCCAAAGCATTAGCACAGAGCCCAATGTTGGGTTTGAACTCAAACTCATGAACCATGAGACCATGACCTAAACCAAAATCAAGAGAGGGGCGCTTCACCGATGTGAGCCACTCAGGCACCCTTCCAACATAACTTTGAAGAGAATCTGTCGAATGGATGTTTTGCACAAAAAGATGATCCTGGTTCTTTAATGAGGATTTTTAAAAAATTTTTATTTATTTTTGAGAGAGAGAGAGAGAGAGAGAGAGAGAGAGAGAGAATGAGTGGGGAAGGGGCAGAGAGAGAGGGAGACACAGAATCCAAAGCAGGCTGCAGGCTCTGAGCTGCCATCACAGAGCCCAATGTAGGGCTTGAACTCTGGAGCTGTGAGATCATGACCTGAGCCGAAGGTCAGACACTCAACTGACTGAGCCACCCAGGTGCCCCATAATGAGGATTTTTTAGCTCACAGGCTGATACTGTATTTCTAGACATGGTCTCATCTGGATGAAGACCACCAGGAGCTCAGCAAACAGCTGGAGGCGGTGGAAAGTAGCATCCCAAGTGTGGGATTGGTGGAGGAGAGTGAGGAGAGACTCATCGACCGGATAACCCTCTACCAGGTCAGCGTCCAGTGACATCTCGGTGTGAAAAGTTGCCATGTTTCCTTTTGAAACTTCCCTATGATTTTAACTGAATCTAAATAAACTTGCAATCAAATATTTTATTAAGTACTTTTACTTTGATTTCAAGCTATTAACATTGTTGAAAGCAGGTAGATTTTAAGTATTTGTTTTATAATAGGAACATAAGATCTTTTTTCTAAAAAATGTTTTAATGTTTATTTACTTTTGAGAGAGAGAGACAGAGCCTGAGAAGGGGAGGGGTAGAGAGAGAGTGAGACACAGAATGCGAAGCAGGCTCCAGGCTCTGAGCTGTCAGCACAGAGCCTGACGCGGGGCTCGAACCCACAAACCACAAGATCATGACCTGAGCTGAAGTCTGACCCTTAACCAACTGAGCCACCCAGGGCCCCCATTTTTCCTTTTTTTAATGTGTGATCGCTTTTTGAAAATTCAACAGAGCATTTTCTGTGGTGCATGTTGGTGTCACACTATTCTTAATTATAGCTTGATAGTTGTAAATGTACCTAAAGCTACTATAAAGAAAAAAAAAAGAAAAAATAAGAATAACATCTATACTTAAATATAGATGAGCCAACTCAAAATTTCTAATCTTGGGCACAAACCGTTGAATTCTGACGAATAGGGATTGGGAACAATATGGGGACCAGAGAAACTATAATTCTTGAAGAGAAAAAAGATTCATCATCCAAACTTTTAACCCAGTATCTTCAATCAATTTTAGCATTTGAAATCCAGCCTTAATGAATACCAGCCCAAATTATATCAAGTATTGGATGATGGGAAGCGACTGCTCATGTCCATCAGCTGCTCAGATCTAGAAAGCCGGCTAAATCAGCTTGGAGAACACTGGTTAAATAATACCAACAAAGTGTCTAAGGAACTTCACAGATTGGAGACAGTGTTGAAACACTGGACCAGGTAATATAGGGACTGTGATGCATCATTTTAGGTTAGTGCTACGGACTTTTTCTAACACTCCTGGGTGTGGGGCTTGAGAAGAGAAGGTCCCCCTAGGCACTTAGCTCGTAATTTGGAAAAGAAAGGCAAAAACAAAGCCCCCAGTTAGATTCTTGGACAATTGTACAAATGTGCAATTCGAAGTGGGCAGGGGAACAGGTGCTTAATGCTGCTTGCCTTTGACCTCTGATCCTCCCTTGCCTATTGACTGTACGTGGCTGCTCACCGGAAAACCTTAGAAGGAGGCAGAAAAGGAAAGTATGTTTGAGAAAGTAAAGTTTCTCAAGGGCAGTAAGAATCATTCAAGAGAAGTGGAAGTTTATTTTACATCCAGAAATACTTTATTTCCATGCCACCTTTATTTCTAAGACGTTTTAATAATAGTCATCTACCATTTTCTAAATAGTCTCAATGTGAATGAGTAGGAGGAAGATACACATTTTTTTTTTTTTACATTCAGCTTAGAAATGGGAAAGCTGAAACTGGCTTAATGTGGACATTTGAAGGGAATTTGAGAGTGTCCAATGCAGGACATTATTCTCCCAAACCTACTGTATCTCTTGTGCTAAAATTGGCCTTGCTAAATAACATGGGTTAGCAGAAAGGAGGTATTGGATTTTACTGAATTGATGCATTCATGGAATTACAGATATCAAAGTGAATCTGCAGAACTTACTCACTGGTTACAGTCTGCAAAAGACAGGCTAGAATTTTGGACTCAACAATCTGTAACCGTCCCACAGGAACTAGAAATGGTCCGTGATCATCTAAATGCTTTCCTGGTAAGCCTAAGAATCTAAAGCATTTGATTCCATTTTATATACTTAATAAGCCACGCTGAAGAGAATTTGTCAATGTTAACTATGTGTGGTCAATAATTATGCAAAATAATAGGGTTCAACATTGCCTCGTTAAAGTAATTTTCAAGGAGTGGCTTCACTGTTCGCTTTCATCCAAGGCAACGGTATGCTTTTTTCACCCCCTTCTGGAGTGCTTAACATCACTCCCCTTCAAGATATTTAGAAAAAAATGTTTATGTAGCAACTGGTTCTCTTTTCTTAAATTAAAGGTCTGACTATTTAATCCTGATCTGAACATTGCTGCTGCTTTTAGGAGTTTTCCAAGGAAGTAGATGCGAAATCTTCCCTGAAATCATCTGTTCTGAGCACTGGAAATCAGCTCCTTCGATTAAAGAAGGTGGACACAGCTTCCCTACGCTCAGAGCTGTCACACATTGATAGCCGATGGACTGATCTGCTGACAAATATTCCCACTGTACAGGAAAAGCTCCACCAGGTATAGGAATAATCTTAGGTTTAATGCATAATGATTGATTTAAGCAGTAGTAAATGGAAAGAGTGCTAATCTGCTTTTGCTTACAGATTTAGATCAGCTCTGTCACGGACAGCTTGCCTTTTCTGTCTTTCATTGTTCTGTGTACAAAAAGTGAACTTTTCTACAAGCCATACCTACAAATGTCATATCTTCCAAAGATGACTTCTTTAGTGTGTGTGTGTGTGTGTGTGTGTGTGTGTGTGTGTGTGTGCGCGCGTGTGCGCACTGTAGAAACTTCATCTGGCCTTGTTTAAATGGTTTCTTTGTAAAATGTGGTTCACCACACTTCCCTTGTAAAGTGAGTAGTTATAGAATTCAATCACTGTATTTAAAAGACCTGTAATCTCACTTATAATAGAGCAACTGGAATTCAATAAATTTAAGTACTTCCCTTCTCTGGAAATATACCTCCCTTCCCTGGATCCCACACAGTATATATTTACCTCTCTTTGATATTCATCACTCTACAAAGTCTGATAGCTGTGTTTAAGGTTTGAGTCTTATCCCTCCTACTCAGCAACTGTATATTTCTAGAAGGGGCTGGAAACCTCTCACATTCATCTATCTTTCTGTACCACATAGAAGTCCATAAATAAGTTTAAATGATTGCCCTGTTCCTCCAAATCATTACAGTAAGTATCTGTAAAAATGTATCTTAGATTAAGTAAGATTCAGAAATCTAAGTATACTTTAGTTAAAGAGTAAGGAAATTGGCCATGCTCTTAGGAATAAATATCAGAGTGCCAAAAAATCTAGAAAATGATACTTTGTAATGTGGTATTTTTCTTTCTTCCTTTAACATTCCTCAGTCATAATACACAGAAATTTTTACAAGATAATTAATAAAATACATCTGTTGAATGTTTTGTAGTGAAGTTTTTTTTAACTCATAAAACTAGCTATAAAATAAGAATAATATTTTCTTCTTGCTGGTATTTTGATTAATTAGTTCATGTTTATTCAATGTTTATTGTATTGGATGTCAAGTGAACATAGGATGACTATTATTGTTCTGTGTTTGCCTGATGTTTAATTTCAAGCTTCTAATAAGGTTAAGATCCAAAACTGGCATTAAGAAGTGTTATCTCTTTTGGCACGTTAATAAATAGTAACGTAAGGTTTTTTGGGTTGGCAGAAATTTGGTTTGAATTTTAACCCTTGTGCTTGCTCTGTCTCTTACCTGGGCAGCTCCAAATGGATAAGCTGCCATCTCGCCATGCTATTTCTGAACTTATGACTTGGATTTCCCTCATGGAAAATGTTATTCAAAAGGATGAAGAAAATATAAAAAATTCAATAGGTTATAAGGCAATTCATGAATACCTTCAGAAATATAAGGTAATGGAATAGGTTTTTTTTCTTTTACTTTTCAATATGTTAGGATTATTTCATTCAACAGAACTCAAAAACTCAAATTATGGACATCAGCTCTTGGAGTGGATGTTTCATACGTAGTGACCAGATATTGGTACAAGGGTAAAAAAATGGCCTCCCTACTTGTAGACATAGAAAAGTTGTCCAGTGTTAGGAATAATTTTAAAAAGTTTTTTTTTCAATATTCATTTATTGTGAGAGAGAGAGCACACAAGTGAGCAGGGGGAGGGCAGAGAGAGGTGGAGACAGAGGATCCCAAGCAGGCTCCCCTCTGTCAGAGCATAGCCCGGTGCGGGGCTCGAACCCACGAACTGCAAGATCATGACCTGAGCAGAAATCAAGAGACAAACGCTTAATTGACTCAGCCACCCAGGTGCCTCAGGAATAATTTTGAATAAGATTTTGTGTCATTTAAAAAATCATAAAAATATATGCTATAATTTATAAGTATGTTATAGTGAGGTTAGACAATTTATCCAGTTCTACGGCCTCTACCTAAAATGTATATGTATATTTATATTCACTGTACCAATTAACTCAAAATTTTATAAATTTTTCTATGTTCAAGTCAGTAGATTTATACTTTAAAAATTTATAAATTCAGTATGTTTGTATATTTCTTATATATATTCAACTTCTGATAATAATGAGTTATATAAATATATACAGATTGTGCCATTTGGACTAAATCATGGAAATGATAAGATAAGGTTATTTAAGGCTTTCCAATTCTTGATAAAATATAAGCTATTTATGTCCATAACTTTGTTTTCTTGTTTCCTCCCTTAACTTTTCAGGGTTTTAAGATAGATATTAACTGTAAACAACTGACAGTTGACTTTGTGAATCAGTCCGTGCTACAAATCAGCAGTCAGGATGTCGAAACTAAACGCAGTGATAAGACCGATTTTGCGGAGCAACTCGGAGCCATGAATAAAAGTTGGCAAATCCTGCAGGGTCTAGTGACTGAGAAGGTAAATAAGCCACGTGGCCTCTGCTGTCTGTATTTACACAAACATGCCAAGACCAGGCACATGCTGTAAAGAAAACTCATTTCACAAGCAGTGTAGCTTCACCCAGACACAAAGGTTTCTTGTGAAGGGGACGCCACGGAATCCCATTGCTTTAACTAGTCGTTACTCTTGTTCATTATTTTCTCTTCTTGTCTTCTACTCTTCACTCACCGTACATTGTTTTACTTTTTCAGTGATGCCCCTTAACTTCTTCTGCTTTTCCTCCAAGTTGACTTTACTCACTTACCAATACTAGTCACCACTTTACCCATTGTAAGATTTGTGTTCTAATCCTCTATACAATAAGCAGTATTTTAAAAACTCCTCATGTAGAGGGAATGGTGGCCTGAGTAACTGGAGGAAAGGGTGGCTTGAATGCCATTGATTTGATTTTAAAATAAAATTGCAAACTTCATTTCATTGTGGGTGTTCAGATCCAGCTCTTGGAAGGCTTATTGGAATCTTGGTCAGAATATGAAAATAATGTGCAAAGTCTGAAAACTTGGTGTGAAACCCAGGAAAACAGACTAAAGCAGCAACATCGAATTGGAGACCAGGCTTCAGTTCAGAGCGCAATGAAAGACTGTCAGGTACGTTGTCCAGGTGGCTGACGTTTTGTGGCATAGTTTCGTGGCAGGTGCCGAAGGAACTTTCTGGACCTTTATCGTATTGGATGTCAATTGGAGCTGAGAGTCAAATACTGAAAAAAGTTGTATTTGGTAATGAATTTCTCTGATTAAGTGAGTTTATGAGGTTTTTCTTTTAACTATTATTTTTTTCACCTACTTAAAATAAATGGAAATTATGAGAATCTTGAGACGCACTCTTTTTTTTTAATGTTTATTTTTTTGAGGGACAGAGAGAGATAGAACATGAGTGGGGGAGGAGCAGAGAGAGAAGGAGACACAGAATCCGAAGCAGGCTCCAGGCTCTGAACTGACAGCACAGAGCCTGATGAGGGGCTCGAACTCACAACTGTGAGATCATGACCTGAGCCGAAGTTGGCTGCTCAACCAACTGAGCCACCTGGGTGCCCCGAGACATACTCTTAAGTAGACACGATGCTACTCACCTCCATACACTGATCATCAGATTTAATCATTATTAAGATCTTGACATGTTTTCCTGAATTATTTCTGTTCTTAAATATTTTAGAATAAATCCCAGACATCATGTCATTTTATTCCTGCGCGCTACAGTATACATCTCTAAGAAAGTGATGTTTTCTTATATAACCATAGTCTCCTTATCACCACAAAAATTTCAACAATAATCCCTTAATGGTGTTCAATGCTCAGCTCATAACACTGCCTCTACAATTTTCTTTAAAATATCTTTTCCTCCCCCAGTTAATTTGTTCACAGAGGGACACAATGATGTCCACATGCTACTGTAGTTAACTTGCTGGAGAACCTGTAGGCTGGTCCCACGTTCAGCATTAGCCTGTGGACTTTCTTAAAGGTGTCATTTAACTTGCTCCTCTCTCCTCTGTACTTCGCGTAAATGGAAATTAGCGCTAGAGGCTTGATTGAGTTCTGTTTCAACTCTAAGGAGCAGAGTGTTTTGCAGATGACCATGTTACTTTCTCCCATGTCCCATGGGGAGCTTTCACCGGCATCTGCTCATTCTTCTGTCAATGGAAAGAGTCTCTGCATCAGGTGGAGTGAGCGTGCTCTAAATGTTTTCCAGCGACTTAGGAACACTGACTGTTGGCTCAGGTATTCTTGTTTATGCAAAAGAAATGTGAGTTATTACAGGTAATGCTATAATTTTTTAAATAATTCAATAATTTTTAATATGTGGAGCACTTGTGATGGTTCTCTGTAGTGTTTCTGAAGAAGAGTCGAAGACTCAACTGTGAAATAATCCTACAGACACACACCTTTTCCCCAAATCTTGTTTTTCTATTGTAGACTCCAAAAAGAAAGGCCTTTCATAGCAATCTTCCTTCCAACTAGCAGTTTTTTTGGGGGGCACATGGAACAAAAGATATATTTAAACTCTCAGCCAAAGCTTTTCCATTTAGAAATGGAGATGCCCTTGTGCTGGGCTGATGAGCTCATGGATTGTAATTTCCGGAGTGCATAAATAGGGCAAAACCAACATATAGAGAAATACCCTGAAATTAAAAATATGCTTCTCATCAGAAGGTGGATGGATAAAGGACTGAAGACCAAAATTATTCACCAGCTAGTCTGAGCATTTCCAGGTTCCCAGGGGCCAGTAGTATTTCTAATTTGAGCAATCAATTTTGTATATCAAAATGCACCAGAAAATCCAGAATGTCACAGTTTTATTTTGAGGGATGAGAAGTCTGACCTCTTAGGCTCCTAAATGTTTCCATTTAAATGAAAAGATAATTAACAAGATTAATACTTCTTTGTTCTGTCATTGTGATAAACTTTACTATTAGAAGGAAATGCATTAACTTTTCCTTTTTTAAAAAAATGTTTTTAATATTTATTTATTTTTGAAAGAGGAACAGAGACTGAGGAGGGGAGAGGCAGGGAGAGAGGGAGACACAGAATCCAAAGCAGGCTCCAGGCTCTGAGCTGTCAGCACTTAGCCTGACACGAGGCTCGAACCATGAGATCATGACCTGAGTGGAAGTTGAACACTTTAGTAACTGAGCCCCAGGCGCCCCTAACTTTTCTTTTTTTCTTTCTTTCCTTTTTCTTTTTATTATTATTATTATTTTTAATATTTATTTATATTTGAGAGAGAGAGAGCATAAGTGGGAAGGGACAGATAGAGAAGGAGACACAGAATCCGAAGCTGGCTCCAGGCTCTGAGATGGCAGCACAGAGCCCAAGGGCAGAACCCACCAACCTTGAGATCATGACCTGAGCCAAAGTCAGATGCTTAGCCGACTGAGCCACCCAGGAACCCCTTAAAATATATTTTTGAATGTTTATTTATTTTTGAGAGAGAGAGGGAGAGAGAGAACACAAGCAGGGGAAGTATAGAGAACTACTTTTTTTCTTAATCTCATTAATGTACTTTTTTTGTGACATTTTCTATTTTGCTTTTTTTTCATGCCTGTACCTTTTATTTAACAGAGACGTTACTATCAGAAGATGCAGCAAAGGTTTGGCCAAGTTTTACTCCTTTTTGGATCCAAATTTTAGTCTCCCCGAAGGTCACACCAGGCAGTGTCAGGAGGGAAAACTTGAAATGTGATGTAAAGAACTTCACACCAATGCCAATTAGTGATTTCAAATTTAGTCATTTGTTTGAAACAAAGAACAGAATGAAAGTAACCCACACAGTTATTTGGGGGTATCACATATAAATCACCACAGCTTAATGCCAGATTCTATTTGGCAAAACTGCAAACCTTGATAAAAATTTATTGTCATTTTTGAGAAATTGTTCCTCCGGACCGAAGTGTGACATTCACGCCAGCAAACTTAAATCAGTGACTGGATTCAAGCTTTATTTTGTTTAAAACATCTTGAATACCTTCCCACTCTTTCAGAGGTGATTTATCAATTTAAACCAACATAAAGAATGATAGTTATGAATTAGCTCAACTTAAGAATGATTTATTATGACAAAATAATGGTTTAGCTTTTTTCTTCATTGATCAGAAACAGAATCATCTTTTAATTATTATTGAAAGGAAAGGAAACACATTTTCATTTTGCACAAAATATATACTTCAATCTGTTTCCTTCCTAGGTTTTGCTTTTATGCCAACATAAATGTGCAGGGCATTTCAGGGATGTGTTTTTAAACAATGGGTCATTCATTTAATATTGCTCACTAAAAAAAGTTCACATCTATGGGTAAAATAAGGATGAATTTACTTCCAATGGCCAGATTTTAGAATTCTAGTAAAGGCATGCTGGAAGGATTACTTATGGTTAATCTTTTAAAGAAGCAGAGAGTGAAATTGTTAAATAGTGAAATTAATGATGTTTTCTGTACTGCATAGAGGACCTATAGCCCTAGTAATCATTATGTTCATTCTTTGGTTAATTAGTAAAACTGTCAAAATATTGACAGAATTAGGAAGTGGAAATGCAAGAACAATATTAAAAACAGAAATGATCTCTACAGGCTACTAATTGCATGAATTTCTAATTAATACATCAAGAAAAAATAACTTCATGATAGTTGAGAGAAAAATAAATAAATTGGTACTGCCTCATGGTTGATTACCAAATAGTTGAATATAATAATACTATCCTACACGAGCTGAATTTTTAACAGCTTAAAAGACATTTCATATATATTATTTTGGAATTTTCTTCACTCTAACCTCCAAGGCCTACAAACCTACATATCTAGTTTGTTTGTTTGTTTGTTTTACTTTTGAGAGACAGAGACAGAGTGCGAGCAGGTGAGGGTCAGAGAGTGAGGGAGACACAGAATTCCAAGCTGAGCTGTCAGCACAGAGCCCAGTGCAAGACTCAAACTCATGAATCATGAGATCATGACCTGAGCTGAAGTCGGATGCTTAACTGACTGAGCCACCCAGGCGCCCCTCTTCACATCTAGTTCTGGAGGTGTAGTCCTGAATAAAAGCTTGCAACCATGCCTCAATATATAGCTTCTCACATTGCTGCAGCCTGGGATCTACATCCTCTCCAGAAGGCACATCCAGGGACTCTCCTCCACCACCACCCCGGAATCCGTAGGCAAAGAAGGCTTGGGTGCTCATCCCATCTCCAGGCCTCACCAGCGCTGCAACCCAAGCTTCAAGGACTGGATCTCCCACTGATTCACCCTTAAAATGTTGATAGCAGTCTCAGGCTCCCATGATGTGCTTTCCAAAGTCTCACATGGCATGAAAATATAAATTAGGATCACAATGTCTGGTTAAGGTTGTTCTCCAGAGTGTTGCCTCTTTGTATTTTCTTTTTCGAATTATTTCATACTGACCATTATAAAAGCACATCCCAAAGAAAATCAAGATTTGACTTCTGGGGGGAAAGCTTGTAACCTTTCAGAATCAGGAAGAAGGCAAGGCCAAAAGACATTCTGATTTTCTGCCTGAAGAAGTCGGACCCAGTAGAAGTTTCTAGATTAAAGTGCCACATTTGAACAGTAGCAGAAATGTACCTAAACTCAGATGCTGGGGCCCAGAATACCATTCTATTGCATGTCAGCCTAGGACTGTCTAACTTTTCCAACACCAAGATATGTGAATTTAAAAATATAAATCATGTTTCTATTTCCCATATATATATATATATATATATTTCTTTCCTTCTGTAAAGTAAAGAAATTACTTGGTGCCATGTCTTTATCTATTAGGTAATCAAATTTTACTTTTTAAAAGTTATGCTAATTTACCTTGGAATAAAAGGACTATTTTAAGAATTTACTGTTGGAACAAGTAATGCTCTATGACATACCTCTCTTGTAAATGGTAAGTTTTTTATATTAGTAAAAAATTGGGGGGTTATGAGACTATAATGGCTCAATTTCAGTGCGCTGCAGAGTTCCGTCATAGAACAATTTCAAGTGACTATTTTTAATCTCTCAGGATCTAGAAGATTTGATTAGAGCCAAGGAAAAAGAAGTAGAGAAAATTGAGCAGAATGGACTTGCTTTGATTCAGAACAAGAAAGAAGTCGTCTCTGGAGCTGTCACAAGCATGCTGCAGGAGCTCAAGGACACCTGGGCACATTTAGACCACATGGTAATCATCGCTGTTTACAGACACCTGACTTTAAGACCATGTTTGCTGTCTCGTGTCCAAAATGTGTCCTGGGTTTCGGTTTTCCTAAAATAACTGAGTAGTTACAGAATACCAACATTATCTCTCTGTACTAAGTCTACTTTATTAATCTCTTTAAAAAAAAAGTCTAGCTTTGGATATTTCCTATAATACACATTATCATGAACATTACTCTCTCAATAATCTCATCTGTTCCCATGTCCACAGATACCATCAAGGTACAGACAGTTCTCAAATGCGTCTCCCCAGCCTGAATTTCTTTCCCAAACTCTAGACAGAGACAGAGAGACAGATCCAACCTAGAAACACCTCCTCTCACGTGACCAGTAGAAATCTCAAACTTCCGTGCCCAAACCAACTCCTATTTTTGCCCACAAACGTCCATTTTCTGCCATCTCAGTGATTGACGGCTCTGTCCAGTTGCTTATGACTGTTTTGTCATTCTTCAGCGTTCTCTTTCTCTCATACCCCATGTGTGGTCCATCAGCAATTTTATCAGCCTTCTTTTCAGAAGAGATCTAGAATCCGGCCTCTCTCCCTATTTCTATAGCCATCATTGGCTGGCTTTGATTTTTTCATGCCAGAGAGGACCTGTTAAAGCAAAGCCAGATCAGACTAGTCATCTGCTCAGAATCCGCCAATAGCTTCTTGTCTTATTCAGAATGAAGCCAAAACCTGGTAAGGGCCTGAGACCCCCCCCCCCGCCCCATAACCTGGGCTCCCACAGTCTCTGTGACCTATCTTCTGCTTCTGTCCCACAGTTTCAGATTGCTTTTGATCTCTCCTTATTCTTTGAACTCAAGCAGCCTGTTTCACACTCAGGGACTCCGCATTGACTATTCCCTCCAGGTAGAACACCCTCTTCCAGTATCTTCATGGGTTATGCCCTCTCCTCAAACTTCTTGTTCAAGTTCACTGTCTCAGTGAGGGCTTTCCTGTCTCCTTTGTTTTAAATGACAGCGTCCACATCCCTGTCTCACCCTCCCTGACACTCTTCTCTGCTTTACTTTTATCTATATTATGTATCAACTTCTAACCAAGGATACAGCTTACTTGCTTGTTAAAATTTCTCTCACTAAAATGTAAGCTCTATGAAGACATTTGATAAATACATGCCAAATGAAGTGCTGAATTCTCTGGTAATAAGTATGTGTAACAACAGACACTGCTCTGCACACACCTGTGTGAGTCGTCACCTTCCACACTTCGCAGAGATGAGAGCTAAGGCACAAGCAGGTTAAGTGATGGACCCACGGGGCACAGCAAACAGCTCCTGACCGTCTATGTGCTTCTCCAGGTGCAGCCTTCCAGTCTGTCCTTACCTTATCTTTAACCCAGTTTTAAATCTATTTCTATTTCTATTTTATTTTTATTTTTATTTTATTTTATTTTATGCATTTTTATAAACAATCACACATCTTGGAAATAATTTACTCTATCAAGTGATTCTTTCACAGAAACATCTTTTCATGAAAAACCAACAAAAATAATATAAAGACTAAATAGGCTATTTAAAAATTCTGATTCATCTCCTGGCTTTATTTTCATGTCCGCCCCTGACTTTCTAGGCAAAGTAGGCCCCCACTACGGTCCACATCTCTGGGCTTTGTTCCACTTCTGAGGCAGCACTTTTGTAACCCTTTGACCTATTTGATAGTAGCTTGACTCGTTTCGGCATTTTTAATTGATGCTAAGAACAAAAGCAGAGAAAGCAGGGACAAATTAATTCATATGATCTTTTTTCTTAGTTATGACCATCCTTACTCCTTATTCAAAAGATTACATTTAGAAGATTAAAGGTGACATCCAGGAAATGACACAGATCAAACTAAGAAGTTACATTTTCTGTTGCAGATATGTCTAGGGAGAGAATGTTTTAGATGTTTTGTCTTAAGATGGGAATTTTAGGGTTTGTGTGTGTGTGTGTGTGTGTGTGTGTGTGTGTGTGCGCATGTGCATATGGGAGATAGGAAAGAAAGAGGGAGGGAAGAAAGGAGGGAGGGAGGGAAAGAAGGAAGTAAGGGAGGAAAGTGGGAGAGAAGGAGATAAATAGATATTTTTTATTTCATTTCTTGGGACCAGACTGTAGATTTAAATCTAGAACTCTAATGTTCCAATAGTATGATCTCAGGTGGTTTTCATAACCTCTTTGTGTCTCGGGTTTTTTATCGATAAGATGGGGATAATAATTACACTCACCTCATTAGGTTATTATAAGGATTAAATGAGTTAATGCCTTTAAAACACTCATTTAATACTAAATATATGGACCTTTTATCACTTTTATATTACATAGACATGTAGAATATATATCATGTATATTACATGCAAAGGTCCTTTTTAAGCATTTACATTTAGACTGAGTGGTCAAAAGTATGAAAGACGGAAATTTCAAGGTTGCTACATCTTTTCAAATCTTTTTTTTTCTACTTTATTTATAATGTCTGAAACCCTGATGAAGTTCCTAAATTGGAGTTGTTTCCATCAGTTCAATATCTACTCCATCATTCCAATATGTATTTCAATAGAAATTCCATCGTTTTGAATGTAATGCAATTATAAGAAGTTTCTGTCTCTTTCAAAAGGTTGGGCAATTAAAGATACTCCTGAAGTCCGTGTATGACCAGTGGAATGATCACAAAGTGGCCTTCGATGAGATAAACAGCTACCTCATGGAGGCCAGATACTCTCTCTCCCACTTCCGTCTGCTGACCGGTTCTTTAGAAGCTGTGCAAGTTCAGGTAGACAATATTCAGGTAAGGAATGAATTTAACCCATCTTTGATATTCTCTTTACTTTGATCAAATTTCAAAGGCCATGCGAACATCATCCTGGAATATTGCCGTATATTGGTCACATTTCATTATTTTTAAATATTTAAAATTAATCGTACCTGCTTTATTTTTAACTTAATTAAACCTGTCCGTGGATACCAAATTTCTGGATTAGTTAGTATACAACCAAATGATTTTAAAAACGATTGTATAAATATCTGTGTGAATATATTTTATAAAATGATTTCACCTTCAAGCGAACTTCCCTGACCCATTGTCGCTGCCTTTATGTCTTCCCCTTTCTCTCTTTATCCTGCTTCTCCAAACATATTCTGAAGGATTAAAAAGGAAACAAAGCGAAAGATAGCAAAGTGGTAAAATTGTAAACTATTAAGTTGTTTTCTTTTCGTTCGGCGTAGTATCAGTGCTCTATGTGATGTGGACACATAAGCCTCTTCTCCTAGCACTTACTGCTTGGGTTCCCGGGTGCCTGTCATCATTGTACTTGCATAGAATGACATCGCTGCTGTTTGGCCACTGCCTTCCAATCAGCTGCTGCTCATACTCCCCTGGGCACTGGGCATTGAGTGGGCACTCTCACCTGTGGCCACTCTTTCTCCCTGGCTAACTCATGCAGGCGACGGGATGGCAGGACAGACCTTCAGGGGAGGGGACACCAGCAAGAGGCCAGCATGAGTCCTTCTTACATTAGTCCACTTCCCTGGCTTGGCGATGAAGGTTCCTATTTTGCTGACCTCATACGCAGACTCTCTGAAGGGAATTTTTTTCTTGTGGGTGGGGTAGGAGGGAGGAAGGATAAAATTGTATATGGATAATTTCTTTAAACCTAAATAGTTATTGCAGACTGAGAATTGTTAAATAAGTGCTTGAGAATAGTATGTTTGGAAACATACTTTATAACTTTGCGGTAGTTAGAAGTACTTTTTAGTTTAGCATATGCTGCTTAACACCTCGTGCTGCCTTAAGATATGAAAGGATTTTGATTTGATGGAAGTCAGATGTTGGTGTTAAATAGAACTGGATTTTGATTTGATGGAAGTCAGATGTTGGTGTTAAATAGAACTGGATTTTTGTAGCCTACTTCACCTAGAGAGTTTTCCCAAGAACTGAGTCTGTCACCTCAGCAGTATTTCCAGGGAAATGTCTTCCTTCAAGATGCTTCACTGGTCCTTAGTAGAAGATTGTGCCAAGTCTATAACCTGTCTAATAAGTACACCGAGATATAGAAATTATAAATGGTACCCAGAAGAATCATGACTTCTTAGTCTGGTTGTTAGGAGCTTCTGGTAGAACAGCTCTAGATTATGTAATAAAAGGGAGCCCTGGGTTTTGACTTTGAACAGCAAAGAGAATCAGTGTGACGGATTGCATGCATCCCACTATTAGAGCTTCACACCAGCTGACGAGGACACTCAGGCAAGCTTTTCTAGCAGAATTCCAGATGCCACAGTAAGAAGGTTTAGCTGTTAGGAATCCCTTCTCACACCCATCAGAACAAAATCATAAAAGAAGAAAGGATTATCTAATGAAAACATAAAGCATTGGAACAAAGTCATGGTTTATGTATTTTATGTGCATATTTATGAACACAGGCTTTATATTATTTTGGAACTTTATTATTAGAATCTGCATTCTGTCATGTTATCTATGGCACTTTTTTTCCCCTCCTCCCGGGAAGAATCTTCAAGATGATCTGGAAAAACAGGAAGAGAACTTACAGAGGTTTGACTCTGTCACCAACCAACTGTTAAAAGAATGTCACCCACCTGTGACAGAAACTCTTACCAACACATTAAAAGATGTCAATATGAGGTATGGACCATGCTCATTTTACACATTATTTACATCACAACCTTATTATAAGTGATGATACAGTTTAAACATGCTGGCATTCTGACGTTGAGCTTAAAGACTCTGTTCAGGTTTTACTTTTCACAAATGAATTTAAGGTAAGAAAATGTAGTGAAGAGGCTAAGAAAGAAATTAGCACTGCTATATATCCAAAGATTGACCTCCTTCCTACTATATTCCTGAAATACGCGTAGGTAATACTACGTGATAAAATGATGTCCCATTGACATGAAACATCCTGCATTATTTCCATATTCACATGAAGGAGGATCGTGAAAAGTAACGGAGTAAATAACAGCATTTGTTGAGAGGTGTTAATGTGCCCATGAGTGTTGGCTGTTGTTTCCAGATGGAATAACTTGCTGGAAGAGACTGCTGAGCAGCTGTGCTCCAGCAAGGCCCTCCTTCAGCTCTGGCAGAAGTACAAGGCTTACTCCGAGCAGTGCGCCTCCACGGTGCAGCAGCAGGAGGACCGAGCCAACGAGCTGCTCAAGGCTGCCGCCAGCAAGGACATCGCCGATGACGAAGCCGCGGCTTGGATTCAGGATTGCAACGTATGTTTAGGCACTCGTGTTTTCCCACTTGCCGGTCGTAGACACCTCCGGCTTAACAAGGGCGCCTGCGGATTGTGTGCACACTCTTGATGTGTCTCAGGGTGCGGGACAGCTATCCAAATTGTCTAAGTCTCAGAGAGGCTCCCAGCTTTGCAGAACGCAGTTGCACATGTATCAGCTTTAAGAGGCCCCTCCCACTGTTTCGGTTTTAAAGCGGAGTTGTTTTCCCATTTTGTCCTAATGACATACCCTCTGTGCGAAGAGTTGGGCTGTTTTTTACAGATTCGGTCAGTGTAAGAAATGACCAAATGGAGAATAATGTTGTATCTTTTAAAAATCCACTGGGAAAAGTATGATCTATCTCTTATGTAAGCATGCACATAATTATTTCTTCTAAGAATTTAATAGTAGAAAGAAGTGTTTCCCTCCTGATTTATTGGTATACTTCTTTCTAATAGCTTTTTAATATTTCTCTTTTTCGCTGAAGTTGCCAATAACCTACTTAAGGTTTTCAGGAAAGTTCTCGTGTTTCACTCATTCCATAGTTCTTACTCTTTGTCCTTATTTGCCTTTATTTTAATGAACTTGTTTCAAAGATCTTCCTGTAAACGTTCCCAGATCGGTGTATTAGAATTAGGCAACTTGTAAAAAGCACATAAATAAAATTTTAACCTATTCTGATAACTTCACATGAATGCTGAACAGTCACCTTAGAACCAGGTTAATGTTTACAGTAAAGGTAATGTAATGCTTTTCTCCCCGATTTCCACATAATTTACCCTTATAAGATGTCATTTTAGGGGCGCCTGGGTGGCTTAGTCGGTTAAGCGTCCGGCTTTAGCTCAGATCATGATCTCACTGTTCATGGGATCGTGTCAGGCTCTGTGCTGACAGCTAGCTCAGAGCCTGGAGCCTGCTTCAGATTCTGTACTTCCCTCTCTCTGTGACTCTCCCCTGCTCGCACTGTCTCTCAAAAAAAAAAAGATTTGTCATTTTATTTTTTTAATTTTTTAAATGTTTATTTTTGAGAGAGAGAGAGAGAGAGAGAGAGCACAAGCAGGGAAGGGACAGAGAGAGAGGGAGACCCAGAAGCCAAAGCAGGCTTCTGACAGCTGACAGTTGAGAGCCTGACGTGGGGCTCAAATTCATGAGGCTTCGAGCCATGAGATCATGACCTGAGCTGAAGTCAGCTGCTTAACCGACTGACCCACCCAGGTGCCCCAAGATTTGTCATTTTAAAGTTTCAGTCCTCCTGAGTTGATACACTCATACCTGTTTTAGAGAGCAATGCTCTGAATTATTTCTCTGAATTTGTTTAAAACCAAGATCAAAGGTGTCCTTTGTTTTTCTCCCTCTCACAAGAGTCACTGTGTAAACATAGCAAGCTCTGCTCTTTCCACCATGTCTGGTGGGGCACCAGCAACAGGTAGAAGAACCAGTCATTTGTCGTCTCTTAGTGGTAGATGGAGACCAGAAACAGGGAATTTCCATTGGCTTCCATTTTGAGCATTTAGAGTGTCCCCCCAAAAAATGGAGGCAAGAGAAGCCATGGAGAAGAATGAAGATACAGTGTGCTTTATATCCCGGCTGACTGTCCACCAGAGCCAGTGCTGGGATTCCATGCCCCCCTGAGACAGGCAGGTCCACTGCAACCACTATAATGCGACCATGCATACGGAAGATGCTGTTGACAAACTCATCCCTTGTGTGTATAATATTAAACAGAAAAAGGCAAAATGTAGCACTGTGTTTTTGATTTGATATCAACTACAGGACAAGAAAGGAACAACTGCCCAGATTATTCCAGTTATTGACTCTGCTCCTAGACATGATTCTTCTTGCTTACGTATGTTTCTCTGCAGTTCCCCCAGTGTCCTACAATGAATCTATGTGACTTTTATTATAAGAATAGCATGCTTCACTCTAAAAATGTTAACACACATCCAGTTTTAAAAATCAGATTTAATTCTTGATCATTCTTCTGCAGGGGAAGGTCATTTAGTGTAATCATTTGACAAAGTAAGAATGGAGTGTTTCTAGCCGTGTGGACCTTTGCTGATTATCACTTTAAGGAGTACTCTTAGCATGTTGTTTCATGACATGTTTTCATCTTCTGTAGGAGCTCCTGAAAGGCCTGGGGACAGTGAAGGATTCCCTTTTTGTTCTCCACGAGCTGGGAGAGCAGCTCAAGCAACAAGTGGGGGCTTCGGCAGCGTCAGCCATTCAGTCCGACCAGCTGTCTTTGAGTCAGCGCTTGTGTGCCCTGGAGCAGGCTCTGGGCAAGCAGCAGACCATGTTGCAGGTGGGTTGCGGAGCTCAGATTCGGTGTCATAAATGGGGCATCCTGTGACATCTGAGCCTCGACACAGGGAAAGAAAATCTTTCCGTTGTTGAGACTATATGTCTTTCAAGAGCAAAGAATTACAAAAGTCAACAAATTTGGACATTCCAGTGAGGACCAGGGAAGGTGGGAGTCTTGCACTGTTCTTTCCAATGTAATTTTGCCCCTAAACCAATGCGTCCTTCTAGGGTACTGAGTAAGATGTGCTCAACTAATCAGCAGTAAGTGGCTTTAATGCTGACATTCATGTTTATATAACAGTCAGGATATAAAATCAGAATATATTTGTTCGGAAGTATATTTTACAAATAACTTTAGTTGGCTAATTAATAAATGGTACATAGGAATCATTCTGTTTTTGAAAAATTTTATTAACAAAGAGAAGAAAGTTTAAATCCTATAGCCTTATTTCTTCAGGAAAGGCATCTTGAGGATGGCAATCCGACACAACATGAAAAGTAATTTCAATATCCACTTGCCCTTTAACTAGATTTCTAAATATCAATTTTTCTTTTTTGGAAAAAAAAAGGCTGGCGTTCTTGACTATGAAACCTTTACCAAGAGTTTAGAAGCTTTGGAGGCCTGGATAGTAGAAGCAGAAGAAATCTTACAGGGACAGGACCCTAGCCACTCTTCTGACCTCTCGACCATCCAGGAAAGGATGGAAGAGCTTAAGGTAAGTGTGTTCAGATCCTAGGCCCACAGCTTCTATCTTTTGTCCTCAAAATCTTAAGGAATACTCACAACACCTAACATGGGCCTACTTTGTATTTTGAGCCTCCAAAGAAAGCCTTGCCAGCTCTGTTTTCCTGCAATGAGCAGGCACTGATTTCACAGACTGCAGTGGGAGCCTGGCCAGGAGCAGCCCTAGGATTCCAGCTCAGTGCTCCTTCACACCTCAGTCCCTCTCTATGCCCAGTGGGCGACCTCCTCCTTCACAGCCCTTGAAACCTCCATCCCCACCTCTACCCTCATCCACTCTGACGCAAGCCCCCTGGCTCTCGGATCCTGGCCACAGCTTCTGGGACTCTCCTCACAGCCACCCCTCCCCCTCCAGCACACACCTGCCAGAATGATCTTCTTCTAAAAGGTTTTACTTAATTATGAACTATTTGAAACATTCACTAATTAAAATCATACAACAGACATGCCAATTTTATTGTCTTTTTCCTCTGCTTAAAACCCTCCACAGGTTCCCACTGCTCTCCCAGGGTGAAGGCCAGTGCGGATTGTCAGGCCCTGTGGTCCCGGCTTGAACCTTTCTCAGGGCCCCGTCTTCACCACTATTCATCACAGAGCTTCCTGGTGTCTGTGCTCGCCATGTTCCCTCTTTCTAGAATTCCTTTTTTGTCGCCACCAACTCTCTTCCCACCAAAAGGAATGAACTTTTGGCCATTTTGTTCCATGTGACTCTCTTAAGAAAGCTTCCCCTTTTGTTCATGGTCAGGCTCCCCAGGACCCACTTCCAAAACACACTACTTGTTTTCTTAAAAACTTTTTTCAGATCAGTTAATTATGTTCATGTGATCAGGTATTACTATTGTGGAATGGTGTTGTGACCCTATTATTAGAACTGTATCTTACAGTCTGGAAGCCCCATGAGAAGGACCATGGCATACGAGAGTTTTGTTCACCTCTGATGTCTACCCATGGAAATTCTGCTATTTGGTTGTTCTGCTTTTAGCTTCAACTCGTGGAAAGATTTATTCCATCTTCAGGGTAATGAGCCTATTTCAGAGCATGCAAGGAGAAAACACACAGCTAAAGGTGTCCTGACATTTTCCTCTTCCCGTGGCCCGTTTTCTAGATGGAGTTATAGATGCCCACATGAAAACCAGGAAAGACAGCTTTCTCCTATATTTGAGATCTGAAAGGCTAGATTGCATTGTCAGCTGGGTCTTACCAACTTTGGGATTGGAGCCAAGGACCTAAAACTGAAGCTGTTAAGATAATGTGTGGTGGCTTCAAAGCTTGAATGGGATCGTGTGTTCCATCTAGCAAGAGCTCCACAGCTCTTGTTTACCCAGATCTGCCACCTACTAGCTGGGGGCACCTTGCACGATTTACTTACAGATTCTGAGCATCTTGTCTCCCATCCTGAAGTCAGGATAGTAGAGATACTTACCTTATGGTCTTGTTTAGCAAATGAGTTATTATCTATAAAGCTCTTATAATAATACTTGGTTTGTAATAAGAGTTTAAGGATGGTAGCTATTACTATTATAACTGTTGCTAGTATAAATAGTATTATTGGTATTAGTTAATAAAGGAGCAGAATAGCACAGATACATGGAATATACAGGGTAAGAAATAAGCCTTTTCAGTCATCAGCATGATTTTCATCCTTCATCAGTTACCAAGAATTACTTTTGAGTAAATATGCCAAGTAAATAATATACATTAACTACCTACATGTTCAATGAAAGCTAGTAAGTAGCTGTAAAAGTGATTGCAACAGAAGCACTGGAAACTGACTAGGAGACGCAGCTCTTTTTGATTTGCAGCCCTGGAGTTTATGAGTAAGTGGCCTAGAAATGCACAGGAGACAAAAGACTGGCTTCTTCCGGAAATCAGAAGTCCAGTGCGCAGTGTGAAAGAACTTCGCCTTGGGGTGCCTGGGTGGCTCAGTCAGTAAAGCATACACCTCTGCTCAGGTCATGATCTTATGGCTTGTGAATCTGAGCCCCGCATCGGGCTCTGTGCTCACCACTCGACCTGGAGCCTGCTTCCAATTCTGTGTCTCTCTCTCTCTGCCCGCCCCCTCTCATGCTCACTTGCTCTCTCTCTCTCTCTCTCTCTCTCTCTCTCTCTCTCTCACACACACACACACACACACACACACACACTCTCTCTCTCAATAATAAATAAACATATTTAAAAAGGGGGAAAAAAGAACCTTGCCTTTTCTGACCATAGTGCTAATTTTGCTTTTACATCTTGCTTTCAGGGACAGATGTTAAAATTCAGCAGCATGGCCCCAGATTTAGACCGTCTCAATGAGCTTGGATACAGGCTTCCCCTGAATGATAAAGAAATCAAAAGGATACAAAACCTGAACCGTCACTGGTCTCTGATCTCGTCTCAGACTACAGAGAGATTCAGGTACAGTAACCCAGAGACAGTTTGGCCATTCTGATATATCAGTAGAAATAAGTGCATGGCTCATGTACATTTCTCAGTCCCACGTTTTTCCAGTGAGACTCACGGAACTCGGACCGGAAGTGGCAAATCCTGTAAAGGGGTTTTCCATGCTTAATGTACTAAAAATTCTTTGGACAAAAAAAATTTTAAGAGCTCCTATAAGAATATATTAAAGATACATACATAATTTTATCATTTTAAACTTTTATTCTTTTTTTTTTTATCTTACTACCTTATATGAAAACTTTGTGATGGTCAATTTAGAAGTTGAGGCAGAGAATATTCGTTTAATCTAGTTTCATATACTAACAATATAAGAACAAAAAGATAATCGTATTCTTTTTTCTTTGGTCTGTCAGTAAGTTGCAATCATTTTTGCTA
This sequence comes from Suricata suricatta, assembly GCF_006229205.1. Classification (NCBI taxonomy): domain Eukaryota; kingdom Metazoa; phylum Chordata; class Mammalia; order Carnivora; family Herpestidae; genus Suricata; species Suricata suricatta. The sequence goes on along the minus strand of NC_043706.1, from coordinate 131,292,727 downwards.
CAACATCAGACTTTCTTGGAAAAATGTGAAACATGGATGGAGTTCCTGGTTCAAACGGAACAAAAGTTAGCAGTGGAGATTTCAGGCAATTATCAGCATCTTCTGGAGCAGCAGAGAGCACATGAGGTAGGTGATGCCAGTAGGTTTTTGGGTAATAACGAGCTCAAGCGCTGTATCGTGTGTTGATATCTCTTAAGCTTGCAGTTCTCATATCTTAATTACAAAAATGTGGTCCAATTCTTTGCTTCCATAGTTGGCTTTAAGAATGTGTCAGGCTTCAATATCCTGCAATGTATACTGCCAGAATTGTGGTAAAGGTCCACTTATGGGGGGTAGGGATTGGGAAGAGGGGTTAGGGGTGTGTTTGGAAGGAATGCAAAAAGACAATTTTCGAGCTGAGTTACACACTACATTAATATTGCCAAGGCTAGTAGATTAAGAGATTATGCCTTGATCGCAAGTGTTTGATAAATGAAAATTGTGTGTTCTGTAAAAAGCATATCCGTACCAAATATCTCCATGTGTACCTTTTAGTCAAGTTGCATTATAATTATTTCTTAAGAAACACTGAAAAGAGAACTGGGTATACAAAGCAAATTAATTAATTTGCTATTAGTCTTGATTTCCTGGTATAACTAAATTGTTCCATGTATTTATGAAATATATACAAATGGAGAGATAGGATTTACCTAAAAGCAGAGAAAAGCTTAATGCTGAACTTAAAAGAGACTGAAACTGGGGACACATGGGTGGCTCAGTTGGCTGAGCATCAAGCTCTTGATTTCGTCTCAGGTCATGATCTCACAGTCATGAGATTAAGCCCTGGATTGGGCTCCACACTCAGTGTGAAACCTGCTTAAGATTCTCTCTCTCTCTCTCTCTCTCTCTCTCTCTCTCTCCCTCTCTGCCCACCTCCCCATTTTGTGTGCTCTTGCTCACACACTCTCTCTCTAAAAAAAAAAAAAAGAATGAAACTAAATTTAAAGCATTTTACTTAAATTTTAAAAATAGAGAATTTAAAAATGTGGAAGGTATTTTTTAAGTCCGTTTTTGTCAAGGTGACTTACAGTGGAATAAAAGACAATGAATCAAAACTAATGTGAGACATCACTTTATACCCACTATAGTCACTATGATGAAGAAGACAGCATGTGTTGATGAGGGTTATATAGAAATTAGAAACCTCATACATTAGCAGTTGGGATGTAAAATGGTGAAGCTGCTTTGGAAAACATCTGGAGAGTTCCTCAAAATATTAAACAGAGTTACCATATGACCCAATAATTTCACTCTTAGCTTAATACCCAAGAGAAATGTAAAGCTCTGCCCACAAAAAATTGTGCAAGAATATCGTTCATATCAGCGTGATTTCGAGTTCCCCACAAGGGGGAACAACACATATCCATCAGCTGATGAATGAATAAATAAAACGTGGGGAATACTCTTCTGCAATAAAAAGGAATGTGATGATGATATGGCTTCACATGGATCAATCTCAAAAACATTATGCTAAATGGGAAGAAGCCAGTCACAAAAGACATGCATGATGCTATTTACATGAAATATCCAGAGTTGGCAAATCCATAGAGACAGAAGATAGGTTAGTGATTTCCTAGTGCTCATGGACTAGGAAGAAATGGAGAGTGATTGCTGAGTATAGAGTTCTTTTTTAGGGTAAAGAAAATGGTCTAAAATCAATTATGCTGGCATGTCCCCAACTCTGGGAACATAATAAAAATCCTTGAAGTATATACTCTAAATAGGTGAATTATAAGGTATGTGAATTATATCTCAATGACTTTGTTTTAAAAACAGTGGAAATAATTTGAGAAACTTTCTGTTGAATTTTTTGGTAGTGAAGTAATTTGATTAACCAAATTAAATATAAAAAACAGTAAGTTTAAAAATGTGGGGTTTTTAAATCTTTAAATCTATTAAAGAATCTTGAGCTATTCCCTACCTGAAAAAAAATATAAATTATGTGTTAACACTTACTGTTATTAGGTGATTTTGAAAGAAGCAAAACATAATTCTACTTTTGGTCACTTAGTTTTTAAATCTTTAAATCTATTAAAGAATCTTGAGCTATTCCCTACCTGAAAAAAAATATAAATTATGTGTTAACACTTACTGTTATTAGGTGATTTTGAAAGAAGCAAAACATAATTCTACTTTTGGTCACTTAGTTTTACTGAACAAAAATGAAACTGTAAGTATATCTTAATTGGTTGTTTAAAAATACATTATTTCCATACTGTAGGGTTTCATCCTGATTCAACTGGAAATATTTTTCAAAGCTTTGCTAAAGCCAGAATTTTTGGAAAGTTACCAGAAAACTGGTCACTAAAATTGGGACTCTAAAGTATCTTTTTCTGTTTTTCAAATAATAGTTGTTTCAAGCAGAGATGTTCAGTCGCCAGCAGATTTTGCACTCGATCATTATTGATGGGCAGCGTCTTCTAGAACAAGGTCAAGTTGATGACAGGTAGGATCCTTGGTACATTATTATGAACAAAGTTTCCAGTGAATTAGTCATTTTCTTTTTAATGAGCAGATTAGAGGGTATGTATCTCATCTTCCTAAGGCAATTGTACTGCAATGGACCCTCAGTAATTGAAAGAGAGGCTGGATCTCAAAAATGAGTGAGTATTGAATCTTCTTTAAGAACTGCTATTATATTATATTAAAAGACGTAGAGTAATTGGAAATCACCTAGCCAACCTTCTCCAGACCTCTGCAGGAGACTGGAACTAATGAATAGATGAGAACAAATTGTATCAATGGTTTATAAACAGATACTTCTAATAGTCTCATACAGCTGCAGAAATTGTAGTCCTCAAGGGAGGGTAGAGATCACTGGATCATCTCTCTTACTTATAGATGGAAACTTGAGGCCCAGCAATGTGAACTGATGTGACCAAGGTCACCCAGCTAAGTAGCCACACAATCATGTATCTGGTTTCTAGTCAGGACCAGAGAGCTTTCCCATACCATGGTAATTCCAGGTTTGAAAATGGCTTGCTGCCTTAAGTCAGAGGACACTCAAATGGAAATCCTGCTTCTTCTTCATTCCCTCAACAGACTTCCCCCTTTAGTAAAAATGAAGAGGTAAAATCTAGCTCATCTTTCGACTTCTGGTATGTGAATTGACGATTTCATACCGTGTTTACGTTTCCTAGGAACCATAGCTAGTCTATCCCATATACTTTGTGGTGATATTGGAGTGTAAACTCCATGTATTACATAAAAACATCTTTCCCATATTAAGGCCCAGAATTAACTTAGTGTTTTTTTCCAAAAAAAACCCCAACAACATAAATCATTGTTTTTATTAAGAGGTTGTTGGGTTTTTTTTTTTTACTGTTTTGGAAGCAATTTCAGCTTTGAGTGGATATTTCTTTGGCAGTAACATGAAAGATTTTCATGGTTAAGCTTCGAACAACAAAATGTGATGCCGTATTTATTCTTTTCTAAAAATCTTATTTGAAAAAAATATTTAAATTCAAGTTAGTTAACATACAGTGTGGTATTACTTCCAAGAGGAGAATCCAGTGACTCATTATAACCTAGCAATTGAACTACTAGGTATTTATCCAAAGGATACAAAAATGCTGAATCCATATTTATTCTATTCAGAGTAAGCCAGGCTTAAACATGAGCTTTACTGAGAATTTAAGGCCTTAAAAATAAAACAAATCCAAATGCAATTAACTTATTCTTTGCTTTAGCCTCCCTTGATCAACTCTAAAACAGTATGATAAAAGTTTATGCGAGTAAGTAAAACAAAGTTTAAAATTCACGTACAAGCCAACATCTATTAAACTGTAAACGTTAAGGAGAAACACCAGAAAGAGGAAGACGGGAGGGTTGGACTGAGGATAATTCTGAAAGTTACAAGGAAAAAAAAATTCAAATAGAGCATGAAAGCCCCAGATTACAAATTGTGTTTTAAAAGTTCATTTATGAGTTTCGTGGATAAAGTTCAAGTTCAGCCACAGGAACCGTGTCCTGTGATAAGTGCTGCCTCTCGCTGGCAGGAGGCTCAGGGTTATTGAGGACAAGCCTCCAGAGTTACGTGCAGGGCGCTTTTCATGTTGCGGGACGTTCTCACGTCCTGGAGTTAAATGTTTTCAGAGATGATAGATGCTTGCAACTTCTGGGGGCATTTCATGAATCTATTTCATCACATCTACTGCAATTAGACTGTTAATATCAGAATGTCCTTTCAGAAACAAGAAGCACCAATCGCACATTTGGTTACAAAACCAAGGTTTACTTACGGTGGGCCTAGAGAATAGACGGTGTCAGGAACGTAGGGGCCCAGAACAGTCAGGCCAGCTCAGATGGGAAGCCAACCTCAGGAGGAGAAAGTAGTGTGTGGAAGAGAAGAACAGCAAACCTAACGTGATACAGAAAAATCATATGATGTTACACGTTAGTATTGAAAGGTGAATAATGCTCTAATCTACAGAGAAACTCATTCTATTTGATATAGGACAAACCCCAGTTCTAGAGTCTCAAATTAAAACTTCATAAAGAACTACCAACATTTTTTAAAGGTAGAAAACACAGGTGGAGGAAGCACAAACTAAAAGAACTGCGATTATTTAGCCTGAAACTAAGAACACTTAAGTAAACGTTACTATCTTTAAGTACATGGACAACCTTCGTACAGACGATGATGACTAGATAGCTTTCATTTTTCTGAAAACAAAATGAAGTAGGCTTAACATGTAGAAGGGGCGATTTAGATTCATATGTGGAATAATTTGCCAAAGATTAGGGCTGTTTATTGTGAGAGAGTACAGACAGCATAAGTACAGTTTTTTTTTTGGTTTTTTTTTTTTTTTTTTTGGAGAAGGATAGATACCATATGTTTACATTCATAGGTCTAACAGGAGAGACCTGGCAGGGGACCATGGGGAGAGGAAGGGGGAAAGAGAGCAGGGAAGAGTGAGGGACACAAATCAAGGGAGCATAAGTACAGTTTTAAAGAAACATTTTTAAATCGCATGAGTTAAAATGCTACCCCATGCTCCCCACGTCTTGCGTACTCGGGGAGATAATAAATGACAGAGACTTTACAGATACCCCTTTAACCTGTGCTGAGACAGGAAAATACTCACTGTTTGCAAAAACCAATAGTTTGACTGTTGTAAATTTTAAAACTTACTTGAAGTAGACCCAGATGCTAGAAGGATATTTGAAAACCTCTGCCCTAACCCCCTTCTTAGGGCTTAGGGTCAAGCGTATATATCGAATGTAGACGTGGCTGATGATGTAAATGCATCCAGGTAACACTGTTTCCTCCCTGTGGAATTATTCCTGCACCAGGGATGAATTCAACCTGAAACTGACCCTTCTCAGCAATCAGTGGCAGGGAGTGATCCGCAGGGCCCAGCAGAGGAGGGGCATCATTGACAGCCAGATTCGCCAGTGGCAGCGGTACAGGGAGATGGCAGAGAAGCTTCGTAAATGGCTGGTTGAAGTGTCCTATCTTCCCGTGAGTGCTCTTGGAAGTGTCCCAATACCACTGCAACAGGCAAGGACCCTCTTTGATGAAGTGCAGGTAAGGTGCAAAACACATGGGTTTTAAACCTCTTCTATGTTTCCGCTGCATGCTTTACCCTCGTCTGAGTTCTTCACAAGGATTCTGGAGTGACCCTGGACTGATGACAAATATCAATCCCAAGTGTCAATGGGAACGCACACTAATGATTGCATTACAAAGCCCATGTGTAAGGATGACAGTCTGATCAGGCCCAGCTACTCACAGACCCTCTCCACTCCCCACGCTAGTGCCTCCCAGCAGCTCACTTACCTCCAGCACGGAGGCAACGGCCGTGGCCAAGAAAGAAACACTTTGCATTGATTATACCAGTACACTCACGAGCAACATAAATGTGTAACTTAAGTATTCCGGAAAAAATAAAAGTCTCCGTCCTGTCCAAGCTCTTTGTCCACTCCTAGTTTGGCTCCTTGCTTCCATCTGTCTGGGAACTGGGGACTCCAGCCCCTTAGACAGATACTTCCTACTGCTCTTATCAGTGCTTCCCAGTATGTTTCATGGTCTCCTTTTGCTTTGGAGGTCACTGTCTTCTGATTCCTTTCTCCTTGCTTCTCTGGGAGACCTCATCCACACATGGCTTTGTCGGCCTTCTACCAGCAGAGAAGGGCCAGCATGGTATCTTCCAGTCCTGTCTACCTATCTATTCAACTTCCTTTTAGATTATATACATGTGCATACAGAGCTAGTATATACCATGCCTTCCAGCGGAGCTTGTGATGGACCAGCCCTTCTCCAGAAGTGCATTTCCCACATCCCCAGCTCAAGGAAATGTCATAAGGGCTATTCCTTTCATCACTTAGGACCCTGAGGGGTGCCCTAGAGCTATATTCTTTCTCTCTCCCTTCCCATATCTAATACATTTCCATCTCCACCGCCACTGCTTTAGAGGTACTCATGATATCTTACCTACATAGATGATAGCTTTCTTTTTTTTAATGTTTATTTTTGAGAGACAGATTGAGTGAAAATGGGGGAGGGGCACAGAGAGAGAGAGAGAGAGAGAGAGAGGAAGACACAGACTCTGAAACAGGCTCCAGGCTCTGAGCTGTGAGCACAGAGCCCAGTGCAGGGCTCGAACATGGGAACAGCGAGATCATTACCTCGGCCAAAGTTGGACACTTAACCAACTGAGCCACCCAGATGCCCCCATATGTGATAGCTTTCTAAGCTTTTAGTATATCCAATATATTCCAATCTGCCATTCCATCTTCTACCCTACTGCAGAGTGTTTCTTTTTTTTTTTTTTAACATTTTATTTATTTTTGTGAGACACACAGTGAGAGACAGAGTGTGAGCAGGGGAGAGGCAAAGAGAAAAGAAGACACAGAATCTGAAATAGGCTCCAGGCTCTGAGCTGTCAGCACAGAGCCCAATGCGGGGCTTGAACCCATGAACTGTGAGATCATGACCTGAGTCAAAGTCAGACGCTTGAATGACTGAGCCACCCAGGCGCCCCTATGGCAGAGTGTTTTAATCCAAGCACATCACTTCCCTGCTTAATATTCCCCTGTGAAGCTCGGTCACTTCTACTATTAAAAAAAAAAATGCTTTTGCAAATGTGGCCTTGTGTCCTCTTCTGCCACTCTGTCACATGCATACTGCATTCCAGCCCCCTGACAACTACATCCAGGGTCCTGAATTCATCATCTTTATCTCAGACAGCACATTTTCCCGTCTTCATTTCTCCCTGTGGAAGGACTCCTCTGACTGGCCCCTGGCCCTCCTCACACCAGGTCCTTCTTAATCTAGTCGTGCTCATATGTCTCCAAGACTCATGAAGCTTTTTCCCTTTGAAGAAGCCGGTCTTACATCCACATGAGTTAGATATTTGAGCACTGGGCTTTCTTGGAATAGATTGTTTGTATCAACAAGCCTCGCAAATGTTTTCTGCAGAAGAAATAAAAAGATCATAATAAAATAAAACAAAATACATAGCAGTGTGTTCCCTGCGCATCGGTCTCATAGAACAGTTTTCACATTGCCTTGTGATCTGGGGACAGAAACTAAGCCTCTCCCTGCCGAATCCTCACTCATGTGTACAGTGCCTCATTCACGCCCAGAGTTCTCTCTCAACAAATGTTTGCTGGATCAAGAGGGCAAGCTCTGTATGCAAACCTGCAGGGTCACTTAAAAACCCTTGTAATAGGGAAACGGTGAGGACAAGAATGAGAAAGTAAAAAGCAATGGTTTCTTTCAGTTCAAAGAAAAAGTGTTCCTGCGACAGCAGGGCAGCTACATCTTAACCGTGGAGGCTGGCAAACAGCTCCTGCTGTCGGCCGACTGCGGGGCCGGGGCCGCCCTGCAGGCAGAACTCACGGAAATCCAAGAGAAATGGAGATCGGCCAGCGTGCGTCTGGAGGAACAGAAGAAAAAACTGGCCTTCTTGTTGAAAGTAAGTTGGGCTCTTTGCTCCGAGAGGGGTGATACGGTTTAAAAAGCCCCATTAAGTAGTGGAGCTGTTTCCTCCTGTTGTGAGCTTTTCGAATCAGATAATGCAAAGGTCCGTAAGTCACACCCTGCAGGGTTTTGATACCCTGTGTCTTATGTAAGACTTTGTCCTGTCTTGCATGAACTGGAGAAGTTTCCTAATTTTCAGCACTTTATCTTGCAAGCAAATCCACCCCCCCAAGGAGTCTGAAGTCTAGTAAGACTGTCCAAGCAGTGAATTCTGATTAATGGTCGGTGCTAAGCCAAGAACCCTGTGATGACTTTATGAATCCAAATAGGAATGCAAGGAGTAGATTCCGCTCCTCGATCTAAGACTCTAAAGTGGTTTTTAAGATAGATAGCTCTTATTTTATAGTAAGAAAAACCGATCCAAGAAGATATTCTTGATTTCATCTAAATTACCCAAGCATGTTGCCATGAGATAAAATTCAGGAGGTATATGAAGCCTTTAGTTGGATACAGAGAGCATACTGATCACAAGGCAAGTTCAGGGAGATGTAGATTTATCCAGCTCTCCCATAGTCCACTTTCTTCCCCCTCACTTGCCCACACCACATCTAACACAGAATCATCTATGCATTGGAAAAAGGGCATGGTCTCTACTCAGATAAATCCAAGTTAAAACCACAATAAACAAAATAACCTGGTTAACTCAACCTATCTAAGCCTCAGTTTCCTCCTCTAGAGAGTGGGTATGATAATCCCACCTGCACATTTGGCCGTTCAATAAATGAAAATTTAACAAAATTGTTTATTAAATTTGGCCTGCCACTTTTTTGGATCACAAGTAATAACCAAAGTGAATGGAACACATTTTGGTTTCACAATACTAAGTAGGTACACCCAATGGGTTTATTCTATTGACTTTTATTTAATAGCATATTACCTTCTGTGTCGGAAACACTCCATCAAAACTATGACTGAACATTTGATAAAGAGCTATTATTTGCACACAGCATAATTCATCAGTAATACAATATAGCTGATTCTTTTTTCATTTTTGCTTTCAGGAAAGGATTAAAAACATTGTAACTCATTCTGTCGAGATCATGTTAATCCTATATTTTTCTTTATTTGCGATGTGATTTTTGGACGCATTCCCGAGACTTTAATAGGCGAAATGGCAGAGTCACTGCATTTGCTTTCCTTGCCAGTCTGTTGGTTGGCGTGTAAGACGTCCGCTTTGATAGATGATTGCATGCCATCTTGCTACTCCCTTGTAATTCGTGTAGCCAAAAGACTGGGTTATGGCTTCAGAATCTAAGCCATTTTTGAAAAGGGAATCCTTATTCTTCTCTTGTTAAAGCTGATTTTATTTTATTGTTTTACTTTGATTTTATTTTAAATCATACATTAGGACCCATTTGCCTAAGAAGGAATTTATGAAGCTAACTTCTAATGTTAATGTCCTTTTCTGTCTTTTAGTGCATCTTCACACCACAGCTATAATGCTTTCCTGTGTTTAGCTCTTGATTTAATGCTCTGAGTAAATATGCCAGGAATACAGCAATTATATAATTCTATGGCCTATATGTTCACATACTTCACTGTTGCCTCTTTGTTTTATTATGGAAAATAAGACACTGACCTTTTCTCATCTAGATCAATGAACATTTCTCGATGGCATGTGGCTAGGTTTCAGGCTGTGTGAGGGGGTATTTGAGAATGCTGCTCAATTTAGTAAGACGATCTCACTATGCTTAGCATTAATGAACTCATTGGAGCCTGGGAATATAGAGATACTTTAACAGGGGGGAATTGGAACAGATCTGTCCAAGACAGACAGTTCATGTTTTTTTCTGGTAAATGGAAAGAGAGAATGTGGTTATGCACTCTAAGAAGTTCCCTGTAGGAATTTAAAAGTGTAATGAGAATCTTGGGCCAAATCCTCAGTCTGGTTAGAAACCAAAAGACCTTTTGGGTAGGGAGGCACTTTAGTCAGCACTTCCTAAGGAAGACAGGTGTGCTCATAGCACTTATGGGCCACTGTGCTAAAAATAAAACATCAGGAAAGAATAAAGAGTCCAGACAGGAAAAGACTGGTGACAAAGGAAGGATAATGTGAGGGAAGAGGCACCATGCTCACTACTGAAAGCAATTCTAGTTGTCTTTCTTTGGAGCTCAGTAATTTAAGTTGTGTCTACACTACCTCTTAACCTCTGTAGCTTGATTCAGATTTAGATAACATTTTTTAGCATAATATTCTGGGCATTGCATTCACTCCCATTGCTTCCTTCCACTCGCCAACAATCATCGAGTTTGTATGCCCATTTTCATAGGGAAAGCTAAGCCATAGCAGATTTCCTGCTTACCGTGACATGGAGTATGGGTAGAACTCAGCTCTTCTGATGCTACCTACACGAAAATGGATGCGGACTCCTCTTCCCGTTATTCATCGGGGTATCTTCAGTGTTTCTCTGGGAGAAAGGAGCCTGTTCGGCTTTCGTTCCACTCTCCTACAAAGAAAAAAAGGCCATGAATGTTCTTTCTCCTCCCATTATAGGACTGGGAAAAATGTGAGAATGGAATTGCTGATTCTCTGGAGAAACTACGAACCTTCAAAAAGAAGCTGTCCCCACCCCTGCCCGATCACCATGAAGAGCTCCATGCAGAGCAAATACGTTGCAAGGTGAATTACTGGCCTGAGTTTTTAGCCTTCACTTACCTGTGCACTTTGGTTGTAATGTTGCCTTTCAAAGCATAATTCTGTCAAAATGCTCTCACCTTCTACATGTAGATGCAGGTTCCTAGCATACTGCATCAGGGCAGGCAGCTTGGGTGGAACCTGATTGTTGGTTTATTGCAGCTGACGAAATTATAGGCTAGTTCGTGGATTATCTTGAGAAAGTAAATGAACATGGAAAACACAGCATTGAAAGATATTTAAAAGCTGGATCAAGGGCAATAAACACAGTCTATTTAAATCATCTACACTGGGGAGTTTTTCCAGCAAAATAGTCTAGTTTACAGAAAGAAGAGCAAGGCTTGGCAGCCTGGAAATTCTGCCCTCAGTGGCCCTCGGAGGAATAGCCTGCCCTCCAGACTCTGGTGTAAGGAAAATGGGAGCCGTAAGTAGCTGATGTCAGTCACGGCACAGGGACACACAGTCATTCAGTTACTCAGGGCCCTGACCACTTGAAGATCAAGATCACCGTGTCAAGACGCAGTTGGAAACAAACCTCTCCCTGCATCATGAGCTCGCGGAGACCAACGTGATTTAGTGGCTGCAGGATTTGTTCCATCCATACCCATCTAGTCAAGTGAAGTGTTTGGATAGCAGTTCTCTGCTGAGCCATATGCAGATCTAGTGAAAACTGCCTTTACAAATGCTTTTTGCCTCCCAAGTAAGACATGTCTTTGTGTTCCCCAGCCATTCACAAATTACTGCTCTAGAGTAATGCTGTTGAAAACTTCACACGTGTTTAAATGATTTGGACTTTAAGCAGAAGTCCCCTGCTTCACTCTGGCTAAGAACTCATAAGCATTAGAGAAAGATTGATTTGTTTTAAGTCTTAAAATCATGAAAAGTGTGGATATAAGAAGTTTTCTTCAGTATTAAAATTTAAGGATAGTCTTTGAAACTTGAAAGAGGCAGATTTAGGAAAAATAAAAGATAATATACATTATATCATGGATAGCAAGTAAGAAAAATATTATCTGGAGATGTAAATTCAGAAGTATGCAAAGATGGAAATATTTGTAAATTTATAAGCAGTGATTAAAGAAAATTTTGATAAACAGGAACGGACATTAATTGGGCTCCTCCTGTGTGCCAGTGATTATACCAATATTAGCTCAGTTAGCATAAACACAAGCTCCCAAAGAGTCTGTTATTTCCCTTTTACAGATGTGTAAACTGAGGCTTCTAGATGTCTAATAATGTCTCAGAGTTGGTCAGTATCAGAGTTACCTGAGTCCAGAGACTGTATTTTTACAACAGGGACTCACCTAATGGAGTCCCTGAGTGTGAAACGGTTCAGTTTTTGGTGGTGGTGGTGTTTCTCTTATATCCTTAAACTGTGGGTTATGTCTCATGTTTGGGTGAGGGGCCTGAAACTGGCGTTAAGAGGGGAGAAATCTTTACATTGGTTTAACAGTTTAGTGTCTACCAATATAAGCAGAAATACTGTATGTTTAATCCACCAGGATGGTTTGGTCTTTCAGCCAAATTCTGTTACCATGGGACCTCATCTCCTGAAATACAATAGTTACAAATGCACCCTGCTATTAAGTTCCGAGATTAAAAGGGTGTGTTTTGGTCCAGCTCTCTGCTACTCTTCCCCAAACACCCGCGGCACCAAAACAAAGCAATTACCTGGAAAACTCAGACTAAAATCTTGTTTGCCTAAATTGCTTGAGAAGTTAGCCTCAAATAGTACCGTTAATTGCCTTTGCCTTTGGAAACTTGTCTCCTGTGTGAAGAGACAAAAAGAAAGGGAAAAAACCATGTGAAACACTCTATTTATCCACAAAATTGGCTGGAATCTAAAAGCATCAACAGGTGGCAAAAAGCAGGTTATACAAATTACAAAACTGGTCATCAGTTTAAAGCACACAAAAACCAACATCCATTCATCCAAATACTCTTTTCTGGATTTGTTCTTAAATCATCCCCCAAAAGGACAGACTACATAATTGTCTTCAGTAACTTGAAGAAACCTGTGTTCCTACAGGAAGTGTATTTCCGTTATTTTCAATTCAGAATAAGAGCAACAGGTCTTTTCAGCAACTACATTGTTAAGTCTGTATCATGAAATGTAGCAACTTAGTAGTGTTTGAAGATGAAAGCTAATCTAGGAGTTGGTGTTTTGAAAATATTTTATTAACATGATCAGTAACTCAGGACAAAAATATAGGCTGGCATAGCCATGTATGAAATCAGTTTAAAAGTGAAGAAGATCATGCAGTGATGAAACCCCAACTTAGAAGAGATGTGCCAAAATGATGGATTAAAGGGGAAATAGACCATAGGAAGATTCTGCAAGCAACCCAGGGTTTTGTCGGCAGAACTTGACCAAGTATCAGCTTACATCAGAGCAAATAAAGTAGAGACCAAGTGAGATGTTCAAATGTAATGGGATGGAAAGATCATTGTACCAAGGGGGGATTCCTAATACACTTCAGAAATTGATGATAGATATCCATGAGTATTCACAGTTTTGGTTTTGTTGTTGTTGTTGTTGTTTTTTAATCTAGGAGCTGGAAAATGCAGCGGGGAACTGGACAGATGACCTGGCCCAGTTGACTCTGCTGAAGGACACCCTCTGTGCCTACATCAGCGCCGATGATATCTCTGTCCTGAACGAACGCATAGAACTTCTGCAAAGGCAGTGGGAAGAACTGTGCCACCAGGTAGGACAAAGTCTAGACTCCGCATTCGCTCAGTAAGTTGAAGAACTGGAAGACAGCTTGGATCATCAAATGACTTGACCCATGTTTGGACCCATCCTGTAGCTCAGAGTAGACACAGCGGAAGAACTCTGGTTTTTGTGACCTTTTCAGATTAAGGCAATAAAGTCTTAATGTTATATTTGAAATGCATCTAAACTGGATGCTCATGCTGTCCTTTTCACAGGTTGGCATAACACTTAAGAGGGAAAACCGGTTTTTTGGTTCATGGATGTGGTCTTGCTAGGTAGATATTGGTGGTCTTTTTCTTACTTGAAACATGTGAAAAAGCTTTGTTTTACTTGCAACTTTAGCTAATACTGTGGAGATGGTTTTATGTTTTGAATTATAGTGGTTTGCTGATTAACCACAGTTGCTAGTAATTTATGTGTTTGTCATTTGTAGTCATACCTCATTTGTACCTTCTTTGTGCATAATACCTTAGAAGAGATCCCAGATTGGAGTTTGAATTTGAAATGACAGGGAAAGATTGGAGGAAAGGCAATGAGAAGGCATTGAACACAAAGAGGAATAGCAGAGATTAAAAGCCCACAAGTGAAGAACAGACTCTGGCCCAGGGCCTTGAGAACATACCCTCTGGGAAGCTGGGAGTGTGTCTTCAGTGTCCTTCCCTGCACCTGACTGCTCTGCTTGGCACATGATCGGCTGTGATGCATATTTGTTAAATAGATCAGTCGCATTAATTATTGTGAATGTCACAAGCTATAGTAGGTGCTCCTACCGTCAAGTTTACCACAGAGTAGAAAGGAGAATGAGTCCAGAAGAATCTGTACAGTGAAGAAGAAAACTGGTATAAACAAGTTAAAACAGTGTATAATGATGTAAGCAAACAAAGGGCAGTGTGGACTGCAGGGAATAAAGGAAATGCTTGTTGCAGTGGATAAATCTCGAGCTGAGTGCCAAGATGGGGAGGACATCTTGAGGGGACAGATTGGTGTGGAGGGAGCAAGCGGATGGGTTGCATGAGGTCGCAGCATGAATAAAGGTACTGGTGTGGAGTAGACAGAGGACCGGGCTGGGGAAAAGCAGGTGTTGGATGGATGAGGAGGGGGCTCTTGAGAGGGTCTCTTTGTACCTACCCAGTTTCAGGCCACTTGTGCTATCCTAGATATCTCTTCTCTGCCATCCTCCCCATTTTTTCTGATGTTAGGGATGCTTATCTTCATGCTTCAGGGAATATTACACCGAGTTTAAGAGGCTCATAGCTCCTGGTTCATTTGACATCAACAAGAAATTTGTTGTTAGGTAAATTTCTCACTATGTTTAGATTAAAACTGAGATAGTTTTCAGATCATGAGCCAAAGGGAAACTGGAACACGCTTTGTAAATGTGTGAATAATTTCCCATGAATATATACTTTTAAAAAGGAGGAATGTAGGGGCGCCTGGGTGGGTGGCTCAGTTGGTTAAGTGTCTGGCTTCTGCTCAGGTCATGATCTCACAGTTTGTGGGTTCGAGCCCTACATCAGGCTCTGTGCTGACAGCTAGCTCAGAGCCTAGAGCCTGCTTCAGATTCTGTATCTCCTTCTCTCTCTGACCCTCCCCTGCTCATGCTGTCTCTCCCTGTCTCTCAAAAATAAATAAAAAACATTTTTAAAAAAAGGAGGAATGTAAGAGATGATATTATACATGCTAGTGATTTGAGTTCAAAATTAATTGAGCCATTTTTTGCAGAGTTTTATAGTCTTAATGAGCACAATGAGAAATGCTAATCACAATACTATATTCTCTGAATTATTCAACCCAAATCAATATATTACTATCCAGTAAATTATCATATAATATTCTAATGGAAGGACTTAATCATGGCATAACATATAAGTGAAAGATACTTTGGTGGGCACAACTAATGGAAAATGATCACAGCATGTTCAATTACTTTTATGAGCCTCCTTATTCATCTGTTTTTCGTAAGCTTGAGAAAACTCTAGCACTACTTCCTGACTTAATACTGTTCAGCATATCTGTGAAATTAATTATACTGTAGCTATTTCTCTGGCTGATTGGTGTCTTCAGAGCATTCAAAGAGATAACACTAGAGATTTTGGCTTCCATTCCCTTCCTAAACCTGCCATGAACTGCCCTACCCCAAGACCTTGCTCAGACCATTCTTCCTGCCTAGACTGACCATTTCTTCTCTTCTCGTTTTAACCCATCTTTTTCCAAATTCCAGTGTTACATTAGCTTCAGGTATGCATATGGTGATTCAATACATTAGTCAGTGCTTATCAGTATAAGCGTACCTTAATCCCCTTCACCTCTTTCACCCATCCCCTGCCCGCCTCCCCTCCAACAACCACCAGTTTGCTCTCTATATCTCAGAGTCTTTCATTTGTTTGTCTCTTTATTAATTTGTTCATTTGTTTTTTTAATTTTTTTTATATTTCTTTATTTATTTTTGAGAGAGAGAGAGAGAGAGAGAGTGCAAGCAGGGGAGGGTCAGAGAGAGAGATACAGAATATGAAGCAGGCTCCAGGCTCTGAGCCATCAGCACAGAGTCCAGAGTCCGAGGCAGGGCTTGAACCCATGAACCGTGAGATCATGACCTGAGCTGAAGCCGGCTGGCTGCTTAACCGACTGAGCCACCCAGACACCTCTCATTTGTTTTGTTTCATAAATTCCACGTGAGTGAAATCATGTGGTGTCTGTCTTTCCCTGACTTATTTCACTTAGCAGTATAGCCTCTAGATCTATCCATGTTGTTGCCAACAGCAAGATTTCATTCTGTTTTATGGCCGATTAATATCTTCAATGCTCTGACAACATACACAAAAGTAATAACCATGCGAGATGATGGATGTGTTAAGTAATCTTGAGGTAATCATTTCACAGTGTCAATGTATATCAAAGCACCAATTATATCTCAATAAAGCTGGAAAGAGAAAAAAGGGGACAACAAGCTATATGTGTAAAATTGCTCACCAGACTTAGACATATCTAGGCAACAGTCTGTTTGGAAATACATTTTGAAGGCTGCCGTTGATCATATAATATGCCGTGAAGAGATTAATACCTTGCACCTGTGAGTGGACTAAGACCTAAGTAAAAAAAGAGGAAGCAGATGGAATAGTGTTTCTAGAAACTTTCTCAATTGAATGTCTTAAGGCATGAAGGTAAAGCACACTGATCTGACATTACTTCAATCTAAAAAGAATTACTTAAACCAGGGAGATTTTAGGCTCAGGTAGTCACACTGGAGGTGCACGGATATAACTGTAAGTAGGAATATAAATTAGTTACTGGTCCTTGAGCGAGTGTTTCCGGAGTACTTCTGTCAAGTCTGAAACCACAAAAGGAAATGAGCTTGGGGCTATGCCTCATTTTAAATGTTAGAAACTTGAGTTAAACACGGCCTTATCCCGCCGTTCAAGAGCAAGTCGTGTGTTCGTATTCCAATGGGAGCAGGCGATGAGAAGGCGGGAGTGATTGGGGCTGCCGATGAGAGGGAGGAAGGCGCGCTGTAAGTAAGTGTTTCTGGGGAGAGCTCACCGACAGAAGTAAACTCTTGGTAAACAGACTCGCCAGATGGTTTGTTGAGCCAGCTTAGCGTCTCTTGGTCGTGATTCCTGTTTTGGTGTGTAGATCTGTGTGTAACTCTAGTTGAGATATAAATACATCCCCATTGTAATTGCTTGGTGTTTCTCAAATTGTCATGGTAAAAACATTTGAAGTAGAAAAGGATGTATTTCCTGTTCGGTTGCCTCACACTCTGGAGGTTTGGGCGGGCACTTGCCAGCTGTTGGCAACGCAGCGTGTGTGTGTGTGTGTGTGTGTGTGTGTGTGTGTGTGTGTGTGTGCCCTTGAGGACACGTAAATATGTGCTAAGCTGATAACAAATTAGAGACTTTCAGCTAAACCCAGAGAAAGAGGGTCATGTTCACTTAGCCTATAGCCTAAATATCAGTTTTACAGACCAAAAGGAAAACATCGTGTCCATCTGGACGTTAAATCTTTTGAAACGCTTTTGGTCTCACTTTGCAACCAGTGCTTGGTCTTGCTTTGCAGCAAGTGCTTGTGGTCTACCTGTTTGTTTCCTCTGTTGCCGTCATGTAAGCAAATGAAAGCAGTGCTTTCATGGTGTGTGAGAAACACTAGCACTCCTCAGTGGAGGTGTTGAATACGTGAAGGTTAAGGAGAAAAAAATATTAAAAATCCAAGTGATACCCTGTAGCAGTGGTAGTAATAGTAGTAGTAGTAACAGTAGTATATTAAAGGCCACTAAAGATTTGTTAAATCTTTAGTATGTACCAGTGAGCTTCTTAAATTGTTTTGTTGTTTGTATTCTATTATGAGTCTTCTCTATTCTGGTACATATATCAATGCTTGGCATATAGTGGACACGTTTTTACTGCAAAAATAAACATTTGTTCAGTGAAATTTGGAACAGAGGAGAAATTCATTTACAAACGTGCTGGAGTCCAGCTCTAGCAGGTCCAGGGTTCCCCTGAAGGTTGGACGGTGTCAGCAAGAGAGAGTGAGAGAGCCTTGAGTTTCGTTCTGGTCATCAGACGGGCACCCCTGCCCACCTGGTAGGCGTCTCCACCGTTCTGGCAGGCATCTCTGCCCTGTCTGGTTCTCAAGCTTTATTTATGGCAAAAGGTACAAGGACCAGAAAGAGCAGTAAATGACTTCCCGTGGATAAGTTTTACAATTTTCCAGGACATGGGTTCTGCAGAAGGTACAATTCTAGTAGTAATGATTGTAATAAAAAACTTAGCTACAGGCACTCATGTTGTCATAGGTATTTTTTACAAAACCTCAGGTCTAGCCTTAAGGAAGCAACCTTTAACCAAGAGGCAAACAGCATTGTTTAGTACAGGTCAGTTTTTTATGAGTAAGGGTCATTAGGCTGTTTATAACTCTAAGAGAAAGTTCCCAGAAAAACAGGTTCTCAGGAGACATAATGCCTGTTCTCACAATCCCAAAGATGACTGACACATTTTATTTAAGTAGTGATTTTTACCAAGGTGTTCAGGCCCAGAAGGTAGTCAGTTATTAGTTAATTGCTTAGGGGAAAATTATATGTTGCATTAGGGTGTATCTAGTTTACTCATCTTTTCCCTGACCAGGTGCAATCACGCCTCAGGGACAGGGCAGGGGGACAGGCTGCTTCTGACACTAATCAGCAAAGCACTCCAAGATTTGGTGCCAAAGCAGAAATGAAAAGTTTCAAGAGGGTAGATTTTAGGAGCTCTCTGGGGCAAGAGACCATGCAAACTTGCTGTACCCTCACCAGGAATTTTCACTCTACCGGTGAGTTCAGACAGCTCCCAACACAAATGAAGGAAGTGAGGCTTAGAGAAGACAAACAGCCCTGCCCTGGTCGTACCCTTAGTCAGTGATAGAGACTGGTTTTGAATCTCAGCTGCCTCTGGAGATTTGATCATAGTGATATCGTAGCCTGTATCAAAGACGCAAGCTTTGCTGGCTCTGTCTCATACAGACTACAAACAAATGCTTCAGATTTGTCTAACCTTCTCTCTTCTTCTCTCTGGAATGGGGATTTAAAAACCTACCTCTCAAAATACTCTGTGATGTGGTGATCTTCCTTGTAGATGTTGGGGAAAGCCCTGGAATTCATCCTTACTCAGGGCTGAGATTTGGGGAAGGAGGGAAGGAGGAGCTACGTATAGCAAGACCGATTAATCCCAAGTCTGAAAGGCAGGGGCTTTTGCTCTTTTCTTAGAAAACAGTTTCTTTGGGAGGTTCTTATTATAAAAATATCATTGCAGTTCGGACATCACTTGAACCAGAATTTTAATGACCCGCCACACTGTTGACTCTGATGTTCTCTGAATGAGAGGGAACCGTCCTCCTCACCAGAAAATCCCAAATCTTAGCATTCTGGCAGAAGATCAGAATCCACTCTGCTGTCAGAGTTTGAGAGGGAAGGGATGCTAGAAGGATCATGCACTTAGCTGCAGTGCTGTCTTGACAGAGCTTATTGTAGGTGAAGTTTGTCTCCAAAACTTTTTAACCTTCCTTTTCTTAGCCTTTTCCATTCTTTCCAGTGAATTTACCCTAGGCAAATTTACCCTAAGTGAATTCATTTCTCTTTGGTTGTTCTGTATTCCTCTGCTCAAAGAAAACAGTGATAAACTGACTTATACTCTTGGGGAAATACTCAAGGGATTCATCAGTGTCACCCTACCTAGAGAAATTGTTTTTCTTTTCAGAGCTCATAATTAATTCAAAAGACTGAATTTGTAAAGACTGACATTTCAGAAATGATGTTAGGTTATGGGGCCCACTATCTAAGGACTCACTCTGACAAGGGCTAGCCCTAGCACAGGGAACTTGGCCTCAAAGCCTAATTGTTTTCTTAGATATAGAATCATAAACATTTTGGATTGTGTGGGACCTTGACTCTTACTTGCCTCATCATTAACAGAGCCAACCGCATGCAGAATTGCTAACTAGCAAGTGTATAGCGCCTTAGAAACTATTTTGATTTATATTTTTTAAAAGAAATAGGTTTGAAGTACATCACAGAGTGAAATAGGTTGATGGATAAAGGAGACTATATGTATTAAAGCACAGTGGAGCAAAATGTTAACAATTTGGGAGTTAACAAAAGGAGCATATTATGGGTGCTTACCATTACAACTCTTTCAACTTTTCTGTATGTCTGATGTTTTTCATAATAAAATGTGGTGGAAAACAAGAAAGTTGAGAGGTAGGTGCTTAATGTAATGGGATGACTGATAGAATATTGAGCATTATCAGCATGAGCATATAGAACATCCATAAAGAAGGATCATCTTGTTGCCACTCAAACCACGTTACATTTTAGGAAAATGTAGTTTAGCCCAACTAAAAATATTTCTCACAATCTTACCCGGCACTGCAAAAACAAGAGTATTATGATGTCACAAAATTTTTAAATTCTGGAAGGGTTCACTCTAGACCTATAGATAAGGAATGGGCCCCTTGTGTCTCTAATGCATAAAGAGCTATTACGACCCAATCCTTAAAAAACAGCCCAGTTCAAAAATGGACAAAGGATTTGACTAGATAGTTCTCTAAAGAAGATACACAAATGGCCAAGAAATGTGAAAAGATTTTTTTTCCAAAAATTTTTATGTTTTTTATTTACTTTTGAGAGACAGAAAGACAGCGTGAGCAGGGGAGGGTCAGAGAGAGAGAGAGACACAGAATCCAAAGACAGGCTCCAGGCTCTGAGCTAGCTGTCAGCACAGAGCCTGGTGCGGGGCTCAAACCCACGAACCGTGAGATCATGACCTGAGCTGAAGCTGGACGCTTAACCAACTGAGCTACCCAGGCGCCCCATGAAAAGATTTTCAGCATTATTAGCCATCAGAGAAATGCATATCCAAGCCACAATGAGATACCACTTCACATCTACTAGGATGACCCAAATCAAAAAGACAGAAAGTAACAAGTGTTGGTGAGGATGTAGAGAAATGAGCCCCCTCTTGCTGGTGGGAATGTACACTGGCGCAGCCACTTTGGCAGACTGTCTGCAGCATCACCTTGTAACCCAGCATTTCTACTCCTAGGTATACACCATAAGACAACTAAATGTGTGTCTGCACATACTTGTACACAAGTGTACCATAGCAGTATTACTCATAACAGTTGAGAAATAGAAACAACTCAAACATCCATCGGCAGTTGAGTTGGTAAATAAAATGTTGTCTATGCTTACGATGGAATATATCCAATAGTTAACATGAGTGAAGCACTGACACGTGGTACAATCCAGATGAACTTAAAAACATTGCGCTGGGCAAAATTGTATCGTACGTGAATTACATCTCAGTAAGGCCATTATGCAAAAGAAAGAAAGAAGAAAAGCTGCAAAGGTGAAGGAATGAAGAGAGCGGGAGGGAAGTCAGAGAACGTGTCCAAAGTAAAAGGACTGGTATAGAGCTGAGCCACAGGGATCCGTCCTCCACTTCGGACCTCTGTGCACTGTGTCCGTCTGCTCCCATCTCTCAGATCCCCGAGATTCAGCTCTTGCTTCCTTGTTTCTTTCCTCCCTTCTTTTTGTCCATTTCCCTTTTCTTCCTCATTCTTTTCTTTCCTTGTCCCTTCTTTTATCCTTCTTTCCTTTTTTCGTCTTTCCTTCCTTCTTTTCTTATCCCTTCTTCTCTTTCCTGTTTCTTCTTTCTCTTTCAATAAAAGTATGTTCATGATACTGTAGAATATCTGCGCAGAACCAGTCGCAGTGTGGAGGTGGATTGTTCAGAACCTTTAGTGAGTGAATATGCATGCGGTCTTCAGGAGGGAAGTACAGGGTTGGATGTGTCCCCCTGGCATTTAACAGCAGGCCCTTGTGGGGTCCTTGTGGTGGAAACTCACCGGAGCTTCCCTCCTGGGACTGTGCCCCAGGGGACAGTGACCTAAAGAAATGCACAACTATTGCTTATTCCAGTCCACCCTGCTGACTTGATTGGCTTTTTTGCTCAGGGTACAAGTTCTGCTCTGATTCTGCCTTTACATTGTCTCCCGCTTAAACTTTTCAGCTCTCCTTACGGCGGCAGCAAGTGAGTGAGAGATTGAATGAATGGGCAGTCTTCAGTGAAAAGAACAAGGAGCTTTGCGAATGGCTGACCCAGATGGAAAGCAAAGTTTCTCAAAATGGAGACATTCTCATTGAAGAAATGATAGAGAAACTCAAGAAGGTACAGAATGCGTGGCTACATATGTTTTCACTCTTCATGACGCATAGCGTATTTTTAATAGGTATAAAAAACATGGTCTTACTCATTATTAAATCACTTTCCTGTAAAAGGAGCACTATATTTTAAATGTTTGATCTTTTTAATATGAAATAAACTTGCATGGAAAGGCCTCTCACATACAAAATACACGGATGTGATGAAGGAAGTTATCTGCTGATAGACAAATGTTCAGTAATTTTTGGTTTCAGCTACCTGTTCAGAAAGAATCATTTAGGTACATTAGTTTTGTGATTTTGTTTTTGTTTTTAAAGAGGTAAAAATCACTAGAGAGAAATTAAAAGAATTCTCACAGCTAATTAAACTGGCATTTTTCTCTGTAAAATCTAATCCATAGACCGTTACAAGAGTGAAGACTTCCTGAGAATTTTGCTTCCTATTATTTTCAGGTTGTGTATGACTTACATTATCTTATACATTCGTGTGGCTCCGGAACACTTTTCATGTCAATGTAGGGCTGATCCAATTTAATAGCATTTAATAAGGCTTTTGATGATCTCAGTGGTACTGTCACATTAGTTTTGGACAAGGAACCATTTTTATTTTCGTTGAGTTTATGTTCCTTGTTAGCACATATCACTGCCTGGTTTATGGTGTACTTTCCCAAGTACTTGTTTGCTACCCTTGTATAATGGAGCCCCACTGGACCGTAAGCTTTGCTGGAAGTGTCATTGCTGCATCTCCTGACCCCAAGCAATGCCTGCCTTCTCATAAGTCCTCAGTCACCATTGAATAAATGAACTCGAGCCTCATTCATTCTAAAATAAGTGTAAATAGTAGGGAAAAATCTCTTTATGCATGCCTATACACATAAAGAGAAAAAATTCTACTGTGTGAGCATGCAATATTAATAACCTTGTGGGCTTCCACTTAAAATACAAAATTCTAGCAATAAACATTTGTATATTTGCTATTGTAAACCTTTGAAATGTGGACTAAGATTATACAGATTTCATTTTACCCTTTGATAGTGTCTGGACACCAGACAATGCTCTGCCAGACATAATTAATGTACTGTAGGGATTATAGTGAAGTTTGCTACAGAATAAATTCTGGTTAAGTGTGTCTCTATAGTCTTGTTGATTTTCTTCATGAAATTTAAGACAGCATAATTTGGGGGTGTGGAAAAATACAACCACAAATACAACCACAATTTCAAATTTAGAAAAATGTTTGTTTTTTCACATAATTTTGTTATTATCTGACACAATGTCAGAAATAATCTTGAAAATATTAACTATACTCTTCTTATAGTAAATGAGTTAAGGGATTTAAAAAGAAGTCTTTATGAGCTTGCCTCCTGTGGTGTCCATGCCTCTAGGGTTTTGGTCACAGAATCCCACGGTGTTGACGTAACAGAACGGAGGGCCGGTGCAGTGGGTTTGCTGGGCCCAAAGAGAGCCCTCGACCCAGAGATACAATAAACTTGCCCTGGCTCCTCTCATTTATTTGGAGCCTTCTTGCTTCAGTAACTGACTTGAGAAGATAGCTCTATTGCCCCACTAACTTTAGAGCAAGAGAAAGTTAAAATATCCATGGCTCTATAATACCTATCGTTGTGTATTATTTTGCTGAGTTAATATTTGCTGCATGACAAGGGTTTAACCCAAAAATGAAAAAAGTGATTCTAAAGATTGGCTCCTGTCACTGTGACAAGAGTAAGGGGATCATTGGTCAGGTGGTGAGGGCTGCAGAGGGCAGGAGATGTCCATTTGTCACCGCTTAAAGCACACCATTCAGCGGACTTTCTCTTGCACGTGGAACCCGCGTTTCCTGATCCAAAACAATCTGCAGAAGTGAGTGCAGAAACTGGGTAAATGAAGAACGTTTGAGAGGAACGTTGATCCTCTAAGATTAATGGTGGTTATATTCTTGTGAATCGATTTGTCTTTGACTTGTGTGTTGTAAAATATTGACGTATAGAGGATACCTCTTTCAAACGAAGGTATTAATTCTTAAAATAATCTGCACAAATAATTGACAAAAACATATGTGCACTTACATATATATACATATATGTCAGTTGCACATGTATAATTGTGCACACGCACACACAAATATCTTCTAAGCCTCTTAGCAACTATTTGAATGAGGGTTGAGTCTAAATATACCAGGTTGGTGATTACAACAATAAGATATAATTTCCCAGCATTAAAATCTTTCAGGTTTTGTCTTTCACATCTATGTATATCCTGTTACTGATTTTTAATGCCCATTTTAAGTAAACAAAAGCATCTCCATCTTCTTTAAAAACATCTCTATGAAAATTCAATCTAGAGTCTATGTACATACTGAAAATAATAGGTACCCTTAATTCTTGTGTCCATGGATTGATAATCACACAGTATTCTTCCTGCCCAAACTATCTCCAAGCAGTAGAAAACGATAATTATCATGTTTCTAGTAGAGCCAGGCTGAATGCATTAAGAATATGATTTCTGACCTCTGTGATTGCTATTTATTATGCAGGATTATCAGGAGGAAATTGCTGTTGCCCAAGAGAACAAAATACAGCTCCAGCAAATGGGAGAGCGACTTGCTAGAGCCAGCCATGAAAGCAAAGCCTCTGAGATCGAGTACAAGCTCGGGAAGGTCAACGACCGCTGGCAGCATCTGCTGGATCTCATGGCAGCCAGGTAAAAAGGATGCTGGTCAAGCGGACACACGTATGCAGAATTTTAACACATTTGGTCCACCTTTCATTGCAGCTCAAGAGAATCCAGTGAATCTTTCTCTGTGTTCTTTATCCTCACCATTTTAGGGTAGGCTTTTCTCATAAATGTCACTTTCGTGAACTTTGAAATTCTCCTTCTCATTTAATAAATTCAGTGGTGTTTGCACTTAGCTTATAAAGAGAAAATCTAAGAACAAAAAGCCCATTCTCAAAAGGAAAATTCTATAGTTCAGAGCTTCATGGGTATTTAACCTTCTATGAGGAAGGAAGTAAAATTGCTGACTAATATCCATGGAGAGCATTTTTGTCTGCATCAGGGTAAAAACATATATATGTGTGTGTGTGTGTGTGTGTGTGTGTATATATATATATATAGTCACATTCCTACTATATCTCTGGTTAACAAAGTGTGGGAATAAAGCTAATTATTGCCACTCTGCTCTGTTGTAAAAATAATCTGCATTATTATAACTTTGTGTTTAGGTGTAATAACTTTAAGTATCTGCCTTGTATCTGGGAGGAAGATTATATTCAGTTTTTGTTGCAGAAGAGCAGGGTGAGGAAAAGAGATAAAAATTTAAAAAATGTATAAGGGTCCTTATTAGCAGTATAAAAGTCTGATATAATTAATGAGGCACTGTGTTATTTGATATAAAGGGAATGACCAAGTAAGTGCTTTATTCGAGGTGAACTTGGCTTCATGGTGAAATGTAGGTTCCGCAAAGACAGGGGTCTCTGACTGTTCTAGCCACTACCTGTCAGGACCAAGATCAGTGCCTCAATTTGGGCTCCATAAATATTTGAGTGAATGAATGAATGAATAATTGAATATTTGAATGGGATTCTTTTTTATGGAAGTTAGGAGATTTAGAATACTGCAAATGCTTCTGACTCACAGCTATTGTGCAGGTAACCAACACTGTGCTTTTCAAAATCTGAATTTGGACATGAAATAGTGCCTTTTGAATACTGTGTGCCCACAAAAATTGCATATGGTCATGGCAATTCCATATGTTGATTTTGAAAATAACTAGCACATTTTTCCCCCCACAGGGGGAGTTATCCAAGAGAAGCTAATTTTTACAAAGATGAGATTATAATTTATGTTAGCAATAATGAAACAAATTGGAATCAATGTTTATCAATTTTTAAAATGTTTAACAACAGCACTGTGATAGCTACCATTTACTGAACCCATAATTTTTGCCATTTACCTTGCTATCGGCTTCATATGTGTCTTCTCATGTTTCATTCAGTACACTCTTTGAAATGGACTATCATTATACCCATTTTCCTGATATAGAGGCTGAGGATCACGCTTGCTCATGGTTACTTATGTGCTAAGTGGCCAAGCCTGCAGTCTTTAACTCTCCAGGCTCTGGAGACTATATTATCCTGTCTGTCAAACCTATCTATTACTTCCTTGTCCCATCTCTAAGGAATGCAATTAAAAGGAAATTAGATTCTGTTATTTATTTCAACAATTTAATTTTCCAATCCTTTGTGAAGTGCTGAATCAGCTCTGAGATATTTTGAGGCTACAAAGACAGAGGTCCCTTTCCTTGAGAAGTTCATGGTGGGCATAGAGACATGCACAGAAATCAATTTTAGTGATGAGCTAAATGCCCTGCTTAAGGGGCTACAAGGAAATGGAAACATACGATTCAGCTCAACTACTCCACATATTTCAGCATATGTAGGTTTTAGAACCCCTTTGCTATGGTTAGCCTCACTTCTCTGTCCGTGATAACCAAATCTTATTTCAGAAGGACAAACTGAAGCTCTTTATTCTATAAATACCCTTCTTAGGGAAGCTGCCCAGTTGGTAAACATCCCTGGATTTTTTTGGTCAGATTATGACTCATGGATTAGCTTGCATTTTTCCATGTAATCCAGTTAAACTAGTTAATGTTCTTTTCTAATATTTGGTGGATCAATGGTATGAAATATGGGGGATACATTATGTTAAAGATGTTTTAGATTGAATGTAATATAATTTAATCACAAGCAGCTAGTTTAGTATATGCCCATCTGTTAGCCAGCATTATATCAAATGAGGTGGATGATTTCTCCTCCAAGTCATGTTTATTTATAATTGTTCTGTGTTCCTGTAAGGATTTTCTAGGTGTTATTTATTCTTTCAAAAACACATTAGTAAACTCAAATCAATTAAATATTTATAGGATATACATGTTTTATACTCCAGTCACTAAAACACGTTCTACACAGATGAAGTTTCCATGGGAGATTCTGTCGATATGCTGTCCATCTCTTATTGTCTCCTTCCAAATCACACCAGGTGATGTGCTGACCATTCATTTGCTCTAGAGTTTAATCGGCACTGGATTCAGAGTGTCCTTGAAGATGCTCCTAAATGACACTTGGCCATCACATTTACTTTCCATTTCCTTGTTTATCAGCGCTTCGGGAGTACACAGACCAGCTGACCGTTCCCCACACCCATCTTCAACTGTGACCTGCCAGCTCAAATATCAAGTTTCTATGGTTCAGTCTCATTCACCGCTCTTCCTCTTCCAACTTTTTTTTCCCACACTGATTCATTAATGCAGAACACAACTCAGTTGTGCCTTTTGATATTTCTGTGCTGTTTTGGTGCTCTTGTGGGAATGGAGAGGTTATTTCTGAAGATCATATTTTCAGGTGACTAGCTTTCCGGCTAACAAAAACAGGAAAACGCAAAGAAAGAAGATTCACTGCTAATAAACCTGTTGCACACAGATAGAATGCATAACTTTGAGTCAACTTCGTGTCACTAGTGGATTAGCTTGGACCATTCTGAGTACAAAATAAATGTGTTTTGCATTGAATTTTTAAACTTTCACTAAGAATTTTTAATTTTTTCAGCCAACAAAATTTGCTTAGTTATTTTTAGGTCTTAGTGGAGAGTGCTCTAGTATCTTGTCCATAGTTTCTAGACCTGCTCAGTTTAATGTAGCAATCACTAGCTAGCTAACTGTGGGACTTTAATTGAAATGTGATACAATTAAATTATAGCTTAATTTTAATTATGGCCAATTGTGCTAGTCATATTTCCAGTGTCATTAGCCATATAAAGATAATGGCTACCTTATGGTGAACTGCAGATACACAACATTTTCTTGATCCCAGAAAGTTCTGTTGGTCAACACCCGCCATGACAACCGACCAAGCATTTCTGAGCCTTTGGCTTTCATTAAGAGTCCCCATAAGAGGGGCACCTGAATGCCTCAGTCAGTGGAGCATCTGACTCTTGATTTTGTCTCACATCATGATCTCATGGTTCATGGGATCAAGCCCTAAATGGGATCATGGCATCAAGCCCCTCCATTCTGACAGCGTGGAGCCTGCTTAGGATTCTCTTTCCTTCTCTCTCTGTTCCTCCCCCTCTCATGTGCTTTTTCAAAATAAACAAACTTTAAGAAAAAACAGTCAGCATAAGAAACAGTCATTGATGTAATTTCTGTAAAACCATCTGCCAGGATTCTGGCTCTCACTTTGTCAGTGAACTCTGTGAAAAAAAAACACATAGTCGTTTTTCTAGAGCTCAGGGCTAACAGGAAATCTGTCTTTTAGCACTAGTTGTCCAGTGCTTTTTAAATGAGATAATACATTATTAAACATTTCCCACTTTGGGGAAGGTCAAAAGACTTAATTGTACACTCCGTTGTAGTGAGGTTTGTTGTTTGGGTTTTTTTCATTAACTCTACTCTCTAATATAAGGATATTGCTCTTCCCTCTATCGGACTTAAATCCCCATCACCAAAACGAAAGCATACTTTATTTATCTGGCTCATTTTTCTTGTCAATAACATCTTCATTCAGATCCAATTCACATGCCATCCAATTCATCTGTCAAAAGTTTAGTGATTTTAAGCACATTTACAGACCTGTATATCCATTGTCAAATTAACTTTAAAACATTTTCTTCACCCCCAAATAAAAGCCTTATTTTTCCCCTCCACCCTCCCTCCTTCCGCTGGGCCCAGGAAAATACCAAGTCACTTTCCGCCTCCACAGCTTACCTATTCTGGACACTTCATACACATGGAGTCATGCAGTATGTGGCCCTTGGCCACAGGCTGCTTTTAGGCTTGCTTGGCACATTTTCCGCACAAGAGTGTCTAGTACATATCTTTGGTTTTGCGGCCAAATTGTCCCTGCCGAAACTCCTCTGCCAGATCACAAAGCAGCCTTGGACAGTATGGACACAGAAGAATGAAGCTGGGTTCCAACAACATTCAATTACCCAAACAGGCAGCTAGCCAGAGTTTGCCGACACCAGCTCTAGGGATGTAAAACTGAAAAGAAAAGGTGCCTGCCTATCCAGGTAAGGGTATAAAGCAGGTACATACTTGACTCCTCACCTCAAGCCTTCCTTCCATCTTCTCGCTCACTCTCTTACCCCCATCTGGCCTGGCCGCTCCTAATTGTTCTTCATGTTCTTCCTGTTCTTTGGATTAGGTGAGCTTCTTCTTACCACCGCCCCTCAGCAGGCTTTGTGTACTGTGCTTCATAGAATTTCCCTCTACTATAAAAAATGTCTTGTGTGATGGGTTGTTTACAGTTCCCTTTCTCTACTAAGATGTTGGTGTGTCCGTAGTGAAGCCAGAACGTAAGATAGTACTTTGCACATATTAGTTACTCCAATATTCGTTCAGTATCTCCAATCTAAGACACAGTACGGCAAGTGCCATACATACAGATACGAATAAAGCAGAGCATGGGCGTAAGGCCCCAACTGCTTGAATTAGAACGTGTTTCTGGTTTATCTATACTGGGATGTTAGGCAAACTACTTATCTTCTCAGTACCTCAGTTACCACGCGTGTAAAAATGTATCAGGAGCATTGAATGAGACAGTACCTTATTAGCACAGCAAAGTGCTCAGTCAACGACACCTGCTTAGCCCAGGGGGAGTAGGTGAAGTGCATATGCAGTGCGGGGAAGGCTTTGCGAAGTTGTCGAAGTTGTCGCAGCTGCCCTTAGGAGGGATTTGGAGTTCCACCCACACGAGAGGAAAAAGAAAACTTGATTCTTGGAATTTATGGCAGGCATTATCTCAAGGTGGCCAATTCGAAAAACTCTGGCCAGGATCAGGAATGCGCTGATGCAGCAAGCATGGATACGGTGCAGAACTAATCAGGAGTCCCGAGTTTAGTCCACCTTGTTCTGCCTGTGTGGCCTAGGGCTTGCTGCATGAGCTTTCTGAGCCCTTAGATTCCTCATTTTCAAAAGACTTATAAAAATAAGTACTATAGCTCCGAAGAGCCAGTGCAGGGGGAGGGACCATGAAGACTATAAAACTATAAAATGCCACATATGCCAATCTCTTTCTTTGAGATAGCTACAGAGGATTCCATAATATAATTATTATAATATAATATAATCATATTATATGTATCATTATAACTATATTACTATAATATCTTATAAATAAATTCTAAATAAATAATTATAAATAATAATGAATTACTATAATATATTAATATAATATACAGTATAATTTACTATGGTTTATCCAATATTTTTCCTGCTGATGGGCATTGATATTATTACCATTTTTTGCTATTATGGTAATTGTATCTTTAAAGCCTTGCTTTATATCTAGTTTGTTGGCATAAATATATTGTCCTAATGATAATGAGCATGAGAAAAATATTTTAACCCATGAGGAGAACTAAATAAGGTAGAAAGGAATTGAACTAGGAACATAATGGCAGTAAAAGTTTTCACAGATCTCAGGTTTTCAGAAATGTTAGTCATAATCAAGAAAACATAAATTTGTCTAGTGTTATAGAACCATGACGAACATATTTCTTTAACCAAAGCTTACCTGTTTATACTCCTGATTGTTAAAAGTAATAAATTAAAGAAGTGATCATTTTATAAAAAATTCACAATAGGGCATCATTAAATAGCAGGATTTGAAAAATAATTTTATTTATAATTAAGTTTTCTGGACTATATTTCTTATATAAAATATAGGTTTGTTTCTTTTAAAAAAGAAAATGTTTCTGTTTTAAAAGCAATTATCTCACATAACCAGAACCAAATGCTTTATTTTATCTTGCAGTTCTTCATAGGGGCCTTTTAAAAAGAACTTAGCAAATGTTCATTATTATCTATTAATTCAAACATTTATTTATAAACTATATTCATTTATTCATTTATTTGTAATCTAACCTTTTTATCCAAAAAAGGACTTAAAGCAGCCAGCGTTCGTCACATTTTATTAAATTACCAGCAATTAGTAATTTGAGAGGTTATTTTCTTTAATAGCTTAAATTATGAAATTACTCTAGATTCAGTGCAGAAAATTTGAAACTCTTGAAATTCACAAAAGAAAGATATCTAAATCGCACGAAGCAGATGAACGGATACTTTTTTATAGTATCTCAAAATGAAAATGTTATTTTTGTCACTGTACATCATTATTTTTAAAAGGACAAAGGTTTTGAATACTAGGGGAAGAATAATATTTCTTCAGTTACTCTTCTGCTTACATAGTCTAATTAAAAGTGAAGACCAACTACTTTTCTACTGAAAATCTTTGCCATCCCGCCTTCCCAAACCACCTCTAAAACTCCTACTTACACCATTTAGCTGGCATTTCAAACAGCAGAGAAAAAGAAGTTGCTCCTTTTTGCTACTACCATGGGCCATACTTGTAGAGGTTTTGTTTGTTTGCATTTGGGTGATTTATCTTTTTCAAATATCCTTTCCAACTTAGCGAACAGCCCACGAGAAGAGTTGACTGTTCTTCCAGAATGGGAGAGTGTCTGCGGGCCAGCCTTATTTTTGATATCCTTCTTTCTTTAGAAAGCCTCCCCCTCCTTTGCAGATTACACTGAGCCTTTTCCCCTTCTTACACTCGTGGCCTACATTCCAGGAGATCAGGCCTGGCACATGTTAATGAATGTAGGTTTTATTTAGAAACATGACCACTTGTCACTGCTCAGTGTCATATTATCAGGCAGAGACCTACCAACATTTGTTTAGAGTGAGCATTTTCATACTTCCATACGCAGACAAGGGGAAGTGTTCATCCCCACACAGGATTTAGCCTTTTGCTCTGCAGACCTAACTTTTGCAAGCTGAAAGCTTCATGGTGGTGGCGGAAGATCTGTGTGCCCTGAGGATGGCAGAGGACGGCTGTGTGGACTCAGAGCTCCCAGAATGTAACTGCGATGTCACAAGGCAGGCATCTCCTTGAGTTTCTTCCATTGTGCATAGCTTTCCTGTTGCGTGGGGTCCGGAGGATAGATGCTGGATCTTTAAGCCGTAATTGTTTTTGTCCAGTGTTAAGTGGAGATGATTTGGTATTAGGAGACTGTTGGCCATGGACTCCCAAGAATTATTTGTCGGTTTGTTTTCTTGTTCCCCCTACTGGGCATTCGGAGCAGGAGGGAAAACTTAATGAACTTGCTTATGGCTTGGTATTCCAGTTGTCTCTGGATATATGCGTCATACAAGGGGTATGGCCACAGTAGAGAGGCTGAGACACAGGGAAGAGATTCAGAAGGGGACCCAGTAAGACGACCCGGTTGGTCTTTCGTCTGCTATTTAAAGGATGGGCTCCTGATGAGACTGAAATTCAGCCTCAGCCAGTTCACAGCTTTGTGGCTGAAAGTTTTCCCTTTGTTAAAGAAAGATCCGCTCATACTGTAGGGCCCGGAGGGTTTTGTGTGTGAGAAGAGCCATTTCTGTGTGGGTTTGCCACTAAGTTTTGGTCGCTGACTAGTATCAAGGTTTTAAAACACAGGCAAAATGTAGAAATCTGTCTAAAATAGAAATTTTGTGCATTATGCAAATACTGATTTCGTGGTATTTTTTCTGTTGGAATAATGTACAGTAATTTTAGCTTCATTTAAAAAAATATTATTCTTGTACCATAACATCCTCCGAATAAATTACAATTGGCGAATAGGATTTACTAATGGTGCGTTGGGTTCATGATATTATATTTAGATTGTGAAATTTGTTTTTGTTTGTGGGTTTGCTAAATTAGTATGAAGGAAAATAGTGATGAATGTATACATGTAATGTGTATATGTGTATATAGATATCCGTGCTGACAGCTGGGTTTAGTAGTAGAATCCTTCTCAAAAAGGGTAAAGTCCTGTGAGGCACACTGGACTGTGCAAAGAGACCCATCAGCTGCAGAGATTTACAGATTTACAAGACTTTTGCCAAACAACTTACCCAGACCTGTGACATCAGCAAACATCCATTTTGAATTATAATCCTGGATGCTACCAAAAGGAATGTTGCTCAAACTTCTTACAGTGATAGATAAATAAAAATATTGTGACACTTTACCCAAGGATTTCCTTTAAAGAAATAATGGGGAAAATATGGGACATTTCTTTTTTAAAAAAATGACTCATGTTCTACAAATACCATGTTTTGTAAGTTTTGTAAGTTCAAGAAAGATGTATGGGGGCCTTACTTACTTCCTCTCGGCTCACATCTGCTCCCCCCAATACACACACGCGATGCATTTTGCTGTTTATAGTCAAATACATGTTTTCAAAAATGAGAAAGCAAAATCACTTAAATACTCACCCTTATTGACTTCACTGAGATTTACATATTCATTTGAAAGAGGAACTTGTCCCTAATGGACTATATGAATAAGCATTTCCATGTCACGATGCCCTTGGCATATTGCACACTAACTGCTCTGACTATTGGAACTCTTTTAGTATTATACAAGATTACTAGTCTTGTAAATTATTTGACTAGTGAAGACAATATCCACGGGAACAGTATTTACTCACATTCTTTTGTCTTAGATCTTTTGATAACTTTTGTAGGTGAATTTTGAACCAAGGAGATGAATGAATTTTAGTACTTGACAGTATCATTTGCAAACGTTAGACTTAGAAAACTTAAGTATGCATTTAGTATCAACTAAATTAAAAATAAAGTATGCTAACTCGATAGAAGACTTGTACTTAGAATACTAATTATTAATGTTTATCAGGCATTTAAGTACTGCCCAGCTTGGTGTCAGGCAATGAGTTTGGTTTGGCAGGGGAAGGGGAAAACCAAAAGTAGAAATTCACAGTTCTAGCTTTCCAAGGAACTTAACCTGGGGAGAGGAGCCTGTGTGTAAAAAAATCCCAGGGAGTTAAAATAAGGGAAAGAAGGAAGCAAGCACTGAATGAAGTGTCCTTCCAGTCTTCAGCTCCACACAAAATCCTGATGATATTACGAGGTTGCTATAAAGCATATATCCCAAAGCCTAGTCAGCATTTGGATGCTACCAAATCTGAAGACAGGAAGCTGGTCATGTGGGGAAGTTTCCCGAAAGGACTTTCTTCCAAAACAGACATCTCAGTGCAGTGATCCATTCTATAGTCTTGTCCTCTTGTGTTTATTGACTGTCCTTTCAGCCTGGGCCATGGAAGCACGACAGCCACGGCCATTGGTAGAGTGTGCACTCCCAGAGCTTTGGACCCAACAGCCATTCTGAGACTGTTATTCCCTGGTTGACACTCAAGTGACTTTTGCCTTATATGTGAGAAAAATGTGAGTAGGTTGTATGAAAACAATCTCAGAATTATTATTCAAAGTCAATACCTCAGACTTCCCTGGGGGCAGGGTACAAGTTGCATTTACAAAACTAATTAGAGAAGTCTTTTCTTGAACGGAGTTATGAGTCATGATAAACAGAAAGCAACACATGTTTTCTGTTTCCTCTCAATAAATATATTGTGGAGTATAAACATGATTTTTAAAATACATATTTTTCCAAACAATATAAGGTGACTAAGAGTGCCTTTACAAACTGAAAATGTTATTCAACTATAGATATTATAGGTATTATTATTAAGAATTGACCATACTGAAAATCCTTTTAAAAGCATTTGTATGACAAAGAGAAAAGTGATTGTATCATGACTAGATTTTTATTTGAGAATACTATTCTCTAGATGAAAACATATAATACTATATGAAACCATTCTATTTATAATGGATTTGGTGATATTAGTTTTAAGTAATTAAAAATAAAGGGAAATGCTGCATAGACTTTGGTTAGAAGACAGTTTCTTCAGAGCATGGCTTTTGACCAGCGCAGCATCTCAGAGCCCTCTGGGGTTTGGGGAGGCGGGAAGAGTGTAGGCAGCTGACCTACGGAAGCTTGGAAAGCACCCCAAAGTGGTCCTGTAACAGCCCCAGCTTGAGAATCACCTCTCTACTATCTGAAAGGAACAGAGCTGAGAAAAACTTGGTGCCTTGGGGTGCAAGTCTTCCATCTCTGAGAACATTCTATTGCAGATTCCTGTCTTGGAATATGTCCCATCCCTAGAGTTCTAAAAGTCCTGTGGCTCTTGACATTTTTTTCAAGCAGAGAGAGAGCTCTTCAGCTGAGCCAAGTGAGCACCTCAGACATTGCTGTATTTTGCTTGTCTGCATTCATCTATATTATCAGCTGCGTCAGTTAGGGAACCACTTCAGGGGAGCACTCATGTCCTAAACACAGAAGTGAATTTTATCTTTTTTAATGTGTATTTATTTATTTTTGAGAGGGGTGGGGCAGAGAGAGTGGGAGAGAGAGCACCCCATGCAGACTGAATGCTGTCAGTGCCCAACGTAATGCCCTCTCACCCACAAACTGTGAGCTCATGAGCCGAAATGAAGAGTTGGATGTTTAACTGACTGAGTCAGGCAGGTGCCCATCAGTGCATTTCAAATATGGGCTGTACCAGGAATCACTGACCGTGAACTTACCACCCCCATCAACGTTCTCTTTAGAGTGATCTGTGGATACTCAGCCGTCCAGGCCCACACGGATCCACTCACTAATGGATCCTTGCTGCTATTACTTGATAATAATAGAGCTGAGAAATACCACCTGTGGCCCTCCCAAACTCCTGCTTACACCCTGCGCTCACTGGGAAAACACCTTTCAAAGTAACCCTGCCCTTGTGCCCTTGTGCCCTTGACCCTGCCTCCTCTGCATCCTTGCTCCATCCTCTGCATTCATTTGTCATTTCTCTCCTCCTTTTTCTTTTGTCTTTGGCTTCTCTCTCCTGAGTTTCTTATTCTCTTCTTAAAAATATTCCAGAGTTATTCCCAATATTAAACTGCATTAAATAAAACAAACAAATCAAGTTTTCTTGTAGCCAGATCGTTCTACAAGTTTCATATCATATTTACTCTCCTTCACTGCCTACTTAAAAAAAAATTAACAGTACTCCTTTACCATAACCATATTTCTTAACCCAAATGCATTGTGTTTAGGTCTTTCTAGGTCTCATTATACTGTCCTACTGTGCATGTGACAAAGTAGACTAGTGGTCCCCAAACTTCAGTGTACCTAAAACTCCCCTGGAGTGTTCATGAAAAGAGCCAGTTCCCTGGCCAACCCTCCCCCTCTCCCTGCCAAATGTTCTGATTTGATAGAAGTGGGTTGGAATCTAGCTAGGAGTATATATTTATCCATTTATCTGAGGCCAGCCAAGCGAATCTAATCAAAGGGGCACTCACATCACTCTTAACCAACACTTCCTTTTTAATTCTTTCTCGTTATTGAATATATGTGACATGTCCCATTGTGTAAATTTAAGGTGTATAGTGTGTGACTTTGATACATGTATATATTATAGTGTGGTTGCCACCGTAGCAATAGTTATCACAATACATAATTATTGCACAACTGTCATTGTCTTTATTCACTTACTGTGCATGAGATCTGGATAGCTCATTTACTGCCGTTTGCACCCTTAGATGACATCAGTCTTGTCCCCCACGCCACCACCACCATTCTCACCACTATTCCTTGAAGTTTTTCCTGCCTTTGGTTTCATGCCCCACTTTCCTGGGTCATCTTCTTCCTTTCTGATTTTTTTTTTTTTGCCTTTTCTTAATATCTCCAGATTCCTTCTTTATTAGCCAGCCTTTTACAATTCATTCTCTTCATCCGTTCCCTTTCAGAGTGAAGTACATCCTTCCATAGGGCCTTGCTCTGTGCCAGTGACACCTAAAGCAATGATATAAACCCTGTCCTCTTCTCTACACCTAGGAACTACATTTCCATGCCTGTCTCCCTGACCCACAGACTTGTATTGCAAACGTCCTGCACTATTAATCCGTGAACTTGCTCCTCATCCTGTATGCCTAGAGAGGCAGTATCCGTCTAATCACATCATTTGTTAATTCCTTCTGCCTCATTAATGGAATTTAGTGGTCCCTGCCCCACCCCTAGTGCAGGCTTTTGATGTAAGCTGCTTGGGCTATTCTGTTCACTTCCAGAATGGTCTTCCACATGAGCGGAGCTGCACTTAAGACTCACACACTCAAAATCAGAGCTGATCCTATCATTCCTGGGCTAATACATCTTGTCAACATTCCTATTTATCTCTAAAGTTCACACAAGGCCAGTATGGCGTCCCTGCAGGCCATTTATAATCTTACTCCAGTCCATCTATCCATCCTGCCTCTGCACAATTGCGTCTCTTTGGTTTCTCTTCCCCACCGTCCTGACGCCCCAACCCTCACTCTGCCTCCCATATCTCTGATTTTCTTTCCTGCATTTCCTAGGCCAGAAATCTTCTGCTTGGCTGGTATCCACCTGTCATAATGCAGCTCAGATATTATTTCTTCATTTCCCCCTCTTTCAGTAAAGTCGAAGCTCCTCAGTGGTGGGATGAAATTTTAGCCATCATTGTATTTTTGTCACCTAGCTCCATGTCTACCTAGCATCATAGATGTTTGTAGAAGGAATACAGACATGAACCAGTGGAGACTGAACGAGTGAATGAATATTACTGAAAGCACCCAGACAGAATTGATCCTCCCTACTTATTAGCCAGGGACTTGGTTCATTAGTTCAGTTCTTACCACACTGTGTTATGTTTCACTGTTGATATGTCCAGATTTCCAATCAGATTGTACATTTCAGTAGGAAAATAATCAGGTCTTATTTATTTTGTCTTCCCAGCATCTTACACATAGGATGTCCACACGTGATTGTTAGATAAGTGGCAATCTTAAGCAAATTACTTCTTCCTGGAAAGACTGGGAAAACATTGTTTTAAAACATACTGTGTAGCAAATACTGCATTGAACTGGGCTTCAGAGGCAAAGACTGGATGGCGGTCGGCCTTGGAGCTACCTTCTGCTGCTTGTAGCCCAATGGGTCCTCGGTTACCTTTAATGAGATCTGGCATTAAGTGCATTTGATCACTCACTAATAATGCATCTTAAGTATACTTTCTTTTTTTAACTGAGTTTGCCACAAAGTTGCTAAAATAAATCCCATCAGGGCTAGAGTAATCAGAACCATGAATTGGTTAACTGTTTTGGTGCCAGTCATTCGGAAATGTTCATTTTTTGCTCCCAGATATTCTTCATATTAGCATAAATAGCATAATTGTGGAAATAATAATTTTGGTGACAACCATAAGGCTTCTGTCACTGTTTTCTGTATAGCCTGCATTATTCAACTCATTCAAATCTCTCACATACTCTTCCTTTACCTTCATTTCATAGAGATGAAGAAAGAGAGACACAGGAAGGGTGTATAACTGCCCAAAGTCACAGCCAGCAAGTGGCTGGGCTAAGCTGGACTTTGACTTTAGGCAACTTGGCTTTAGACCCTATGCTCACTTTTGCTCACAAGGGAAACTTGAGTGGGGCCTCTCACTGAAGATTAAGTCTCTCCTCTGCCCACAGGGTGAAGAAGCTGAAGGAGACCCTGGTGGCCGTACAGCAGCTGGATAAGAACATGAGCAGCCTGAGGACGTGGTTGGCTCACATCGAGTCAGAGCTGGCCAAGCCCATAGTCTATGATTCCTGTGACTCGGATGAAATACAGAAAAAGCTTACTGAGCAGCAGGTAAGACTTAAAACAACTAAAGGAAGTAAGTAGGCTCTTGAACATCTGTGCTCCTGGCCAGCATACAGAGGTGGATGTGAGAGGGTGAGTGGATCGAGAAGGAAAATCAGGAGGAAGCTAGACAAGATTGCTGAGAAAGGGGAGGGCAGCTTGGGCAGGGCAGATATTTGGGGCACATAGGTTCTAAGTCACTGAGGTGTTAAGTCTTAAGAAGATATGCTGTCTTAGGGTTAACACCATTGGTCCACGAAGAAGACATCCTGAACTGCTTCGGTTGTAGTGTTGTGTCCATAACAGTGCCGACCGTTTTGTTTACTTCTGTGTAGGTCACTGGCCCACCACAACATACATAGAAAGGAGCCTTTTTTTCCCTGCATTTGGTGTTTGAATGAAGGTTACAGTGCATCCTTAGAGTTTTTAGAGTCTATAATAATTGTTTTGCAAGGAGTGCTCCATGACCTACAGACCACATGCTGTACTTTTACCTTTATGTGTGTAGCAGAGGCAGCACATCACCCCTGCCTACAGTACACCAGCCAACAGAGCAAAAAATTGTTTCCCTCCTATTCCCCTTCCTTGTTCTTATAAGCATAGCAGACTTCAGTTGTTAGTAGGAAAGACCATGAATCCCCATAAGAAATATTACTATTCCATGCCTTTCGATTGTCCTCAAAAATTCTATCTACACTATGGTAACTTCCATAACATTTAAGCCATTATAGCCAGTTGCTTACCTTACAAATGCTACAAAACATAAACAGACCCATTTATGAAATCTTAAAAAAGTCTATGTGCTTCTTTTATTTTATAAACTATTTAAACCAATACAAAAAGATATTAAAATATAGTTTTTAGATACTGGGAATATTTTAATGTTTAAATTAGCATTTTTTAAAACAATGTTAATGGGGCATTGTCCTATTTTTGTAAGATTAAAGCCCTGTGATGGACTCTCTCATGTTTGAAATTCTTATTATTTAGCTGATAGGGGTTTGGGTTAGCCTCCTGCTCCCTGAATACTCTTGGAGAACATGGTAATGATGTCTCCCAGTGAGAACTGGTTAAAAACAGCTCAAATCCTAATAGCCAGTATTATAATTTAGCAAATGAAAGAAGGTCAAAACAGTATCTAATTAAATATGGCAAATGAATCATATACATTTATAGCCTTACCCACTTCTAAACTCCAATAAAGTGGAGTTTATAAAGGGGAAAGGTCAAAACCCAAATGGAAAAGAGACCAGGAAAGATGATAGAGGTGACATCTGCCCAGCAGAATTTGGGAAGACAGAAGTGGATAGATAACTAGTTTCTGGTATCAGCAGGATGGAGGATGGAGAAAGCGGATTCATGCCTTGGGAATCCAAGAAGACTCATGAAGTACAGACATCAAGTCTGTAGGACTTTCAAATGGAAGATTTTTTGAAAGTCTGAATAAGGAGTGGTTTGACTGGTAGGGCAGAGGCCCCTAATCCTGACTAGCTAGGCACCTCCCACCTATTAACTCCAACAGAAGACCCAAGGATGACTCCCTGGAAAGGGCAGCCCAGAGGGACTTTGGGGTTTGGGCCTACAGGGCACCATTGAGGCTAGAGCCACTATACGAAAAATAGATTAAATGAAATGCTCTGTACCTGATGATCTGACTCCCACTGTCCCAACTCCCACCACGTCACTAGCCAAGTTTATATCACAGCCAGAATTAACGTAAGAGTTTTAAAAATCCAATTCAGTTATTTCATGAAAGTCCCTCACAAAAAAATAAAAAAGGAAGAAATTATAAAATTTGTAATATAACAAAATTTTCCCAAACTAAAACATATGGAGAGTGGATGCTTGGACAGCAAAGGTTTGAACTGCATGACTTCACTTATATGTGGATTTTTTTAATGCAATAAAATATGCAGTAGATGTATTTTCCCTTCCTTAAGATTTTCTTTTTTTCTTGCTTGCTTTATTGTAAGAACATAGCATATAATACCTAGAAAATGCAGAATATTTGTTATTTGACTGTTTATGTTTTGGGGGAGGCTTCTATTCAACAGATGGCTATAAGTAGTTAAGTTGGGGGGCAGTCAGCTGTGGGGGGAGTGGTGCCCCCAAGCCTCTCTTTGTTCAAATTCAGCTGTACTTCTAGAGCATAAACCCTACAACTGCCCAGGAAAAATAAAAACAAAGCAAAACCATTCTAAAATTTTCGAACATGGGAGAAAAAGGGAAGACTTTATGGTTTCCAAGATGAAAAAATCTGATATCTCCAAAACAATGCTGGAAGCTAAACAACAATGACACAGTACCTCCAGAAAGCTGAGAAAATTATTTATAATTTCGAATACTGCACCTGCCTTTTATTTATTTTTTTAAATGTTTATTTACTTTTGAGGGAGAGAAAGAGAGACAGAGCATGAACATGGAAGGTACAGAGAAAAAGGGAGACACAGAACCCAAAGCAAGCTCAGGTCTCTGAGCTGTCAGCAGAGTCTGACGTGAGGCTCCAACTCACAAACTGCAAGATCATGACCTTAGCTGAAGTCGGACACTCAACTGACTGAGCCACCCAGGTGCCCTGCACCTGCCTGTTAATAAAATATTTACCTCCTATGCATACATTCTCAGGAAGCTAATGAAAGATGTTACATATACTAAAATGATAAGAAAAATAATATAAAACCTCAGAGAAGAAAATTCCCAGAACGGGTGGTGAAGGAGCATCCCAGAAACCAGCTGACCTGAAGCATTGGAGTAGGGGGTTGGCTGCTCTGGGATGGGTGTCTCCAAGGAGTAAGACAGTTGAACTAGATGCCCTGATGGGCTTAAGCGGATTGGAGGGACTTTTATTAGCACCATAAGAGAAAGGATGGAAGCTAGGAATATTCATGTCTTAAAGAGAGGGAGAGAGCTACTGCTTCCATAAACACAAGTGTGTGTGTGTGTGTGTGTATATATATATATATATATATAAAACCATTGTATATGTCATTGCTTAGATGTGAAAAGTATTAAGTAATCTTATTAAATAACCACAATCATACAAACATTCATTATTGGTCCAGCTAGAAGATGTGCTCAAAGGGTAACTGGAGCCCTGGGTGTCAGGTAGAAGTTAATTCCATTATAGAAGCAGAGATAATGTCAAAATTTTTAAAATCAGGAAATCATAACATAAACATGCTACTTAGAAATACAGAAATTAAAACAGGAAGGCAGAGCTCCAAGAGATGGAAATGGATATTTCTGGAAAATGAGAATCGGGAGTGAAAAGGGAACTACTCCACTGGGAGTTTAGTAATAGTTTTTAACTTTTTAATATATTAACATATGTTCACATTGCCTTTTAATTCAATTTTAAGTTAAAGTTGAAAAAAAAAGGAAACAACTGTATACCAATGGCTAAAAATAAAGACTCCCTGAGTTCAAATCTGGGCTTGACCTCTTTTCTGCGTGGACTGGGACAATGTAATAAACTATTTTAATCCTCAGATTTCTTATATATAGAATGCTGATAATCAGAGTGCATGGCTCACAGTGTTATTATAAAAATTGATATGAAAAGTACTTAGCACAGCACCTAGAACAAAGTGCTTAGTAAATTTTATTTCAATTCTATCACATTCACATTAACCATGATTCTGTAAAAAATTAATAGCATTTGGGATCTATGTTGTAAAAGACAGATAAGTAGTATTCTGTCTCCAAAGGGGAAAATTCCCTTGAATATTTAAAAAGAGATTAAACTGATAAGAAATATATGTTCTTCTAGTCCCTTCTGTGGAGTTTCTATATGTCTCTCTTGCCAGTGCACTTAATTATTATATACTTAATTGGACAGAAATATATGTAGACTTGAGGTGGACTCAGAGAACATTTTGTCAACTTTCTCTGTGTTATAGTGAAGGAGAATAAATTCAGAAACACTGTATGTCAGTTCAGGACCATTACCAATGGAGGTTAAAGTGGAGACTAAAATCGTTATCTGTATGAGAGCATTCACCCATATTTTAACCCCCCTCAAGCTTATTTCATATATTGATTTTAAGAAAAACTTTTGAGCAGATGCACAAGGGGTCTATTCTGATATTTACTGTGTGAATCTGGTTGAGTTCCTGGAGGTAAATTTCACCAAACTGGGCAGCCTCACCCACGACTGGGTCGTCTGGAATTTTTAACTCAATTGTCTATATATGGAGCCTCCACCAATCTGTCAGTTACAATTCTGGTTTTGATATTCTGGCCCTCTTTTCCACAATGGTGGCCCCGGAAGCCTCTGCCCCAGGGTAGAGGAGTCACTTCATCTATATGACTATACGGGTTATTTCTGACTTAAGACTCCCTCACAAAAGACCAACAAGCAACTATCTATACCCATGGCACCACTGTAAATTTCCCAAAATCCAAGGGTGAAGATGAAGCACCCACCTGGACCCCAGAGACCAGAAGGACTAAGGGTAAGGGGAGTGGCCACACTCTGACCACATTGTCCTTCATGGCTGGCCTAGAGCTGTACTGAGTGGGCAGCTCTTGGCCAAGGTGGGCATCTGGCTCCCCTGACTCTCCCACCCTTCCCCGGAAGCCCACTTGGATCTCATCTCCTAGGAATCACTAAGGGAACGTATATGGCTTGACTACTGGGGATCAGTTAGTGAGGGAGAAGAGGGCTGAGGCTTATAGCACCCAGTCCTCGCATCTTGGCAGATTGCATTCCTGTTTGCAGCTGCACCCAAGCCTGTGTCTCTGCCCATCAGCAGAGCCCAGCCAGTGGCCCTGTCTGACCTGGGAGTTCACTTGGCCGAGTTGCCTGATTTGGGTCCCCAGACAATGGACCATACTGAGCTTGGAGCCCTAGAAACCATCTGACCTGGGTAGAAAAGCCAAATCCCAGCCCCGCCCAACAGCTGAACATAGCCTTCGTCCTTCCCCACCAGAAAGCCTGGCCAGAGAACCCAGGCAGCCACGGAACCCATCCAATAGTCCTGCTTGAGCAGGGAGCCACGCCAGCAGCCCTACCCAACTGCTGAGCGTAGCTTCTGGCCCTGCATAATCAGGGAGTCTGGACAGTGACCCTGGACAACCTCAGAGCTCAACCTACAGCCTTGCCCAGCCACAGAGCCCAGCCTGCAACCATACCCAGCCACAGAGCCCAGATGATAACCCCACTCAGCAGTGACATCCAACCTATGGCCTTGTTGATTGTTGAACATAGCCTGCAACCTTATTCAGGCAGGAAGCCCAGCCTGCGATTCCAATCAACCACCAAGCATAGCCTGCGGCCCCACATGACAAGGAGGCCTAGACAGTGACCCAGCTCAACCATTTAGCCCCACACACTTTGGGATACAGTCAAGGGGCCACCCCAGAGAGCCCAGCCAGTAACTTAGCCTCATAGGGTAACACAACCAGTGGCCCATCTGATGGCAAAGCCCAGACTATATAACCCTCCCCAATTCCAGGGCATAGCCTGCAGCCCTGCTGATGGCTCCACCTGAACACAGAGTCCAGCCGGTAGCACCATGTGGTCTGAGAGCACAGCCTAATATCCCACTTCACCAGGAGTGACTTGAGCCCAGCCAGTGGCCCTACCCAATCACTGAGTCCAGGCACTGCCTTGTTAGGGAGCACAGCCTGTGACCTCCCTCAATGAGCAATGATTACAGCCTACCCAGCAACACCTGCCCCCCTACCTCAGCACATGGAACATTTTCCAGTGTTGGTTACATGTTA
The DNA here is from genome assembly GCF_006229205.1 of Suricata suricatta. NCBI lineage: Eukaryota > Metazoa > Chordata > Mammalia > Carnivora > Herpestidae > Suricata > Suricata suricatta. Next base: position 131,248,360 of record NC_043706.1, on the reverse strand, counting down.
GGCCACAAAACAAATGCAGGAAAATGTAAGTTATATCAAGTGTCTTTTCCAACTACAATGATGAGAAACTCGAAATCAATAATAGGAAGAAAGCTAGAAAATTCACAGATCTGTGGAAATTAAATAACACACTTCTTCTGATCAAAGAAGAAAGTAAGAGAAAAATAAAAAATATCTTGACAAACAAAAAAGGAAACCTACAACATACCATAACTTATGGGGTTTAGCAAAAGCAATCCTAAGAGGGAAGCTTATAGTGATAAATGCTTATATGAAGAAAAAAACTCAAATAACCTAACTTTGTACCTCAAGGAACAAACTAAACCCAAAATTGGCAGAAAGAAGGAAATAAGAAAGATTAGAGCAGAAATAAATGAAATAGAGAATAAGAAACCAGTATAAAAGATTAACAAAACTGAGCTGGTCCTTTGAAATGATAAACAAAATTGAAAAACAAAGAGAAAGGACCCAAATAAGTAAAAAAATGGAGACATTACAAGAAATACTAGGCTCATCAGGGAAATGGATAAATACCTAGAAACATGCAGCTTACCAAGACTGAATTATGAAGAAATAGAAAATATGAGCAGACTCGTAATGAATAAACAAGCAGAATCAGTCATCAAAAACCTCCCAACAAAGAAAAGTCCAGGACCAGATGATTTCACAGGTGAAATCTACTGAATCTTAAAGCCAGCTCTTTGTACTCTTCTAAAAATTTGAGGAGAAGGGCACACTCTCAAATTCATTTTATAAGGCTAGCATTACCCTGATACCAAAGTCAGATAAGGACACTATAAGAGAAGAAAACTATAGGCCAATATCCATGATAAATAGGACTCTCAACATAGTCCTGGTAGACCAAATTCAACAGCACACTAAAAGGATCATAATACACCATGATTTAGGTGGATTCATCCCTGGGATGCAAGAATGGTTCAACATATACATATAAAAATTATGTGATATATTACGTTACTAGAATGAAATATAAAAATAGTATCATCTCAATAGATTCAGAAAAAGCATTTAACAAAATTCAAATGATAAACATTCTCAACAAAGTGGGTATTGTACCTCAGCATAATAAGGGCTGTATGATTAGCTCACAGCCAACATCATACTCAAAGGTAAAAGGTTGAAAGTTTCTCCTCTAAGATCAGAAACAAGATAGAGGTGCCCACTCTCACCTGTTCAACATAGTACTCCAAATCCTAGCCAGAATAATCAGGCAAGAAAAAAAATAAATAGAAAAAAGGCATCTAAATCAGACAGGGTGATACAAAATTGCCTTTGTTTGCAGATGACATAATCTTACATATAGAAAATCTTAAAGACTCTACCAAAAATGTGTGAAAACTAAAAAATTCAGTTAAGTTGTAGGATACAAATTTAACAAACAGTGTTCTGTGGCAATTTTTTTAAGTTCATTTATTTATTTTGAGAGAGAGAGCAGAGGAGAGGCAGAGAAAGAAGGAAAGAGAGAATCCCAAACAGGCTCCACACCATCAGCTCAGAGCCTGATACAGGGCTCAATCTCATGAACTATGAGATTATGACCTGCACTGAAATCAAGAGTCAGATGCTGAACTGACTGAGCCACCTCGGCACCCCAATCAGTTGCATTTCTGTACACTAATAATGAGCGATCTGGAAGTGGGGGGAGAAGATAATTCCTTTATAATAACATCAAAAACAATAAAATAGGAATAAATTTAATCAAGGAGCTGAAAGATCTCTAACTGAAAACTATTAATACACTGATGAAAGACATTAAAGAGGACACAAATAAGTGGAAAGATACATCATGTGTATAGATTGGAAGACATAATATTGTTAAAATGAGCATATAGCCAAAGCTATCTATAGATTCACGATAATCCCAATAAGATTCCAATGGTACTTTTTACAGATATAGGAAAACAATTCTAAAATTTTTATGGAATCACAAAAGACCTCAAATAGCCAAAACAATCCTGAGAAACAACAAGGCTGGAGGTATCACACTTCTTTATTTCAAACTATGTTACAAAGGTATAGTAATCAAAACTGTATGATACTGGCATAAGAACAAACACATAGACGAATGGAATAGAATTGAAAGCCTAAAAATACACCCATGCATATATGGCCAACTAATGTTTGACAAGGGCGCCGAGAATATCCAATGGATAAAGGACAGTCTCTTCAAAAAATGATCTTGCATAAACTGGACATTCACATGCAAAAAGGTGAAACTGGACCCCTATTTTATACCCCTTACAAAAATTAACTCAAAATAATGTAGTAAAGACTAGGGGCGCCTGGGTGGCTCAGTCGGTTGAGAGTCCAGCTTCAGTTCAGATCATGATCTCACAGTTTGTGGGTTTGAGCCCCGTGTCAGGCTCTGTGCTGACAGCTAGCTCAGAGCCTGGAGCCTGCTTCAGATTCTGTGTCTTCCTCTCTCTCTCTGACCCTTTCCTGTTCATGCTGTCTCTCTCTGTCTCTCAAAAATAAATAAAAACATTTAAAAAATTAAAAAAAAATAATGTAGTAAAGACTTAAATGGGAGACCTAAAACCCTAAAACTCCTAGAAGAAAACATAGGGGAAAAGCTTATTGACATTGATTTTGGAGGTAATTTTTTAGATATAGAACCTAAAGTACAGCCAATAAATAAATAAATAAATACATACATACATACATACATACATACATACACAAGCTGGACTAAATGAAGCTGAAAAGCTTCTGCAAAGCAAAAGTAATGACCAACCAAATGAAAAAGCAGCCTCTAGAATGGGAGAAAATATCTGCAAACCTCATATCTGAGAAGGTTAACACCCAGAATGTGTAAGAAATTTGTACAACTCAATAGCAAAAATAGTAACAATTATAATAATATTAATAATTCAATTTCAAAAATGGGCAAGAGACATGGTTAGGCATTCTTCCAAAGAAGATACTAAAATTCCCAACAGGTACATGAAAAGATGGTCAATATCATTAATCATCATGGAAATACAAATCAAAACTACAATGAGATACCACTTCACACCTTTCAGAATGGCTATTATCAAAAAGCAGAACCCTAGTGTACTTTTGATGGGAATGTAAGTCAGTATCATCACTATGGAAAACATTATGGAGGTTCCTAAAAAAATTAAAAATAGAACTACCATATGATCCAGAAATTCCACTTCTGGGTAAGTTTGGGGAAGAAATGAAATCATTATCTTAAAAAGATACCTCCACATACCACATTCATTGAAGCATTATTTACAACAGTGAATGCATGGAAATAGTCTAAGTATCCCATCAATTGATAAATGGATAAAGAAAATGTGGTATGTATACACAATGGGATATTGTTCGGCCATAAGAAAGGAAATACTGCCATTTCCAACAATGTGGATGAACCTTAAAGTCATCATGCTAAGTGAAATAAGTCAGAGAAAGACAAATGCTGTATGATCTCACTAATATGTGGACTCTAAAAAATTGAACTCATAGAATCAGAGAGTAGATTAGTGGTTACCAGACATGGGGTGATAGTGAGGGAAATGAATGAAGGTGGTCAAAGGGTACAAACTTCGAGTTATAAGATGAATCCATTCTGGAGAGGCAATGTCCAGTAGGATGACTATAGTTAACAATACTGTGTTGCATATTTGAAAGTTGCTGAGATGGGGCGCCTGGGTGGCTCAGTTGGTTAAGCCTCCGACTTCGGCTCAGATCAGATCTCACGTTCGTGGGTTCAAGCCCTGTGTCGGGCTCTGTGCTGACAGCTAGCCAGAGCCTGGAGCCTGCTTCTGGTTCTGTGTCTCCTTCTCTCTCTGCCCCTCCCCCTCTCATGCTCTGTCTCTCTCTGTATCAAAAATAAAATAAAACATTAAAAAAACTTTTAAGAAAGTTGCTGAGAAAATAGGTCTTAATAGTTCTCAATACATACACATGCAGACAGACACACATACACACAAACACACACACACTCTAACTATGTGAGGTGATAGTTCAACTTATTGTGGTAAGCATTTTACAATTTATACATACATAAAATCACCACATTGTGCATCTTAAGCTTACACAATGTTTTATGTCAGGTATATCTCAAAAAAGCTAAAAAAAAAAAACCCTTAAAAGTACTTGGGGAAACACTATAACTTTTTTAAAAGTATTAATTACATTCATGTACCTAACACTACTTACAAATGTATCTCTATATACAAAGGCACATTAAGACCTAAAATTTACTTGGTGATCTCATTCACAAGTGTCTCTGTCTTCATCTTTGAGCAAATACTGAGTTCAACATTATATTTCTTAGACCAGCAGTTCTCGTGATGATTTCCCCATAACTGAAGAGATTATGTAAGAGATCTGAAAGGACTGTTTAGTGAAATAGAAATATTTTTTATAGAACCTGTCTCCTTCCATAGTTCACAAAATCTTCAAATATTAATCAAGGCACTGTTATTGCATTTGACAGTAAGCTAACTCTAGCATGGAAGACCTCATAACATGGTGTTAAAGAGGAAAAATAGAAGAATATACCCACAAAAATGTAAATCTCAGCTATTTGAATAAGTTGAGGACTTCTCATCAGAACAAGAATAAAGTTCAGAAAATCCAAGAACTGTTTTAAAGACAAGGAAAATGAATTAAAGAACTTGATAAATAATTGGGCAAACAAAATTACAAGTAGCTTCACTTTTAATAATGAAATACATTGAGCAAATTGAGTTGAAAGTTTAGGAAAAAGTAACATACATTTTACATTTATGTTTTATGCAATTAACATGGAGACTCTACATGGTCATATACTGGGGAAATTCAGTGCCTTGTTTATCATCATCTTTCTATTTCTGCCCTACTTTTAAAATTGCTCCCTAAGGAAGCTGTTGATGTTATGATGTCATACATGAGAGAGAACGTAGGTCTTTTAAATCATGGTACTTTAAATGATGGTGGAATTAGCTATTTTAAGCAGTTTGCAGATCTTGGGAGATGAAATCCCAGTTCTTAAGTGGCAGCACTTTAACAAGAGCTCATGTATTCCTTTGATTGATTGATTGATTGATTGATCGATATATTGGAATGGAAGTGATAATCTATGAAGTAGATTCTGGGGCAAGAGTTATTTTTCAATCACTAGAGAAGATAGTTTTATTCTTAATGTAGTTTATTTCATTCATTCAATTTATATTTTGTCATAACTTTCATAGCCAAATTTTTCCTAGATTCGTTTTCTCATATTTTTGAGCTTGCCATATTTCATAAATGAAGCTGAAGAAACATCATTCAAGGAAATAAGGTGTTTGTCAGGGTTTTGTCTAACCATTTACCAGTCAGGGAATACTCTGCATTTTCTCTCATCGGTAGCCGAGTATTTGAATAAAGCACGGCTCCTTCCCCACAGGAACTTCAGAGAGACATCGAGAAGCACAGCACGGGTGTGGCCTCTGTCCTCAACCTCTGTGAGGTCCTTCTGCACGACTGTGATGCCTGCGCCACAGATGCCGAGTGTGACTCCATCCAGCAGGCTACACGAAACCTAGACCGGCGGTGGAGGAATATCTGTGCCATGTCCATGGAGAGGAGGCTCAGGTAAGCTGCGAGGTTCAAGGAGCTGCAGCAGAGGATGGACCAAAAAGAGTACCCATTGCTCACCATTTCCTTTGGGTTGCGGTGTCCAGAAATAGCACCGGTTTCCCAAACTTGCTGTCTTCTACATTTAGTTAGAAAATAAGTAGGTATAAGGTAATACAGTAGTTTTCCCCCACATTGTCCCTCATTTCTCTTTCCATGGTTTCAGTTACCTATGCTCGAGAAGGATCGAGAAGCATAAGATATCGCCTTCTGATGTACAGTCAGAAGGTCAATAGCAGCCTAATGCTAGTCCCAACACCTGCCTCATTCCGATAACTTCATCCATCATCTCACGTCATCACAGGAAGGGTGAATGCAGTACAATGAGATGTTTTGAGAGACAGAGACCACATTCACTTAACTTTTACTACAGTAGATTGTTATGACTGTTCTATTTTATTATTGGTTACTGTGGTTAATCTCTTACCAGTCCTAATTTATAAATTAAACTGTATCATATGTATGTTTAGGATAAAACAAAGGACATTCAGGACTTGGTGCTATCCACAGTTTCAGGCATGTGCTGGGAGTCTTGGAGTGTACCAAGCACGGAATGGGTGGGGGGGCGGGAAGGCTACCGTATAAAAATATAACAAGCCAAACTATGCCTGACCTAATAGCTTAAATATAATTCAGAAAAATAAAAATATGCCCTTGCTGAACAAGTATATTATTACAGAACTGGAAGTGTAGAGAATAATATTATTTTATTAAAAATTAAATAATAAAACAGAGCTTATCTTTTTTAAAAAAACCTTTGAAATTCAAGACAGTAAAAAATAGTGGTGGGTTAGAAAATTATCATAATGATTTACAGTGACATACAATCTTCTCTACTGTATGGAGAACTCTTGAGAAGTTAATATTTGTCTTGCTGTCATAAGTTAATTTCGATGAGGGTAAGTTTGATTTGGACTTAAATGGGTTTTCAGACCTTAGTTTGACTTCATTGGAACCCTGGCCATGAGCGTGTCCTGCAAATGTGGTGTTGTACCTCTAAACCCCGTTGCACAGATCAGATCACTTTATGTGTTTGTAATACACAGTTTGACTAATTCCAAATCCAAAGCTGTAGGATGGGTACAAAAAAAAGAAGAAAAAAAAACGCCAAAACACACAGCTGTTTCATTTTAGCTCAAACAGTTGTCTCCTTTTCACTCTGGTTGGATTTGGCTTAAGGCACAGTTATTGTTTGGCACAACAGATGGTTGTTTGGGCTCTGTCAGCCCTGCCGCAGGCATCAAACAGGATTCTGGAGCATAAACAGTCCCAAACAATCAGATTCTGTTTTTTCTTCATCTGTCTCAGAATTGAAGAGACGTGGCGATTGTGGCAGAAGTTTCTGGATGACTATTCTCGTTTTGAAGATTGGCTCAAGATTTCAGAAAGGACAGCTGCCTTCCCCAGCTCTTCCGGGGTGCTCTACACAGTTGCCAAGGAAGAACTAAAGAAATTTGAGGTGACTTTTAACCCCACATGTTTCATCCTTATCTTGCTATGAGCATAGCCAACTAGTCGTTGGTGTCCCAAGGCATAAACTCACTGTCGCCCACACGTTAGTTCTTCGAACAGCTGGGTGATGGCTCTGTGGTCATCTTTGTTCCTGCCTCCTAAGTAGGCAATGAAGGAGGGAACTGAGGTTTGTCGTTAAGATTCTCAAGAATTACAAGGAAAGCCATAATGGCAAGAAATTCTATTACAAAACATGAATCATGATTCCCCAAAAAAGATCTTGGCTTTTTTTAAAATTTCATAATTCTTCACTATCAACCCACCTAAGATAAAAATATGATGTTTCATACTATCAAAATCTCTCTTCTCTATTTTCTTGATTTTTATTTTACCTAATTAGAGAATAGGTATATATATTTTTAAATCATTGCTAAAGTAGAGTTGGCTCCAGAATTAGGCAGAATAATTATAACAAGCCATTTCTAATGACAAATGAAGTGCAGTGTCATTCTTCAGTCTCTAGACTTTTCAATTACTTAGAGACGAAAATCGCAGCACCATCAGAGTGTTCATGGAGGAAATGTTCAATAACTGATTGCAGTGTCCAGCCTGTTTGTGCGATCTTGAGTCTGCTGTACCCCTGTGGGATGATGATCCCCATCAGCTGCCTCTCATTTTCACGGAGGAACTGACATAGCCGAAAATTCACCATGTTTCAATTTGAAGTTTCTTTTTCCATCTGTCCCCACGGGCAGGCAGATATTAACAGCAAAGTTCTGGTGCGTGTATCTTACAAAAGTCATTCTTGGTTGCTAATTCTGCCTCAGGCTCCCTGAGATGTTCAAAAATAAGACCACAGGGGCACCTGGGTGGCTCAGTTGGTTGAGCATCCGACTTTGGCTCAGGTCATGATCTCTTGTGGTTTGGGCTCTCGCTGTCAGCACAGAGCCTGCTTTGGATCCTCTGTCCCGCCCCCCACCCCACCCCTGCCCTGCTCACAAACTCACTCTCTCTCTCTCTCTCTCTCTCAAAAATAAGATAATGATAATAAAAAAATAAGACTAAAAATCCAATCAAAATCCAGCTGAATTAATTTTTACCTTGTAATGACAATTTACTGGCTTTTTTTTTTCTGAGACCAGTTAGAGTAGGTATGAAGTTGGGTTTTTGTGCTTGTGGGGTTTGTAATTGAAGAGTCATAGGTGAGCAGCTATATGAATCTGTAAAAATGCTCCAATACTATGTTATCTAAATAAGAGTTATCCTGATGTCTGAATATGGATTTATGTATAACTCTGCCACTAAATTTCAGGAAAATAATTTCACATCTAAAATGTTTTCCCTTCGAACACTTCTAGTGCAAGGGCATAGTGAGCTGTCAGATAGAGTTCAGGCTCTTCCACGGGAACCAGGGTTAGTGAGGTACCCACATACTCCCGTCTTACTACTCTGTGCTTCATAAAGGTTAAAACCTCCTCTAATTGGCTTATACTACTAAGCAGATTAGGTACAGTCCTTTCTGATGCTATTTTAGACTCTCAGATTTTATGGCAAAAGTTAGCTACATAATTCGCTTCCACAATAAATGATTTTATTATTTATCTTTTAGTTAATGTTCTTAAGAGACAGAAATAAAGTTTTTAAAAAATTGAGGACAGTCTTTCCTGTTCAAATGCATGCAGATTTGGGATGGACCTGGGTACCTACTCGTCATGGTGGGAAAACATATTCTATGACTCCCAATAATGGCAAAAGCTGAAATTTCCTTACCTCTTTCTTTTCTGAAGAAATCATTTAAATTGTCTTGAAGAATAGGAGATTAGCTTACTAAGATGAAGGCTCTTAAAGCAGCTCTCCAAAGAGAAGCCATGTCCAAGGCACAGATGTGCTACCAAGTAAGCAGTGTGATGAGCCAAAGGAAGCAGAATTCTGTGGTTTAGAGGAATTCAGACCACTTCATTGTACAATTTTCTGTCTATTGTCAGGGTGAATGTCAATCATAAATCATACACATGAATTTGAAAAGAACAAAACTTCATTTTATTTTGGCTAAGTGATTCTTATGGTAAAACTATCCCGTATTGCAGAGGGAAAGAAGAAAGAGTATTTTACCTTCAGAAACTAGAAACTATACAGAGGGTAGCCTCAAAAATAAATAGACACAAGTGAATTGGTCTACATTTTAATCATTTAAAAACAAACTTTTAATCTTTAAAAGTGACAGTGTAGGTATGAAATTTGCCCAAGATATGTGAACTGGACCAAGAATGAAGGATGACTGACAGAACATGGTAGAAATAAATGATTGTAAAAGAAAAGAAAAAACGAAATAGTTTTTACAACATATGGTGGTGCATCAGCTCTAAAATGTTTTTAAAAAATTATAATTCATGGGAACAACAAAAAAGAAACAGAGGATGTTCCAAACTTGTCTCTAAGGTTACATGAATTTTACTCTCCTGCTTTTTTTAAAAAGTTAATAGCAGCTTGCATTTAGAAACCTTCTACAAAAAAGTGGTTTTAATTTTTTTAATGGACATCAGAACTGAGGCCATTTCTGGATTTTTAGGAGATTGCATCTTTCACAAATAAAGAGAAAGTTCTATTACAGACATCTTTGCTCAGTATTGACCTCGGAAAGTTTTGAAACTTTTGGCACACAGAAATATGTGTGTAATTAATTTGCTTCATGGGAAAATTTTTTCAAGCTGTTCATTGTTTTAAAAACTATAACATAGGAACATGTGTATGTCATACATGTATATGTGTTTGTAAATGTACATATGTAGTTACTAATCTTTACCAACTTCTTTTGCATTCTTGTTTGATCTACCTTCCCTTAAGCCACACCGATCATATTACTCTGCTTATTACTAAGGGGAAGTAAACCCTCATTAGAAATTGTCGCTTCCCTGCCACTGCAGTATCAGGCCCTATGGAGGGAGAGCTCTTGGCCGATCCCCTCACGGCCGTGCTTCTCTGTGGTCTTAGGCTTTCCAGCGACAGGTCCACGAGAGCCTGACCCAGCTGGAGCTGATCAACAAGCAATACCGTCGCCTGGCCCGAGAGAACCGCACTGATTCTGCCTGTAGCCTAAAGCAGATGGTCCACGAAGGCAACCAGAGATGGGACAACCTGCAGAAGCGTGTCACCTCCATCCTGCGCAGACTCAGGGTCGGTGTCATGGGTCTCTTTGAGGCCCAGAGGACAGCATTGGGCCATTCGAACACATTGAGACATCATCTCAGTGATTTCTGTAAGATTGGGAGGGCAAGTGTGGGATCCAGAGTTAACTGGGATGGTAAACTATCGCAGAGCTCTCCTTGCTGAGAAAGTGACTTTCCAGAACACTGGAATTGGTGGTGCCCTCTCTGTAGGGACACGTGAACTTTAGGTTTCATTATTTCCTTCTCCCATCTAGCATTTCATTGGCCAGCGCGAGGAGTTTGAGACGGCACGGGACAGCATTCTCGTGTGGCTGACGGAGATGGATTTACAGCTCACTAACATCGAGCATTTCTCTGAGTGTGACGTTCAAGCTAAAATAAAGCAACTCAAGGTAATGGCGTAGTAATTTCTCAAACTGCAAGGAAGGTCTGAAGAGGAAGGAATTTGTAGATCCTTTGGGGGAAGAACACAGGAAAGAACTCTTTTGAAAAAATTTGTTCTTGATTGGCAAAACGTTCCGGAAATACAAAATATATTACAAATGAAATAAAGAACATTACCCAGGGACAACTACCATTAACATGCATACTTTTAATTATCAACTTCATTGCCAGCGTGTTAGGAATCTTGTTAGTTGGCTGTTGTTTTTGCTTCTAGCACTTTGTTTCTAGCACCTTCAAAGAGTTTGACCTCCATGGTCCAAAGTGATACAGCTTTCTCATGTTGGGATTTCATTCCACATATTCCACATCCTTAGATGCCACATTAGTTTTTTTTAAGCATATCTGACATGTTTCACTATACAGTTAAAATGCAGTGGCTAGTTAATTTAAATAGGAGTGATATGCGTTAGGAATAAGGAGCCCCTCAAAGAAAAGTATTTTAGCAACTTGAGTATTATGCAAGGCAGCTTGTGAAATTTTCTTCTTGAGTCAGATTTTTTCAAAGAATAGTCATGCTGCCCTAATAGAAGAAGCTACCCTTAATCATAGATTCCCAGGATGAAAACATCATAAAAATAGTGAACCCTGAAAGTGTGCCCAACCTTTCTCTTCCTAGCCTCCTCCTCCTCTGCTGACTCTCCCAAATTATCTGACAGACAAATCAATATTTTAAACCTTCAACAGGAAATTTCTACCAAGGGGTTGTTGATTCTTACTCTGTCGAGTCACAGAATTTATTACCATGCTCCATTTTCCCCAGCAGCCTTTTCATTAATGGATAATTTCAACTATTCCAGAAATTAGTTTTATATTGAATTAAAATTTATCCCTGCTGCCTGTCCCAACTAACCTCACTCCCTTTTTTAAATGTTTATTTTTGAGAGAGAGAGACAGAGTGTGAGCCGGGGAGAGGCAGAGAGAGAGGGAGGCACAGAATCGGAAGCAGGCTCCAGGCTCTGAGCTGTCAGCACAGAGCCCGACGCAGGGCTCCAACCCATGAACTGTGAGAGCATGACTGGAGCCGAAGTCAGACACTTAACCGATGGAGCCACCCAAGCTCCCCTTAACTCTTTTTAATGTATAGAATGAACCTAAATAATCTCCAGAATTCCTTGTTTTTCAAATAGTTATAATCTTTCCTGGTTATATCCTGAAACAAGAAAAGACTCCTCTGAGAAGAATTGTATCATTAATTATCATTTGGACGGTTTCTCTTAGTCATGTTTGACATATGATCAAGAAATCTAAAATTAAAATATTTGCTATAACTCTCTAAAACGCTAAATTTATTTCAGTGACACCATACCGCTTACCATTGCTTTTCGTTAGGGATTGCCAGTGCCATCTACTTTATGATGGGTTTGAATGTTTTTTCCTGTGATTCTCTACCCACACTGTCCTTGGTGGTAAATTTTATTAGCCAAAGGCGCCTTTCTGGTCGTGGAATTTTGACGATTCCATTTCTGACTCCTGTTCTGATTTAAAATTCTTATGTCTGACTTCAGAAAGTAGTAGTCTCTTGGCTCCTTACCATATATGGTGAATTCAATATCCCCCTGCATGGTTTTTCTAAATGGGTACCTTATAATTATTTTATGTCACTGCGAACAATAGAAAGTTACACGAGGTTTGTGTTCCATAGGCCTTCCAGCAGGAAATCTCACTGAACCACAATAAGATTGAGCAGATAATCGCCCAAGGAGAGCAGCTCATAGAGAAGAGTGAGCCGTTGGATGCAGCAGTCATCGAGGAGGAGCTGGATGAGCTCCGACGTTACTGTCAGGAGGTCTTCGGGCGCGTGGAAAGATACCATAAGAAGTTGATTCGCCTGCCTGTATGTAATTTGTTTTTCACTGTCACCAAACTGAAAGAGAATGAGTTGTATGGAGTTAGGTAGCCTCGTACAGCAGGTGGAAGCCCAGACTCTGGAGCTAGAAATGCCTGGGTTCCAGTCTGACCTCTGACATGTGTTGGCTACATAACCTTGGACAAATCACTTCACATCCTTTGCCTTGGTGTCCTCACATGTAACGCTGGTTTCCTAATACTACCTCCTTGTAGACAGGATTGCTTTGGACATGATATGAGTTCACATACATGTGAAAAAACTTAGAGAATAATTGGCACATATCTTCTGTGGAAGATGAAGCAGCTCCTAGAAGAATCAGGAGATGAAAGTGAGCGATGTAAACAGTTGCTCAGTTGATGAAATTGTTTAGTTGAATTTTTTTCTCTTCCATTTTCCTAACTGCTACTCTGATCACATCACAAGATGTTATTATTACAATATTTGGAATATTCTGTGATAAAATGTGTTTTGCATTTGGGATATAAGGTAAAAGAGGGCCAGCTAAAATTTTATTAGTAATTTCCTTTTGTTCCTGAAATGTCCCATTGTGTACCTACTGTGTTGCAGGTATGGTACTAGGCTGCCTTTATTTACATTATCTTACTTAATCTTATACCAATTATTTGGAGTAGGCTTCAATATTATTTAATATTAAATAAACAGTAATAGAACTGGAGCTGTGGTAGGTTAGCTTAACAGTTTTAAACACTTTTAAAAGTGATCAGAAGAATTTTATGTATTTGATGACAGAGGTTACAAATTACCCCCGCTGAGGTAGATAGGCTTGAACCCCGAGGCTTGGTGACGTAAGAGGCAGAACAAGATGCGGCAAAGGTCATCCTCTGACCGCTGCGGTAATGGAATTGGCTTCACTGCATTTCTAGCTCCCAGACGATGAGCATGACCTCTCTGACCGGGAGCTGGAGCTGGATGACTCCGCAGCTCTCTCGGACCTCCACTGGCGGGACACCTCTGCAGACAGCGTGCTCTCCCCCCAGCCTTCCTCCAACCCCTCCCTCTCACTCGCCCAGCCCCTGCGGAGCGAGCGGTCGGGACGAGACACCCCTGCCAGCGTGGATTCCATTCCCCTGGAGTGGGACCATGACTATGACCTCAGTCGGGACCTGGAGTCTGCTGTGTCCAGAACTCTGCCCTCTGACGATGAAGACAGGGGAGATGATAAGGATTTCTACCTCAGGGGAGCTGTTGGCTTATCAGGTAGGAAAGACCCACATTGAAAGAATATGAAAAAGACTGAATGTTGGATTAGAAATGTGTAAACTAAGCAGAATTATCTTCTTTCTTCTGTTAAAGCAAATTGCACAAAATAGAGTAATTGGATATTAATGTGATGATCAGATACAGAACGTGGCATGACCATCCATTTGTCCCACAAACACTTCTATTCTTACTATGTGACAAGCACTTTGTAAGTATTAGGGATACATGGTTCCTTTTGTCCTCAAAGAGCTTACACTCTAATGTGACGCCAAACAGATAACAAGTGGCTGTGTGAAGTGTTAGTGCGAGGACACTAATGTACATATGGTGGCACAGAAGCAGAGCCATGGGGTGACTAACCAGAGCTTTGAGGAAAGGCTTTAGGGAAAAGACTCCTGAGCTAAGACCAGAAGGATAAATGATGGTCAGATAGACACAGTGAAGTTTAGAGGAAGAAAGGAGAGGGTTCCCCCCCAGATTTATGATTAGCCACAGTGCTTTTGGTCACCAGAAGCTTGCCCAGAATGACAAGGCTGTAGATAGAGAGACACAGCGTGGACAAAGAGGAAGTAGAGAGGCAAACCAGGGCCTGGTCATAAAGTAACCTACTCAACCATGGAAGGGAGTTCTCTCCTGAAGGCACTGGAAAGCCACTGCAGGTCTCTAAAGAGGAAGTGATATGATCAGACACGTATTGTCACAGAATTTGTCTCAATACTATATGGGAGGGAGAGCATTAGAGAAGAACTCAGGTGGAAACACTTCGTGATCGAGGAGAGAAATGATAGTGGCCTGAACCAAGGGGTAGGTAGCACTGGGGATGGAGAGAGCAGAAGACAAGTGAGAAATCATGAGAAGTCCCTAAGGGATGATCGGTTGAATTGGGATTGAGGCGAATTTCAGACTTGGGCATCTTGGTGAAAAATGCAGGGAGCCCTAGATCCTGAGGACCACAAGAGGGAGAGAATGTCATGAGTGTCTGCGGGCCAGGGGTGGCAGGGCAGTGAGAAAGGGGGAGGTGATGGTTCAGCTATGCACACCCTGAATCCAAGCTACTGTAGAAAATACAAATGGAATCCCCAGCGGTAGATGCATAGGTCTGGAGTTCTAGAACTGGAAACTCAGATTAGATGGCTATCCACATATAAATGATAATTGTCCCTGAGGGAAGGGAGGAAATCACCCAGGAAGAGTGCATAAAGCAAAACAAGAAAGACAGAACCCCAAGAAATACACAGAGTGAAGGGATAGACAGAGAAAGAGGAACATTACAAGGAAGGTAAGTAAAAATAGAATAAATAATCAGAGGCCAATTTGTAACACTTGTAAATGCATTTCACACATTTTCCAAAAGGCTGTCTCTGCTTCACTGATGGTTCACATTTGAATTCCCAAGGGTATGATCCTATCCAAAAATAAAACGATTTCCCTCATTTCTATTTTGCTTTTACAATATAGGCTGCTGGGCATTTCTCATCTACAACAGTACTGTCTAGTCCATAGCCACCAGCCACATGTGACAATCCAGCCCTGAAATGTGACCATGCAAAATTGAGACTTGCTGTGTCAATGTATTTACAAGAATTTACAAATTTCAAAGACTTGGCACAGAGAAAGGATGCAAAATATTAGTAATATGAACATTGATTACATGTTATAATTCAAAGACATTGGTTTAGTAAAGTAAGGCATTAAAATTATTTTCATCTGTTTCATGTTACGTTTTCTAAAGTGGCTCTTTCCATGAGCCTTTACAATCACACATGTGGCTCACCTTATTTCTATTGGATGGCACTGCTCTAAAATCTGACCATCTCGGTTGAAATCCCAGTTCTGCCGATTACTAGCCGTTGAAACTTGAATAAGTAACTTAATTCCTCTGGACCTCGGTTTTCTTATCAATAAAATTGGAATAAGACTTCCATGCTCCCTGTAGGGGTTTCCTCAAAGATAAATGAGTGCTCAGAGCAGAGCTTGGATCATAAGACATTCTTAATGTGAGCTCTTAATAATTTATTTCAGGAAGCCTTTGGCGTACATGCTCACGTTCCTCTGTCTATTCAAGAGCTGTCTGTCTAGAATGACCAACTTCCTTTTTTTCCCTAGGAGAGTTATTTTCCTGCCACCTGGAGTCTAGCTGTCAACTTAGACTGTGCTCTTTTTGCAGATGTAATGATCCCTGAAAGTCCTGAGGCCTATGTAAAACTCACAGAAAGTGCAATCAGAAATACCTCTGGTAGGCACAGAAAGCCACAGCAAGCCTCCCTCCCCCACCTGTAACAAGCCTCCTCTCTGAGCACATCTGCCGAACCTCTCCTAGCTCTGTGGCCTCAGCATGTTAAGGAAGCACCTTCTTCTTCTCTTCCTGCTGCAGTAGAAGCAAACAAACAGAAACCCCCCACATATTCTGTTGCTCAACACCAAGAATAAGATTTCAGTGATCAAGTTTCAGTGAAGTACCTTCTCGGCTTGTTCAGTGTGAATGAGTCTAACCAGGTAGAGGCCGATGAGGCCCGTGAACAGCAGCACATCGGAGATGAAAGTTCCCGTCATCAGCCCCACGCCCTAAGCCCTTCCTGACAGTGGCAGTTCTGTTGGTGACATCAGGGCTTGTAGACGCACATCTGCCTCAGCAGTCAGGGTCAGGGCTTCTGTCCCAAGTCCACCACCTGCATATGTGATCCCAGGCCCGTGTAGAAGACAGGGGGTTGGGGGGGAGGGGGAGACCAGATGTTTGGCTCTAAAAACAAATTATAATTTAGTTTAATAAGTCTTACCCCATAAAATAGAAGAAAGGAAACTGGAACCAGTTTTGGTTAACGTTACACTAGGCAAATTATGATTCAGGGTAAGCAATTTCGAGGAAGGTGGAGAGAATAAGGTTCAGACACAATGATAGAATATTGAATTGCAGAGTTTACACTTACGTGCTTGAAGAAAAGCTAAAGGACGGGAAGCAAAGTAGCATTACATGAATGGTGACTTCCTACGTGACTCCCAGTGAGACTTCTTCTAGGTTTATTTAGAAGGCTTTTTTTTTTCAAACGTTAATAAAGCTTACTAATACATGTTCTGCTTTCACTCTGTGTTAGCTTCACTCTGACAATCAATGTTCTTATTCAATCCAAAACTTATAATACGCGCGCACACATGCACACACACACACACACACACACACTAATTTTTCAAAAAGGTGTTACATTTCTGAAAGGCAATGAGCTGGGAGTTCCAGGCTATGACTAAGAGCATGCTTGAATGCAAATGCTAAAATCTTAGCTTTCTCTTGGTTTTGCTTTGGGATTTAAACAAAAGCAAGCCATTGGTAGTTTGGTGTCTCCACCCATCTCTAACCTGAGTTAGTCTTTTCTTGGTTAAAGTCATGCTTTAAGTGAACGGTGCAACCACCTGGGACTGTCTTCTGAGCACCGTCTTCTAGTGCGATGCAGAAAGAAAACAGGATTGTATCTTTTTCTATTTGAGAAGTGCCTGCAGAGAGAACATGAGAGATCATTGTCTCCTGGTTTTGGAGGAGCAGAACGTTTTTAGAGAGGCCTTCCACAACGACAGCATATAGATTTCCAGGGAATCCGCTGGGAGAGGAGCAGACACTGAGGCTGTTAGAACCCAACGCATAGTCCTTTTGCAATATCTGGTCTGCTGGCACTCTTTCACCAAGTGCATTCATTAATTGGTCTGGTCGCTTGAACTTCTAACTCACCAGCACGTTAGTACTAAATTTGCTTGGTAATTACCCACACGTATGCCATGTCTATACCACCCTAGCTGAAGTAATTTCTCAGACTTCTCATTGAATGTCAAGTGCATAAAGATTCTTTTGCTTGACATTGCAGGAGCTCCCAGTGCCTTAGAGTCGCAGATCCGACAACTGGACAAAGCCTTGGATGAGAGCCGTTTTCAGATGCAGCAAACTGAAAATATCATCCGCAGCAAAACCCCCACCGGACCAGAGCTGGACTCCAGCTACAAAGGCTATGTGAGTACCCTGGCCCTTGTGATCCCAGCATGTACCTGGAAAAATCACAGTTGTGTGACAAAGAATGGTCTGTCTGTGGCACAGGGCTTTCTGAGCTAAGCACCATGCCGCCCTTGAACTCATGGGCTTGGGGGGTACAAAATGAAGCCCTGCCAGGTTACCTCTTGAGTAAAACAGGTCTGTGCTCAGACTCACTGAACTACTACAATGTCCAGCCTGTTCCTTTACACAGAGAACTCTGGGTGACTCATTTAATTGAACGCAACAACATGCTTTGGCTCCCAAAAGTGATCGGCATTTTT
Source organism: Suricata suricatta (assembly GCF_006229205.1). NCBI lineage: Eukaryota > Metazoa > Chordata > Mammalia > Carnivora > Herpestidae > Suricata > Suricata suricatta. The sequence continues at coordinate 131,230,303 of NC_043706.1, read as the reverse complement.
CCAAATTCAGCTAATAATTTTTGGGCCATGGTTATCCTTGGAGCAGAAGATTTAGCTAATAGATCACTAACACGGAATTTTTATTTAGTTCTTCTCTGGGGCTTATTGATTCACTTACTGGCCTTGGGAATGTTTTTATCCTCCATGGTCAGTATGCTCGTTTTGGAGAAAACAGATCTGACTAACAAGAGGGATTTGGGGAAAAGATGGGAAGAGATTGTATATATTACTAAGTTCTGTTTTCGAAGTTCCCGCCTAGTAAAGTATATGTTAACCTTATTTGCTCTGCTCGAGTTAGCGACCAAACTTTTCCCGGACAACTAGCCATTTTCCTATATACACTTAAGCAAGAGAATGTAAAAGTAAGTCTCATTCATGGATTCTCCCTTCTTTTCACACTGAGAAGACTGTCCAGTCAAAGGAAAGAAAAATTAATGTCCCTAGTCTAATGACAACTCAAAGGTCCTGCTTTCTGAAACCCAGGAAGAGCACTGGTCCAGTATATATGGTGATGCTAATGACCTCACAATTACAGAAGAGTCATCAATTATGAGTTTATTTCCTGTCCATTTGGGCTTGTTATACCAACTTTTATTCTAGTGAAACCTCTTTTTTTTAAAATATAATAAGGTTTTTGGGGCACGTGGGTGACACCGTCAGTTAAGAGGCCAACTCTTGATCTCCGCTCAGGTCATGATCTCACAGTTTGTGAGTCGAGACCCACATCAGCCTCCACATTTATGGCGTGGAGGCTGCTTGGGATTCTGTCTCTCCTTCTCTCTGCCCCTCACCCGCTTATGCTTTCTCTCTCTCTCCAAATAAACTTAAAAAATTTTTTTTAATATAATAAGGTTTCATGGTGACTGTGCTGACATCACTAAGATTACACTCAACCTCAATCAAAAATAGTCCAAGTAAGCAATGTGATTTGTTAAAGGCTTTGAAACGTGACCTTATGGTTAGTATAGCAGGAGTGCTTTGAATACTATGCATGACTTTAAACATGGAGTTTCTCTTTGATGTTAGAATTGATTCCCTTAACACCTATTAAGCGTGGCTTCAGTTTTCTTATGAAACAGCTGGCTTTAATAGTACTTTCTGCTTTTAAGTATTTTAATTGTTTAATGCAAAAAAATGTTCCTTTGAGATTTGTGGTAATATTATTGTTCCCACATTTCAATTTAAGAAAGAAGAAGCAACTTGCCAAAAATTATACGCTATGTTGCCAGCCGAGAGCTCTGAGTTTTAAATCCCAGATTGCTTTCTCGTCTGTTCTGATTCAGAAATTTAAAAGAGAGTTTGAGGGATTCTCATGCAAAAGGAAGTATACAAACTGTATCTTCAAGGCATTGCCTTGTGTGTATACGACTATGTCCTATGTTTAGCAAGCATGTTTTTGAACTTGACTTTTTTTTTTTTAACAGATTTTCTTCCCCCCACACAAAAGCAAAACACAGCCGCTGTCCTTTTTAAGGAGCTAGAAAGATATTTTCCCTAGAAGCTCTTGCCCTCATGAGAAGCTGAGAATCCTGTGACGGGGGCCCGTTTGCTTTGTCTTCACAGATGAAGCTTCTGGGAGCGTGTAGTGGCAGCATCGACGCGGTGAGGAGACTGGAGCACAAACTGAAGGAGGAAGAAGAGAACTTTCCAGGCTTTGTTAACCTGAACAGCACGGAAACCCAAACAGCTGGTGAGTGAGTGGTGCTCAGTTGAAGAATGTGAGATAGAGGATCCCGAAGCACTTTGTGGGCCTTTGTGTTACCCTGTGCTGCTGATCTCCTTCCGCCCTGTTCTGCCTGGACGACTTCCTTCTGTGTTAGTGATCTCCTGACAGGACCCAAGGGCCAACAGAATCACAGTGTTTCCTCCCACATCCCATTTATTTTATTATTTTTTAATATTTCTTTTTATTTCTGAGAGAGAAAAAGCGAGCAGGGGAGAGGCAGAGAGAGAGGGGGCAGAGGATCCTAAGCGGCACGGGGCTCAAACTCACAAACCATGAGATCATGGCCTGAGCCAAAGTTAGATGCTCAGCTGACTGAGCCACCCAGCGCCCCACACACCCCATTTACTTTAATGCACTGTCTCTAGCATCTCTTATCTGTCATTTTTACATATGCTGTCTTAGTTCTCCTGCAGAAAGAAACCCAATGAATGTTATTTTTGTGCATTTTACTGCTTATTATTTCATAAAACTCTCTATGGTATTAAATGCTATGTAGTTAATTTTCTCTTACTCCATTACCATTAAAAATGCAGAAAAATACTGGTTTTTTTGTTTGTATTCTTGCTTTTTGGGTTTGGGTTTTTTGTTTTGTTTTTTCTTCTGTTTTTTGTTTTTTTTTTGTAGCCGACAACAAAAGTCCCTGTTAAAATTACTTTTCTTTTAGTTGCTATGTAACGTTAGCCACCAATATTTGTTTAAAGCATTTCCTAAACATTCTGCGTGGAGAAAAAGAGCTCCCTGTTCTGTGTGTGTCACTTCCGGCCAGGTGTGATCGACCGATGGGAACTCATCCAGGCCCAGGCCCTGAGCAAGGAGCTGAGAATGAAACAGAACCTGCAGAAGTGGCAGCAGTTCAACTCTGACCTGAACAACATCGGGACCTGGCTGGGCGAGACGGAGGACGAGCTGGAGCGGCTCCAGCACCTGGAGCTCAGCACCAACATCCAGGCGATCGAGCTCCAAATCAAAAAGCTCAAGGTAGCCGCCCTTGGCCTTACCGACAGCAGCCGGACAGAAAGCCGCCACGTGGGATGCGGGGTCCGAGGAAGCCACTCACCCTGGCTAGTCTGTTGTCACCTAGCGGCAGGGGAGCTGTGAACAGAGATGAGCAGGAATGCTCTTCTCTCCCCCAGCCACCCCCAGGCTGCATGTATAAAGTTTGGAAGAGGGGAAAGATGGACCACGTTGCAGAACTAGGCCCCCTGTAAATAACCATGTATGATTTAATGACTTGGTTCCTAAGACATGACCAAATAGAAGTTCACACAACACCCAGGTACCTCTGGGGCCTGTTTAACCTCTTTCAAAAGGAAATACAAAATGACCTGGTTTCTGCAAACCTAGCTCTACAGTTAGAATGGTTTCCTCTCCAAGATCGGATCTCTGTGAGTTTGTAGAGACCTACTGAAATTGTTTGACATTCTGGAATCAGCAGAACCTCTGAACTAGATTATAGTGGTGGCAGATGCAATTTTCAGTGTAATGACTAAAACAAAACAAAACCGTGGGAGTAATTACAGTAAAACACCTGGCATGGGCATTTGGTTTTGGCCTCGATGGGTGCGGTGCCCATGATAATGGGCTTTAGCTCCATCTCTAGGTCTTAACAGTCCTCCTTAGCACAGCTCTTGAAGTGCATTAATATGTGGAGACTTTTGCAAGAATCCTGTGGATTGAGAGCTCAGTTTCTTTTTAATAGCTCCTTCAGTCCTTCCGTTTTGTTTGGAGAACATCAAGATATGCTCTTCCTCAGAACAGAGTTACCCAGGCTCTCCAGGCTCAGCAATTAAGCGCGCTGCCTTTGTGTCTCTCTGGCTTCATGGACATCATTGATTTTGGGGCAGCATTTTTGTGGCTTGTTTTGGTTATTGTTTGTTTTAAATTTTCAAACGGAGAAATGTATCTTCCCCACTGTTGCTCAGACTTCTTCACATAAAACAGCTGGCAAACTAGCCCCATCAGTTTCCGGAGGAAGCATCAGATGCGAGATGCGATTTCCATTAGCTGGATTATAAGCTGCACTTCTCTCTAGAGTACTTAAATTGTTTTAGTTCCTCTCTGGGAAGATGTAAGGCAGTGTGCTCTAGGACCAAACTCCTTAAAAAGCTGATGAAGAAAATGTTGGCCAGAGTCTGAGACCTAAGTGAGATTAGGGTGGAGAAATGAGACCCTGAAAGTCAGCTTGAATGTTAAGAAAAAGCCACCCTCCACATGCCTGCCCGCACCCTTCCTTTCTGTCTCCTGAGGAATAAGTCTGTGGAATAACCAAGTATCTTTCCACAATATCTCTTGATCTTATAATGTCTCTGTAGCTGAATCTATATTATGGCATTTTAAGAATCTATTGAAAAGTAAAAAATTAAGACAAGTTGGAGACATGACAGAAATGTTGAGAACTTATAAGAAAATGTAGCCTGGGTAGATGTGATTTGCAGGCTTGCTGACCCTAAACTAATCTAGGGATATTTAAACAGTACCCAGATGTTGAATTATTAATGCAAAACCGTGTGCTGCATGAGTTCGTAGAATAGTTGTAGATGTGTGGGAAATGCATAAAGCAAAATCCAGTCGCCTGTTTTTTTGTGGTATCAAACTAAATAGGTTAGCTGTTGAAATACCCAGTCCATTCTCTGCCATCACAGGAATGTGGCCTATGACATAGGCAGGGTTGTCACCTTGAGAGCCTGTTCTGTTCTGTCGAGTCAGAACAGTTGGAGGCTAGGGCCTGGGACTCTGCTTTCTTAGCAAGTTTCCCATTTCATTCTTCTGCACACAACTGTGAGTACCATTGGCCTAGTGAAACAGGATTCTCACGCTAAAACATTTCCTGCTGCCCAGAATTGCTGGAGCTGAGTCCAGATTTGTTTTGTCTTACTGTTGTTGAATGCCTATGATGTGAGTTGAGTTAATCATTCTCTTTAGTTCATTGCACAGGGTCACTGATGCTTCTGCAATGTTCCTCTTAATTTGGCCTATTTTATCTTTTTCCTCCACTGTTTTTTAATCTCCATTTCTGAGACCCATGGCGACCATTTGTAAATCCTTCATGAGTATTCTTACTAAATTTTTGGTTCACATATACATGAAAAACGTGGATTTGTGTGTGTGCACATGCATTTTAAATCACATAAATGCTATTGTACAACACACATTGTTCTGTTTCTGACTCTTTCACTCTACCCCATAATTTAAAATCCATTCAAGTTGTCAAATATACATCTAATCCATTTCCTCTGACCACCATGCCGTCTTCAGTGACGTCCACCACTATACCTTATCTAGCTATTCTGTTAAGGCTGATTTTCATTAGTGGACCTTTTAATTTGAATGAAGCAATTCCTAAGGTCCTAAAATATTTTTTACATGTTTTTATTGTCACTTTCTTTGGTTGTTCTTCTTTCTCTGCTTAGGAGCTCCAGAAGGCGGTGGACCACCGCAAAGCCGTCATCCTCTCCATCAACCTGTGCAGCCCCGAGTTCACCCAGACTGGCGGTGAGCAAAGCCAGGATCTGCAGGATCGCCTTTCCCAGATGAACTGGCGCTGGGACCGTGTGTGCTCGCTGCTGGAAGAGTGGCGGGGCCTCCTCCAGGACGCGCTGATGCAGTGTCAGGTTTGCGGAGCTGTGGGCGGGTCATGCTCCAGAGTCAGACATTTCCAGCATTAGCTGAGTCCATGACTTGATTTTTCAAGGTCACCTTCAGGGATGCATTTACTTCCCAAACTTCCCAAAGCGAAACAGATCACTTTGTGCCCAAACTCTTCTTCATACTGGAAAATTTGTACATTTGAACAGGAGTTCAAGCAGCTGGACCCCATCTTTTATCCAGCTAACAAGAGACTATTCCCACAAGTTTATCTCAGCCCCAATTCATTCATTCATTCAACAGATATTTACTGAGCACATTGGCAGACATTTTCTGAACACGAAAGTGAGCATTACAAATATTTACTTATCCATTCTGCCACAATTATTTGAGGAGTGCCCACTCTGTGACAGAAACTGTGCAGAGCAGTCAGGGCACAACACAGTCTATACTTTTATTGGAGAAGAAAAACAATAAAAATGCAAATAAATGCTTAATCAAGATGCTTACAAGTATGGATGTTAAAAGTCACTGAGAAAAGTCACTTTGGGAATGAGGTAAGGAAATTCCTGTGAATCTTTGAGCTGACACAGGAGGAATAGTGCCATGAAAAAGACAGAGCCAACGGATGTCCCAGAAGTAGGAAAGAGAATCAGAAGAGAGGCCAGTGTGATCAGAATGTAGTCAGAGAGGCAGGGAGTGATAAGAAAGATCAGCAGCCAGATCATGGCTGTGGGTCATGGCCACCTTGTGGATCCTGGCCAGGAATACACTGAGCACACCGTAAGCTTTCTTTCCAGGTTTGTATGTGCCCCAAGAAAACCTTGAAAGCCTGTTGTTTCCCTCCGCAACCCCTCCAAGTCCAGTCCATATAGGAGGTCTTCGGTTTGGTGACTGAACATTGAATAAATGAATGAACCAATGGATGAATGAAGGATATATGGGATTGGATTAAGGCCTTACAAGAGGGGAGGTTTGAATACAGAGAAAAGAGAGGAGAGCAGAGTCGCTTCCTTCCAAACGGTGCAGTAACCCTGGAAAATGAGTATTTGATGCCAGTTTTTCTGTATGTCTAAATCTCCCTCACATAACAAACTAGATGCTTTTGGTAAGCCATGAACTCAGACCATTACAACAGTACCCAGGCCGTCCTCAGAAAGGAGTTATGTGTGAGATTTTTTTTTAAAGATTCTTTTTTCTTAAATTTTTTTAACGTTTATTTATTTTTGAAAGAGAGAGACACAGAGTGTGAGTGGGGGAGGTTAAGAGAGAGAAGGAGACACAGAATCTGAAGAAGGCTGCAGGCTCTGAGCTGGCAGCACAGAGCCTGACACGGAGCTTGAACCCATGAACTGTGAGATCATGACCTGAGCCCAAGTCAGCCACCCAACCAACTGAGCCACCCAGGCGCCCCAATGTGAGATCTTAAATCCAATGCATCTTGGCCAGTGGTAGCACTTGTAAAGAGTGAAAATTTAAGCTGTAAGGGAGAGAAAAATATATTAAGATGGTTTCATATCCATATATTTTTTTCCCTCTCATAGGATTTCCATGAAATGAGTCATGGTTTGCTTCTTATGCTGGAGAACATCGACAGAAGGAAAAATGAAATTGTCCCTGTTGATTCTAACCAGGATGCAGAGACACTTCAGGACCATCATAAACAGCTTCTGGTAAGATGTGTGCACTCCTGCAGCCTCTGCTTATCGTTAACAATGATCCATTTCATTTTCAGAAGAAGAATGTAGGTGATTATACATAAATATAATATATATACAAAATATATATAATATATATTTTACCTTTAAATTATATATAATTTACATTTTGCATACTGGTCTCCAACATTCGCTTTTTTATTCATCATGGTTTCTGCTTTTTGTGAGGCAAACATGCTCATAGAAGATGACATCCAGCAGCCTTAGAATCTGGTTCTAAAGTCATTGCTCAATTGTAGAGATCTTAGATGTTATTCATCTTAGTAGGTTGTTTTTATTAAGCAGATCTTTGGAAAATTATACTTGTTTTTAATTTAAGCTGTATTTGTTATATATGCATAAAGTAAAAGTATATTGGGTGGCCTAAGTTTTATTTTATGGACATTCAACCTATTAAAATAGAAAAAGGTGGTTAAGATTTCTTAGAGGAAATTAAGTGTGCCAGATGTACCAGTTGCCTTGTCACCAAGTTTTGTGAAAACTAAGACAAAAACGGAAATATTAAAAGTAATTTTAATTATCTGACAAAAAGAAAACATACCAGTTCTCAAGGAGAAAGAAACTTATTCCAGCACTGAATTCAAAAGGAAATTTGCATAATCTCTGTGTAGATTCTTATACAAAGAACTTTGGACATTATAACGCGAGTGTACTTAAGGGATTTTATAGACGACAAAGAACTATATTTAAGTTCCATTAGGAGAAAATGATTTGCATTTTGTAGCTTTCTGTATTTTTTAAATGTTATTTCTCAACATTTAGAACTCACTAACCTAACCAACAAAATTGGTAGCTTTCAATTTAGTACCATAAAGGTCTTAGAAACCAAGAGGAAAGAGTTATGCAGTGGCATTTTTACTGACTTTTGACTTCAGACCTTAGTTGTAAATGATGAATCACTCATATATCCTTTTTAAAAATCTTGGAACAAATATCAGAGTATACTTAGACATGTGTATGAAATATTACATCATTAAAAAGTTTTGTGGGATTCCTGGGTGGCTCAGTTAGTTAAGCATCCAGGTCTTGGTTTTGGCTCAGGTCATAATCTCAGTTAGTGAGTTCAAGCCCTGCACTGGGCTCTGTACTGACAGCACAGAGCCTGTTTGGGATTCTCTCTCTCTCCTTCTCTCTCTGGCCCTCCCCTGCTCTCTTTCTCTCTCTCTCTCTCATAATAAATAAGTAAACTGAAAGAAGATTTTTTTTAAATATTTGCTATATTTATATGTTAATATTTCACCTTCTGTTTAAAAGAATATCTTATGTCTCATTTGCATGATCCTTCTTATTTTAAGCACTTTCACATATAGTCACCAAGTTGAACCTTCCAATATACTTCCTGTGGACCAGGCAGGAAATAGTATTATCACTTTACCAAGTGAGAACACTTGAGATTAGAAGGGTTCAGGGGCCTCATAGACTATTTTTGGCAGAGGCAGGGTTAGAACTCAGACCCCTTATCCCCGAATCCATGGGCTGCTTCATTCTTCCCTATGTGACCCCAGCATTCAGATACTCAGGTATGATTGTCCACTAAGTTAAACTGATATCATCCCTGCCCTTTTGGAATTTCCCCCAATATCAAAAATTCATAGTAAAATATTTCTTATCATATACATAGCAAATAAGGCATGAGCTCTTGGAATCCCAGCTCAAGGTGGCCTCACTACAAGATGTGTCTTGCCAATTACTGGTGAACGCTGAAGGCACAGACTGCTTAGAAGCCAAAGAAAAAGTCCATGTGATTGGAAATCGGCTCAAACTTCTCTTAAAGGAGGTCAGCCGTCACATCAAGGAGCTAGAGAAGTTATTAGACATGTCAAGCAGTCAGCAGGTAAGTTCTGAGCAGACATCATTGTGTTCCTTACCAAAGAAGCATCATCTTTCTCCATTTTTAGAAGGACTTTGAATGTGGCACTTGACAGAATAGAGTGCCCCCTCTCAATCACTGCTCTTATGAGTCCTGTGTCAAAATAAAAATAAAAAAAGCAACTCAAACTTTTATAATAGGACACTGCTTTTGATTCTGTTACATCAAAAGACCTCTTGGAATTGTTACTGCTAACCCTTCACCATCGCTATTGTGGCATTGTATTTTACCCTGAATTCTCTAGGAATTCACGTGTTTTCAGTAACATGGCCATGGTAGATCATAGCCGGTCGTTGCTTACGAGTTTTGTATTCAAACAGTAGAAGGCATAAATTTTCCTGACATTGACAGCAGTTAATTCGTAGAAAATGTCCTCTGCTCATTTACTTTTTATATTTTTTTCTTAAATCTAGTACATCGTGGTAGTATTATTGGTTTCGAGAAATTCATTTGTAGATATAGAGATGCTTGGTAAGACATCAGGCATTCAGTTGTGAAATCCTCTTGTGAACACACAAACACCCTCTCCTCCTCTAAGCACGCAAAAGCACAGTCTACTCTGAATAACAGAGTAGTGCTAGAAATACTACAAACCAGGCAAATGAGTTGCTTTCTCTCTGGCCTGAGAGACCTATAGCTGAAAGACGGATTCCCTCTCCTCCTTCCCTTCCGCTCCTCCACATCCATGTCACTGAGAAACAGTAAAGCTACAAGCTACATAGTATTAGCCAAACTATACCAGTATTTTCCAGCAGGACCAACGTTACAACCAGGAAAGCTTAATACGCTGGAAGAATCAGGTTCTGTTTGTGTCATTGTCTGATTCTGTTTTCCACAAGGAATGGTTTGATTTTTATGGTGCGCAGGTGGGGATGGGCTGGGAGATGCATTGTGGATTACAGGTCATCGCAGCTTTGGGACATGGAGTCATTAAAAGAATCTGTTTCCTATGTAGGACTTGTCTTCCTGGTCTTCTGCTGATGAACTGGACACCTCGGGATCTGTGAGTCCTACGTCAGGAAGAAGCACCCCAAACAGGCAAAGAACGGTAACTTTCCACCAGTCATTTTCACTTGGCCCATGGGAGGGAACACAGGGGAGTGAGAGTGTCTACACCTACCACAGGGACTGCAGGCTCCCCCCGGGAAAGCAGGAGTCCCCATACAAAAGAGGGTTATCACAGTAACACAGAGAAGAGTTGCTTCCTCAGCCAGGCCGCGTGCTCTCCCCATGTGCACTCAGGAACCAACAAGAGCAGTTGTGGTTTTCAAAAAGAATTAGGGCTCAATGTGCGGTTGGCACGGGGAGACCAATTACTTCTCTTGCTCCAAGGGCCATTGCTAGAATGGTGTTCCCTTGTTTCTTTGGTGGCTCCTCCCTTCCAACCACCACCACCACAGTCCACCTAAAAAAGTAGGTTCCGTGTAAAGGGGCGCCTTGGCCAGAAGCAGACGACACTGTGAGGGTCTCTCATGAGACCATTGAATTGATGAGACAAGTGGAGGTTCTGTTGACTCTCAGGCAAAGAAGCTCCTGAAGGTGGTTCTGAAGGTTTTTGGCGACTGTGCTGTCCGCCCTCCCCCCAAAGGGGCAACAGCTCAAGAAGACTCACCCACAAAGCCTTTGAGGGGCTGCCTCACTGGCATTCTGTGAGGACAAAAAGACGAATCTGGCCCCTGCTACCCTCTATACTTTGATTTCTCTGTGTAATTAGAAGCTTGTTTTGTTTTGTTATTTTTTTTTTTGGTCTGGCTTTATGATTATATTCATTTTTATTCCATCCCATTTTCCTTAGTTTTTAGAATACTGATTTCATTTGTACTTTTTTTTGTTATAAACACTTAAGTTCTATGCTGATAAATGTTATTATCTGATTTAGGATTGTTTTTTACTACATTCACTAGTTTCCTATAGATCCTAGTTTAAGAATGTGAAGGAATACTGGCTTTTCGAGTCAAATTGTCACCCTTATTTAACCTAGCACGTCTTCCTCCCTCTACAAAGAACAATCTCATATTTCCATTGTTACTTTTTTTCTACCAAGGATTTTAATACCATTTCAGTGTTCTAGAAGACAAAAAAATATGGCATGGCATGGCATATGGAACTTTATATTTATCGTAAGTAAATACAGAGAGAGCCTTGACTCGCGTAGAGTCCTTTGTGTTTCTACCATGCAAAGTAGGGGAAGATATACCCACTGGAGTGGGGACCCCTGAGCCACAAGTTATTAGTCCCTGACTAATGATAGAGATGTGAATCTGTTTTGCTTCTTCAACAAAAGAAAAGCCAGTTTCCTGACGCCATGAGTACTGATCATTTCATTTGATTTATTTTTCCTTTGCTGCACTTTTAGTTTAATTTTTTTTTCAGTAGCTTGTCTTTATTTGCCTGGACTGAACATTCTTCTTTCTTTACCCCTGTTCATTGCAAACAGCCACGAGGCAAATGTAGTCTCTCACAGCCTGGACCCTCTGTCAACAGTCCACATAGCAGGTACCTTATTCTCCTGGTTTCCACACTGTTCTAGAACTCCAAGAGGATGATGAAAATTGTCCGTGATTTAGGTAGGCCTCTATCTGGTCTTCCTCAAGGTAGTAAAGAAATGACTTGTTTCATCCCACACCCTTTCTCTACTAAATCGGGAAAGACTTTCTAAGTGTGAAGTATAAGTAAAGCTCAGAGCACAAAACATTTGGATCCCACCAAAATTTTGTCTAACTACACCCTGGCCTCTGGTACATTTCACCAAATTGTAGTCTGTGTGCACGTAAGGCTTCCGCGCAATGGATGGCATAGCCACTGTTCGATTCACGGCAGACTTTCATCATCCTCTTTATTTCTAGATTTTACAATAAGACAGGTAATAGAGCAATGACTTATTTTACCATTCACAGAACCCACAGATCTGAATAAAATATACTAACATCCCCAGCTTTTTATTTTATTTTCATGTTTTATCCAGATTGTGGGTTTTGAAATCTCAAAATGGCAAGTCCTAACTTGGTATTCTTTAAAACTTATAAGCACCTTCTCTCTTCTGCTTATCCTAAAACTTCTCTTCTGCCAGCACACTCAGTCACTCACCTTCCTGACACTTGGCAAGCTCTTTCACCCTGGAAACAAGGGCAGTCAGTGCCCCGGCCCAGGAAAGTCCAGAGACCCTACTCACAGCTGCCACTCCGCACTTTACATCTGGCCTCCGACAGTTCCTTGTTTCCGCAGTTAGTGGGTGCTTTGCCGTCTTCGTTGTTGGTGTGATGTCTGTGCTCTCCTGCCCTTTCACTAATCAGTTCACGTTCCTCCAGACAACTTTTTAAAAAATGAAAACACTGTCTTTGGAGCTGATTTTTTTTCATTCCAATCCCAAGCAGTTCACTGCTAAAGTAGTTTGCCCCTCTGGAAACTTCTCACCACCAAGCTGGAATTGGAATTCTTGAAAGGAGAGTGAGGGGTGAGGAAGTGTAGAACTGCAAACAACTCCCGGGTAATAGCTTTAGTTTTCCAGCTGTGTGCCGAAGGGACTGGATATTTTGTTTGGTCATTCCTACTCAGTGGAAGCAATGCAGAATGTACTTTGGTTTTAAGCCTCCCTTTACTGTACTTTTTTTTTTCATACCATTTGGTTTGGTTTGGAGACAGTTTTGTGGGGTTTTTTTGTCCATAATAAAATACCAATAATGAAATATGAATGGAGAAAAACTCATAAGGATTTTTGAAGATAATGATGGGCTTCTACCAGTGCTCTGATGCTGTCTTAGTCCCCTATAAGAAAAGCCAATCATGTACTATAGCCAGATCATTGTTTTGTCCATATCTCCTCCACAAACTGCTGACGTGCCAAGAACAGAGATGGGGACTGTCCCCATACCAGTCCTTATAGGACACCAGAGATGGTTTCTTTGGTTGACCTCCATGATGATGATCAGAGCCGTAAAATCTCTTACGTTATTCTGTGACACCAATAGCAACCAGCTTTTGGTTTCCCAATCCCGCGTCAGTCTGCTCCCCAGTGCTCTCAGACAGTCCCATGGGTCTTCTGAGAATGTCAAAGGCATCGTTTCTTAGGGCAGCAAGTGCTTCGACATGTCTCCTAACAGGGCTTTGCAGCTGGGACAGCCACATTCTCGCCATGACATCCACAAGGTGCCTCTCAGCTCTGCTCTGTCCAGCGCTGTTTATTAACATCTTTCTGAGCATACAGCATGGTGTTTACTTTGCTACTTAGAGGGGCTTCAATACGAATGATCTACACCTGAATGGCAAGCTTCACCAAACACCTTGGTAGACAGGTTGTGGTTGAACATTCTTGGACTTCTTGGCACTTCTGTTTGGGGTGCCTCCAACCCTGACAATGGAATGTGGAGTCTGCTGGGCAAGAATTAACTTCACTCATAACCCAGGTGTCCCGGTGTTCCTTATCATTGACACTTGAGCTACCTTGTGTTTGATCTTGCACTGGTCCAGCAAATTTGAAAGGCTGTGGCAGAAGCACAAACGGTGTAGAATGTTGACCCCAGTAGTCTGCGATAGGAAATGTTAGTCCCATTTTCTTCTTGAGACAGGAAAGAGGCAGAGGTGGAAGAAACTGGATATTAGTTTGACAAAAGGGGGTTCTTATATTATTTTTGTTGTTTAAGGTCTGATGTTAATACAGTTGCTGACCTGTTGTGTGTGATTTCAGTTTGATGTTATGGCCACTGGTCTGTGTCTTCTTACATAATATTCTAAGCCTAACTATAGATTGATGCCATTGTTTACTGTACACCAACTATGTTTAGATACTGGGCTTAGAGAATTAGTATCATATGGCTCCTGCAATTAAAAGACCTGCAATGTCTCAGAATCTACAGATTCCCTAAGTCAACCACAAAGAGCTCCTCAAGACTCCTTAAAAATTATAGCCATTTGAAAGACTCATGCATACATTCACAATAACTATGCATAATTTTTTATTATTTTTTTCATAACTTTTTAGATTAAAGAGATTTAAGCAGTAAGGCTTATGATGGTCCAGCCAGACTTTTTTTCCTACTTTTGACCTAAAATTGTCTAACTCAATCACCAGTGAGTCTTCAAAACTCTACTGTAGATTATTTGAAGTTGACAAGTGGGAAGATTTGACTCCAAATTCCAGAAAGGCAAAGGAATAGCTCTGTTGTCTGGATACAGGGAAGTGATGCCATCATTCCAAAACTTAACCAAAAATTCTAACATGTAAAACTTCCTTGGACACCTTTGGTCTCTAGCACCTTCTGCATAGAGGACTGGGATGGAATGGGAAGTGGAAGGTGGAAGGGAGGGGAAAAGACTGTAAATACTTCACTGTAAACACTAATCAGTTTCTTAGGGAATTCTTTTTCAAGCCTTTTCTGTCAGGCTCCTCCCTGGGGATCCCCTTATTCATAGCTTTCAAAGAGCCTCGCTTCTAGGGCAGGCTGGCCACCAAGGCTGAGTGCAGTTATAGGATAAGGCTTTGATATGGTTTTTTTTCTTTCTATTTTGAGGCATGCATTCCCAGTGTTTCCCAGGAACAAGTCAGCCACTTTGGCAAATGCATCACATCTTTGAGGGCACTACTAATGAATCAGGACTATTTTCCTGGGAGAAAAGGCTGGGTACGGCCAACTCCCAATGGTATGAGTTAGCACACCTTTGCTTCAATAATGATGATAAGATAATAATGATAAATTGTGACATTTACTTAGCACTTGAAGTGTCCTGAGCACTATGCTAAGCACTGTATATGTGTTGCCTCATTTCACCCTTAACCACGACCCTGGGGCATGGCTAGATTCCCAGTTGTACAGACAAGGACACTGAGGATTAGAAGCATGGAGAGTTAAGATTTGAACTACCTGATTCTGGATCCTAGCTTGTGAATCACTTCACTCTGCCAAAGGGCTCTTGGTGGGTGGGATACTTTGCCCAGCAGTTCTGAAGCTTGGACTACCACAGGCTGCCTAAAACTGCTTTAGACCAACCAGTTGATTTAAAAAAAACTAAAACTAAACTAAAATCCTAAATTGATTCCGGAAATCTGTCTTCCTTATCACATATGCCGGGAACAAAGATTATTCACACAGGAGCAGGCAGCAAGATCATACACAACCCAAGTATTTCCTCAAAATAAATTCCTATTACTATCCTGGCAGTGTTAGTTAACACGTAACAAAATGAAATGAGAGTTTCTTTTCATGTGCCTTTAAATAATTTATGCCCACAAGTCATTCCTTTTATTCTTGATTGTGTAAAACTCTTTGAGATGAGTCATACTTTGTACATGCTGTTTAAGCTTCTTTCATTCCCTGGTCATACTTTGTTTTGTGTGGTGTGTTGTTCTATACAGCTTCTTTCCCTACCCTCTTTCTTCTCCCACCACTATATGCATTTTGAGAAAGAGATGAAACAACTCCTGGGCAAGTCTTTACCCCAAAATTGAAATGAGTGAGGGAAGTGAGAAAAATTATAAAACAAATATTTACTTGCAGAGAATAAGCACATTTTGGCTGGACAGAAATATCTCCATCAATTAAGTTCCTTGGATAAGTTGACCCATTTCATTTTTCCCCTAAAAACATAATTTCAGCTGGCACCCTTTTGTGTAATGAGGCCATTGGAGAGTGGTAAGTGACTAATAAGTTGTCTTTGTTCTTTCCCCTTGTCAAATTTCCCAAGACTCTTGAAACAGGAGATCTTAGTTCAATAGATGAACATCAAAAGTGCCTCTGGTTCCATTAGCCTGTTGGTACTAGAAACTCTAGTGCAGGTTCATCCTAAGAAGAGGCAATTTTGGCCATGTTGAAACTCTGGTAGTTACCCCGGGGTGGGGGGGGTGGTGGCAGTTTTTCTCAGTAGAGAAAGTGAATGTTTCCAGGAGCAGTCAGCTGCGTGGAAGCTCACCAAGCACTGTGTGTTCTCTTTGTCCCTGTCTTGGCCCATTGCTTCTCCCTAGGTGAGCATTTTCAACGTTAGAAGGCATGCACTAATTGCATTTTAATAAGGAATGCTCTGATGCTGTTAAATGTGCCATGTCCTTCAACAGACTATATAAATACATGAGCCCATGTTCCAAAGATGGTGACCTTCCTAGTTTTTTCCCAGGAGTGGACTTGTCAATGTGTAGCACTTGTTTTGATCTTGATCTTTGGCTTCATTGCTAAAAGATAATAATTGACAAGCAGAGGCTATTCACCTCTGTCAGTAAAATTGCATTATCAATTGTACACATAAATTTGGCCATAACTTGTATCCTTAAATGTCTTCTAAAGAAAAAGACTCGGTTGGAAATCATGTTGAAAGGAAAATGTGGAGGAAATGTGGAGCTGTCTTCTCTTCTCCTGCTGTAACTCATCCAGTGACAGGTGGTGAGTGTTGTTAGCCAGGGCATGTTTTCAGGTCAAAGAAAAAGTATTTTGAAGGAAAATTCAATCCGAGTTCATAGGTAGCATCTCATTCTTCTTTACTTTACTCATTCTTCACTTTAAGGCAACCCGTTGAATTCATAAACTGTCACATCCAAAATGATTTTAGGATATTAATGCACTCCTTGTCTTTGCAAATGAGAAACATGAAGCCCAGAGAGACTAAATTACTTGCCCAAGATTGCACAATTGCCTCAAAACACAGTGCCTTTATGTCCATAGACTAACTTGTTCTGTGAGGCTTCATCATTAGAGGCATTTGTTGTAGACACAAGGAAATCACTCACCTCCCAATATTCTAAGATACAAGTATTGTCTTCGTTACTTCTACATGTGAGACACCCGTGACATAAATGGGACCTGGAGAACTTTCATTTGTGTCACCAAACAACAAAATGTTGCGGAGAGTGTGGTTGCAGAGCAGGGACTCGGGAACCCTGGGTTCCTGCCAGAGCTCTTCATTTAATTGTGTGATTTGGGGCCAGTGATTTACCCTATTTAAAGAGTCCAAGTTCTAGAAGTTAAAAATCTCAGGGTGGAAATCTCAATTTTGCCACTTGCTAGATGTATACCCTGAGCCAGTTACTTCCTCTCTCTGAGTCTCCTTTTCCTCATCTGTAAAATGTAGATAACAAGCAGAGAGAGGACTATCATGGCGATTAAGTGAGAGAATAGGATAAATTCTTAGTGGGTTGTCCAGCAATTAGAAGAGTAAATGTTAACTCTCCTTAGCCACGTACCTACAAAGTTAGAAGGTAGATTAGATATTCTCTAAGACTTTATTTCAAAATAAATATTTTGTGATTAGGTAGCTTGAGAGGTTTTCTATTTTCCCCTTGCACTCATAGTATGTGACATACTTCATTTATGTTCTATTATATTTTCACAAAATGTACAGCCTTCCCCATTCAATTCATTAGGAATAGCTCATTGGTCTTAGCATGAGGGCAGTTAATCAGTTTGACCACTAGATGGTGATTAAACTCTTGTGGCCTCTCAGTTGGCAGATTATTTTATACAGACCAATTAGTAGAAGACATAAAGTATATAAAATATGGAACGTCCAAGTCAGAAGACCATCTAATCTAATTGGAAGGGTTTGAAGAAGTTGGCATGTGGAGGTGAATTGAGTTGTTCAAGGTCACACAGCCGTTAGTTGTAGACTTTGGAAAAGAATACAGCCCCAGTTTGGGCCAATGATTTGTTTTTTCATTACACAGCAAGAACTATACCAGAAACAGTACGGTACATGGCTGCTTGGGGATTCTGCAGGGGACTAATCTGTTTGTCTGATGTATATCTTTGATGGTGTCATAAAAAAGTGTTGACTACTCCCTCTATTCCTTTTTTAGGGGGAGTATGACTGCTTTTTATCTTAACATTTATCTTCTTCAGTGATGCCCCTTATCCTCCACTGATACGAATGTGATATTTTCAGAAAGGCTAAAAGGATATAGCTGGAAACATAACATTTTTTTATGAAAATGTAACCAATATAGTTTTTCCACCTTCTTATTTCTCCAGTGGCCTCACATTCAGTGTCCTTACCCTTAGTGATATTATAACCATTAGGGAACTCATACTAGGTTTGGAGGGATGTGTCTCATCAGTACATACACTCGTTTTGCTCCTACAGTGTTTTGTGTGTGCATGTGTGCATGCGTGTATGTGTGTGTGTACAAATGCCTCTTGTAAATAACATTTCCTTCTGTGACTTTTCCACCACTAACCAAACAAGATATTAACAGATGCCCACAAAGAGAAAACAGTCCATCCTACACATGACTTACTTCCATATTCAATATTTTGTAGTCTTTCTTAATTCATGCCTAATCTCTAATGCCCTATTTAAAGGCAGATGGAAAAATGGAGGTAGATAGGCAAACTTGGAACTTTGAGTCTAGAGGGAGCCTACAAGAAGACAACCTCCTCTGGAAGTGGTGTCCATTTCCCAAAGTCACAGAGCCTGTGATAGAGAGGATCGGCCTAAGAACCTGTGTCGTTTCGCACCAGTGTTCTCTAGACTAACTGTGCTGCCACCTTGTTCATACAGCTTTGGAACCCACCTGGGTCAGGGCCAGATGCTGATACAGTGCAAGATCAAACCAGGGTATGCTCTAGGATTATTTAAACCTGATGGGCCTCTGCAAGATGGCAGTGGCTGTTCTTAGCCTTGCTGCATGGATTTCGGCCCATCCAGGATGGCCAGATGGGATACTTTGTATGATTCTGACAGCAACTAATTTTGCTTGATGGTGCTACTGACACTCTGAAACCAAAAACGTCCCGCATCAAACGTCCACATTTGAATGATCCTGGATCTACTTAATCTATGCTGGTAGAACGTGTATAGGGCAGTTATCTTTGTGGACGGGAAATGTTTTGCCAAATTAAGGAGTGGAACTTAACCCAATGAGCTGCCTTTAGTTGACTGACTAAATGTTTATTTTTCATCAGTGAAGTTTAACTCTTCATGTGGTGGTGGGGAGATCCCCTACTGCAGAAGGCTGCCAGCTAATTGCCAGGTTGGGTTGTGTTTTGGCATGGTCCTTTAGCTTCCAGGAAGGTGAGGAAGCAAAAAGCAGCATCCATCCAGCATTTGAGATATCTGAGTTTCGTGTGTTGATTCTCCTCAGGTCCATAAAAGGTGGCTCCGATTCCTCCCTTTCTGAGCCTCGGCCAGCTCGGTCCGGCCGAGCCTTCTTACTCAGAGTCCTCCGCGCGGCTCTTCCACTCCAGCTTCTCCTGCTGCTCCTCATCGGGCTCGCCTGCCTTGTACCAATGTCAGAGGAAGACTATAGTTGTGCCCTCTCCAACAACTTTGCCCGGTCATTCCATCCCATGCTCAGATACACAAATGGCCCCCCTCCACTCTGAACCAGGCAGATACCATCTACATATCGAGGATTTGGCCAAAAGCAATCCCATACTAGCCCAAAGAGGACCTGAATCTTGGCAAATGCCCTCGGTGTGGCAGCCTTATCCCTCCTCTGTAGCCTGTGTGTGCAGACCATGGGTCAGAGGGGGGTGGTAAATAATGACAAGAGGAGAGCAGACAGAAGACAGATTGGGAAGAAATTTTCTTTGAAACTCTGAGCCTCAGCACTAAAGAGATTAAGGACCTCCAACATTCTCTGGACGCATGAGTTCTGGCTATCGGCCTACTCTGCGCACACCCAAGGACTTCAGCAGACTGGGCAGCTTTTCTCACGGTGCTGCTCCATCCATTCAATAAAGGACTCTTCCTGAATGCCATGTTGGCGTTGAACAATCTACCAACCAATCAGTGCTGAAGAGATTTTAGAACCTTGTAACATACAATTTTTAAGAGCTTATATGGTACCTTCTTTTTACCTTGTTTTCCTTTGGGGCATGATGTTCTAACCTATGCTTTAGAAGCACAAGCTGTAAATCTAAAAGGCACTTTTTTAAAGGTATAAAGAAAAACTGGATGTAATAAATAAGATTATGGAAGGCTTTATGTGAAAAAAAGTTGAATGTTATAGTTTAAAAAAAGATATTTATGTATGTACAGTTTGCTAAAGCCAAGTTTTGTTTGTATTGATTTCTTTGCATTTATTATACATACTATGAAATATTTTGTCTGTGCTTTCTTTCTTCTCTCTAAAGAAATGACTCTTAATTTACCTTTTAAGCAGACCCCTATCAGAGTGCAACCTAAATGATCATTTTTGCAGAATGCGTGAAACTGAAACATAAGTATATGTTAAAGAAAATGGATGATTACAGGTAGGGCACATTTAGGCATAAAGGACTCTGGATGCCTCCTTTCCCCCTCCTCTTCCCACAGCTGATCATATCTCCTGACCTCTTATTCCCCAACATCTTTCACATTCTTCTAACTCCTCTGTCCCCTTTGCCAAGTTGGAAGAAACCCCATTTAATCTCCTGAAACCCTGTCTCCACGCCATCCTAAGGATCCACAGGAGCCATGTGGATTTTCTTAAGGCATTCTTGTTCATATCCCTACTCTATCCAAAACCTTCTATTTTTGTTGTCTACCAGAAGAAATACAGTTTTCATTCATTTAATTCCAAATACAATAAGGTTCTACTCTGCCCTTCTGAGCTTGCCAGGCTCTGGCCCCGTAGAATTGTTTGGTGCCTGTGGTGTTTTAATCCATCCTTTAATAACCGGAAGAGGAGGATTTATATAAATCCCAGATTTCAGGCTCCTCTTGAAAATGGAAAGTTCTGATGCCTCGGGTGCGTATTCCTGTGTGACAGGAATTGCTGGGGTGACATGGTCGCTGTCCCATGAAGTACAGGAAGAGACTGTTTTTACATTTGTACTTCTACCCTCTCAACCTCTCTAACCACTTGCACTGTCTAACTCCTTTAGGTATTTTGTTTACAAATCCTGCTCTCTGTGGAGAATTTAAACCCAACTGAGGTACTCAAAATTGCCTGAAACTGCCTGCCGTGGTTCCCATGATATTTTTAGCCTGAATGCTCTCTCAGCTCGGGCTCCTGAAGTTTATTAGGTTTCCCGATCCCTGGGATCTCTGCAGACCTTCTCATCCTATCTCTAGGGGTACCCCCTGGGAGCCTCCATTATAAACAGATGCCTGAGGGGAGTTTAGCCCTACTGACTGCTGAAAAGCACTGCCTTGTACCATCTTACCTCCATAGTTTTCTTCTCTACCCCATCCCTCCTCTCTCCCAAGACTCAACTCACAAGCCACCAACTCCCTGAAGACTTTCCTGAACACTGTTGGACTCTATGTAAGACTTCCTTCTACTGAACTTTCCTCACCTGGTTGTTCTGCTTTCTACTGTCAGGTTATTCCTGTCTCGTTTCCCAAGGAGCCCCAACTCAGGGAACAGATCAGAGTTGAGTTGTTCTTTCTTAAAGACGAGAGACCTGTGCTACACTTTCCCACCTTCCTGCTTCTGGAAAGGCTGGAGCAGCAGCCGAGATTGGAGTTGCAGACACCTTCACCTGAGATTCCCTCACTTCCCTGCTCTTCCTGCTCCAAAATTCAAGTGACGGGCTGGCCTCAGGAGCAGTCCAGCCCTTCCAGAGATACACGTTGCCGCTGGCAGGGAAATCGCCACACATTGAGGCATTAGTCGTGGAAAAGACCAGCACCACGAGACCACAGAGCTTTCTCTTCTCTACATTATGATTCACTGACTCACTAGGCATCTCCCATCATGGAGGACAAGTGTTCGATGGGGCTGAGAAAAAAAGTTCAGTTTTAAGAAGAATCTTGAGTGTAGTCTTTTTGTGCTTTTCTGAAAACCCCTGTGAAACACTCAGAGGGATGCATGACCTGCATTCCTATTACACTTTTGAAGACTCAGCCAATCCAACATTGGAACAGGACTAAGTGGAAAGTCCCGGTGAATGTAAGCATTGAAGCCACGAGGTCATGACTTTCCCCAGGTGGTGATATGACCGGTCTAGTGAGGCCCATGCCAGCCACAGATGAGTCTGGTACCTCTGCCCAGAGCCCTCTCTCTTACCTCCCTTTTGTGGAAGGGGACACAGGGCAACATTAGGAGCACCCTCACCTGTGCCCCCCGCTATCCCGCTAACAGAGACAGAGAGAATGCTCAACAGAGGCTTCAGGGAATGTACAGGGGGTTTAAGGGCCCTCAGTCCTGGAGTGAGGACAGTGAGGAGCCCTGCTGTGGCCGGAGGTAGCAAGTGATCCTGAGGGTGGTAGGTGAGGAAGAGAGGCGTCAGCTGACCAGGAACGTAGGATTAATTACATTTGGGTCATGAGATAGGCACCAGCAAACAGAAAATGTTAGAAATGGCGAGGAGAGAGGAAATCCAGAGTGAATATGGGGCAATGAAGGTTTGGAAAAATAAAAGCAGTGATGTAACAGGAAATGCAGGGAAAGATTTAAAAGCTTTTCTGGAAACCTTCCCCTGGGGAGCAAGAATGTTGCCGCCTGGAAAATGGGGTGGCAGAAGCTTCCCTTGTTTTTGTAAGAAGAGAGAAGAGACACCTTCAAAAACCTTGGATGAGAAATTCAGCAAGCTGAGGTCTGAGATTTCCTGTAAAAAAGGAAAAGATATTCCTGTAAAAAAAGGCTGATTTACAGCCTATTCTCTGGGGCCAATTATAAGAAACAAGGCTACAGAATTTTATTGACAAGCCACAAAAGAGATTGTAAAGCAAAGAAAGGTAGGGCGAGTTGACTTAAGAAAATGGATCATGGCCAGATACACAGGGTCTCCAGGAGCTGGTGCAGGCGGGCCGAGAGCAGTCCTAATAGTTGGGATCTCTGCCCCCCACCCCCCAGCGTCGCCGGCGAGTCCAGCATCACCAGATGTGTCCTTGGGGAACTGTGTGGCGATAAGAGTCTCAAAGTATGTGCTGAATAGGTTCCAAAACTCCAGGCAGAGGAGTGCCCCTCAATCATGGTGCTTATCAAATGCTCACAGTGGTGTGTGACCTGCCTCAAACCTGGGGAGGCCAGGCTCAGCCAGGACCCCGTCACTTCTTGTTTAATTACCCATCAGGACAACCCTTCCAGCTCCTTTGACATACAGAAGAATCCGCACTTTCCCCCACCACTTATATCCTGAAACTTGGGGTGAGTGCAGATGAGGAGGGTGGAAAGGAACCAAAAAAGAATGATATCTGATTTAGGAGAGAAGAGAGAGATTACGTCTGTGAGATCTCTCTTAATTTTCTGTCAACAAATCTCTTCTCCCTTTAACTTCTTTGTCACCTGATTTATGTTACAGAGGGGTGCGTCTCTGAAGAGTGTGAATGTGAGTCTGTGGACATGGAGACAGGTGCAGTGATGTTCGAGCATGGAGGCCATTTCCAGCTTCGTCATGTGCAGCACCAAGTTCGCATGATGCGAAGGGGCTGTTCACCAAGAGCGGTCATTTCGATTTTAGACATAATAATACACTGTGATCATAGACTGATTGTCAGACCTAAATGAATCCAGAGACGATGAAACCTGAAAGGAATGGCTTTTATTTTTCAGTTCCCAGCTTCTCACACACCTCTCTCCCAGAGTTTAAAATATCTACCGAGAGTCCATTCGGGAATGCCACAGAGGATCCTGAAATTTGGGAAGAATCCTCACTCAGAGGAGTAAGTGAAAGAACTGGGTGAATTGGGGGCCCTTCCTGGCACCGAGCAGGATGTTGGGGAAAAGGCAGATCCTGGAAGAATTTGTTTGAACTGTGTTGAGGACGGAGCATCTTGGAAGGCTAGAGTAGTCAGACAGTTGAGAATTGTAAGAAAGAACAAGGTAGGACGCTGTCACCCCGTAACACACACTGAACAACGAGGGACGTGTCAGCCAGGGCGCTGAGGAAGCCGGGTGGGACATGGACATAATCTTTCTAAAATACGAAGGTCACATAAAGTAAATCAGCCTTACAATTTGTTAACCTGTTATTTAATACAGGAGCAGGAACATTAACTGAATTTGAAAACCCCAATTATCAGAAGGTCCTTGGCAAGCTGTGCCACACCTTGACTGCTTCGATGCCACAGGTGGTCGAGAAGAAATCCGACCTCCCTGCTGAATCATAAGGTCAGGGCCTCACGGGTGCACGTGCCAAGCCCAGGCCAGATCCTGCTGGACACAACCTTGAGGCAGTCGCTGGGCTCAGAAAGTAAAGCTGCCAAGCAGCCAACACCATGGCCTGTTCCCGGCAGTCACCCCAACCCCGAGCCGCCCAGCACAGCTTACCCCCCGCCCCCACCACACCTCTCTGTGGAATTGACAGGCTGACCGGAAGCTGTGGGCGGCATTCTGCCACAAGGAAGTCTGCCCAGGCCAGTGGGCTCCACGTGGGGCTCGGACCCACAGCCTCACTGTTGCCTGAGAACTTGTCAGCAAGGCTCCACTTCGGGCCCTAGGCCACCATCTGCCCTAGGCCTCTCCATCTTGGGACCGGGTAACTCTCCCTAGCTGGCCACCTGGCAAGCATCATAAGCGATTGATTTCCCCATCCTCCCTCACAGACTTGGAATGTCCGCATCATCAAAGAATAGGTATCCATATAAATCTGGGTTTTTGTTCTGGACTGTATCCTGTGCTATTGATACATCCTTCCATTGCTGTCTTAATTATAGCAGTATATAGCAAAACATTATAAAGATCATGTATATATCTATATTACCTACAAATATATAGATATAAATGTAATATATATAATATAGATATATGGTAAATATATAGTATAAATATGACTATTAATATACTATTAATATACCAGTATAGTGTGTTGATTACTTTATACAAGTTTTAATACATCTTAGGACAAACCCCATTTCTTCCTCTTTTTTAATTGATTAATTAATTTTTTTCCCCAAAAGAGAGCAGAGCAAGCAGGAGAGGGACAGAGGGAGAGGGAGAATCCCAAGCAGACTCCACACTGTCAGCACAGAGCCCGACTTGTGGCTCGATCTCACAAATCATGAGATCATGACCTGAACTGAAATCAAGAGTCAGAAGCTTAACTGACTGAGCCATCCTGGTGCAACTCTCTGGTTTTCTAAAGAAAAATGAACTGAGCTCCTTCTCACTTATCTCCCAATCAGATGTTACCTGTTTTTTAAGTTTATTTATTCACTTTGAGAGAGAGAGAGAGAGAGCGAGCACAAGTAGGGGAGGGGCAGAGGGAGAGAGAATCCCAAGCAGGCTTTGCACCATCAGCACAAAGCCCAGTGTGAGGCTTGAATTCATGAACTGTGAGATCATGACCTGAGCCAAAGTCAGACACTTAACCAGCTAAGCCACCCAGGTAACCCTTGATGTTACCTTTCCATGCTTTGTCATTTCTTTAGTCAAATGCTGTACACATACTGTCTTTAAAAATTAGCTCTATGTTTATTATTCTGTGAGTTGCAATTTTAACAGTATTCCACAGGCATCAGTGCATACGCATTCATTGCATTGGGCGTCTCGGTATCTTTAACAGTGGTTTCCTTCCAGGCGTTCGCTGTCAAACTGCCGCAGGAAGCATCTGTGCATGTATTTGTATGCATATATTTGTGTAGTGCTGCTATCATTTCCCAAAGGTGCATGGTTCTAGGTGGAATTGCTGAATCAGAATGTGATGTACATTCTACATTTTAATAAATTTGCCAGATTGTCTTCTGCAAAGATGTAGTGATTTGCAATCTCCCCCACAGTGGGGAGGAGACCCCTTTCCTCAGAACCGTCCCCCTAAATCCAGAGCAAAGATTTCCAAATTATGGGAATATTCCCAATTTGTTAATGTCCAAATTCTGCACAATAGCATCTCTCGAGGAACTGACAAAAATGTGGAACCCATGCCTCACCTTAAAGTGATTAAATCATAGTCTCTGAGGATCAGTGTTGGTTTGAAGCTTTCTGGTGATTCCCATGTGTTAGATAACTTTGCAAGGGCTGGACAAGATGGTATCACTTCTCTAAAATATTGCCCAACGGAGGGCAATGGTAGCTAAGGGTCTTTCAATTTTACATGTGTGGGGCACCTGGGTGGCTCAGTCAGTTAAGCATCTGACTCTGGATTTTGGCTCAGGTCATTATCTCACAGTTTGTGAGCTCAAGCCCCATGTTGAGCTCTGCACTGACAGTGTGGAGCCTGCTTGGGATTCTCTCTCTCTCTCTCTCTCTCTCACTCTCTCTCTCTCACTCTCTCTCTCTCTCTCTCTTTCTCTCTCTCCTCCTCCTCCTCCTCCACTCTCCTTCTCTCCCCCAAAAATAAATTAAAAAAATTTTTTGAATAAATAAAATAAAATCTGCATTTCTATGATTTATATGGTAATTTTATCTGTATTACCTCCGCGATATCTGTTGCAGTCTCTATTTTTCTATTTTTTTTTACTTTTTTGTATATTTTCCAAGGAACACTTTGTATATTAGAAAACTCAACCCTGTGTATCATTTGTCTTGATTTTATATGGTTCCTGTAGTTACATAGAAAGTTTTAATTCTTATGTCATCAAATCTGAGAGGTTCTTTTTTCTTTATAGAATCTGGATAGTCTATATACATACTTTTTAAATTATTTTTAATGTTTATGTATTTTTGAAAGAGAGAGAGAACATAAGTGGGAGAGGGGCAGAGAATGAGGGGGACACAGAATTCAAAGCAGGCTCTAGGCTCTGAGCTGTGAGCATACAGCCCCTTGCGGGGCTTGAACCCAGGAACTGCGAGATCATCACCTGAGCCAAAGTTGGACATCTAACCAAATGAGCCACCCAGGCATCCTTGGATAGTCTATATTAATAAGGCCATTTCCCCTCCAAGATTATGAAAATAATTTCTTATATTTTCTTCTAGTAGCTTTACAACCTATCTGGAGATATTTTTGTAGTTGGCATTAAGTAAGACACATTTATTTGTCAATTTCCAATAAATAGACAATTGTCCCCATGCCCATAGGGAACAAAACAGAGGTGCCTCCTTTTATCACTACCGTTTAGCAACCTGAAAGTCAGTATGGTGCTTGTTGAATAATTATAGTGCATACATACTGTTTACTATAATGCAACTATTTTTAAAATGAGGTTAATCTATATTTATTGAGAAAGATGTTAAAAAAATTTTTAAAGGTATAGTGTCTATAATCTGCTCCCATTTCTATAGAAAGAAAACCCATAATCATTGCATAAGGCAAGGAAAAATTTCAGAAGATATATATGAAATTCAAGGCTTAACATTGTGAATAGAATCATCAGGGGAGAAACAATTTTAAATACATTATTTAAATTATGACAAAGAGCAAGATTTGTTTTTTGAGATCCTAATTGCTGTAATAATTATGATAATTTTTAAATGAAAGAAAATGGTACTTCTGTTTTTGCGTGAGAAACATTTGATTTGTTTTTTAATTGAAAAAAATTTTCGGTATGCTCAAAATAAATGGTGAGGGGTCATTTATTAAAAGTGGCATCTTAATGGCCGACCCCGCTCTGGGTGGCCATTGTCGGTTGCACTTCCAGGGTGTAAGAGCAGAGGTGGGCAAAGCCCCATTTTCAGAGGAGGAGGCTCCCCGACCAGGGTACTTGACGAGTCCTGGAGAAGAGCCTTCCCGACAGAGATGTCCTCCCACTGAGACTCATCTGTTGAAGAAAAACCTCAGCTTCCTAAGCCACCCTTACCTCCAAAAATCGCTGCCTGCAAGCCAGCTCGGTCCACCTGGGAAGCCTGGTGCCTGGAAGTGGTGGGGGCGGGGCGCGGCCAGCCCCTGGGAAGACCCCGGCGCCACGGGTTCACCTGCTGGACTTTTTCCTTTCTCCTCCTAACCAACGACCTCCTTTAATATTCTGCCTTGTCAAGGCGGGCTTTGAGTGGGGCCCAGCCCCTCTCCTGAGCCACCTTCACGGGGTCTGCTGATCATAATGACGGGGAGCGAAGGACCTCGAAGGTTATAAACGCGTTTTTGTCCAAGTCTTACTAAGGATTCTCCTCCTACTATAGAGACTCAAGAGGCGAGGCACCTGTGCTCCACCCTGTAGCTGGGCCACCACTTCCTGGCTGTGGAACCTGAGCAAGTGACCTTCCCTTTCTGTTCTTCCGTTTCCTCCCGAGGAATAGTAAGTCCCTGCTGTGGGAGGATGTTCTGAGGATTAAATGCATCCGGGGCCTGCTGTCTGGTGCGTGGCGAATACTGAGGGACCATCCTGCGGACCATTTGATGATTGTTTCTTCTAGTTTCTTTCTTTCTTTCTTTTTTAATGTTTATTTATTTTTGAAGGAGAGAGAGAGAGAGAGCATGAGCAGAGGAGAGGCAGAAGAGAGGGAGACACAGAATCCAAAGCAGGCTCCAGGCTCCGAGCTGTCAGTGCAAAGCCCCATGTGAGGCTCGAACCCTTGAGCTGTGACATCGTGACCTGAGCTGATGTCAGATACTTAACTGACTGAAATACCCAGGTAATCCCTGTTTCCTCGAGTTTCTAACTGACCTCAGGAATAGCCACGAGGAAGAGCTTTGCAGATCTCCTCGCTCTTGCTTCTAGGAAGGAGAAAAGCTTGTCAAGTTTTGAAAGCCCTACGAGAAGCTCCAGATTGAGCCGGAGGGAAGAGAGGTCCCTGCCGAGTGTGTGCATGTCCAGGTCCTCCCACTGCCTTCCCAGGTGGGAGTCCCTCAGGCAGCACCTCCCTCACTCTTGCTCTCTTCTTAGCTTGGGGGGGAGGGGGGTGGTGAGGACTTGGGGCCTAGCCTGACGAAGGTCACAAACTATAGAATAAGACAAAGGTCAGCAAACTGCAACCTGTGGCTTCTGTCTGCCGGCCCCCTGGCATAAGAATGGGTTTCATATTTCTAAAGGGTTGTAAAACAAAACATCCAAAAAATGTTTGCAGGCCACATTGAGTAACGTCTGGACTTTTTAGAGAAAAGGTTTGCTGACCCATGAGGCAGAGTTACCCAAGACAAACACTGTCATTGGCAAGGCCGCCCTCCACATGACCCTGGGGCCCTTGGGACTCCCTCATCCTGATAGGACTTCTCAGAATGAATGACATCCCCGCGGGGGCGGCTCCACGCTAGATCAACTACCCCCTCCCCCGCACCTCAAGCTGCCATTTGGGGTTCCTCCCTTGAAAACACTACTGTGGCTTCCGTGAAAAATTCTGTCTTTTCTCCCCCAGTAGTTTCTGTTGGATTTTGGTGGCCGGTAGGGTAAGGCCAGGGCCGCAAGTCCTCTTCGGAATGGAAATGGCATCTCCTCTCCTGGGTCAGAGGCACTGACGTTTCCACAAATCCTCCAGGCGCGGCGAGACCTTGGGGTTCATGTCCTGGTCAGATCCCCAAGCACAGGTCCTGTGCTTGCCGCGTTGGGTGCGGACATCAGGAAGCCAAGGCTTCTGGCCCCTCGGTGCAGAGTGACTTTCTAGGGGGGCCAGGGACTTGCCCACTGGCAGAGGGGCTTCCGGAGCTCAGCAGGAAAGGGAGGATCGGGCCCTGGATGGGGACCTAGTTTGGCAGGTGATAAACCTTGTTTGCTCAGGATTTGGGATTCTCTTGATTGGTTCTGTGAGGCTCTAGAACTACTTACCTGGAGACTTCATCAAGAGATTTCTTCTCTCGCGGTGGCCTTTGAAGTCTTCCCAGAAGCTCAGCAGCCGTGGTGGCCCCGGAGAGCAGAATTGCCACAGAGGGGTGAGGGCTGGAGAAGAGGGGGACCCACTTGTCGGGCTGTCTTCCCGGAAGTGGGACACAGGAAATTTGAGAGGGCGCCCCTTTTATCTTTCTGCCTCTGTGCAAGCATAGAAATTACATGAAACATCTGCACACTGTTTTAAGGTCTTTGATGTTGACTTGCCGTTCTTTTTTTAAACACAGTCCAAAGCTTAGCGGCTTTTTCCGTCGTAAGAAGCCTGGAACCACCTGGGGTTCTGTTGTTTGGGGGTTCTGGTCTTTGTGTTTCATGGACCCACGTTCCCATGATCTTAGCCAAGAAGGAGTGGGTAGCAACATTGCCAAGCAATGAAAACAAGTTTCTCTATCCAAACTTCCGGTTTGTTTAAATGTTCTTTTTTTCCCCCCAGAAATCTACTAATGCTTTTCCTTATACGTGTTTTATTTTTTTGGATTCAAGAATGGATTTGAGGGGCGCCTGGGTGGCTCAGTCGGTTAAGTGTCTGGCTTTGGCTCGATTATGATCTCACGGCTGGGGGGTTGGAGCCCCACATCAGGCTCTGTGCTGACCACTAACTCAGCTGCTTCGGATTCTGTGTCTCCCTCTCTCTCTCACCCTCCCCTGCTCACGCCGTCTCTCTCTGTCTCTCAAAAATAAATAAAAAACATTAAAAAAATTTTTTTTAAAGAAAGGATTTGATTGTAAGGATGTTTTTAAACATTTACTAATACATTCAAACATAAGTGAAGGCGTCACTTGCTCTGATTTGTACTCCACTCTCAGTGAAGCAGGTGGCAGTTCATTTCAGCCCCTTTAGCCCTTCCCTTCCTTTGGAAGGAGGTGCTTCTCTCGCGTGCGGCCGGGCCCCAGAAAGCCAGCCGCACCTGACGTCCTTGAGGGCCTGGGGTGACACACACAGCAGCTCCCGCTGACAGTGACGGATTCCCTGCGGTGACCGCACGCTCTTCTTTTTCCCTCCTCCCCTCCAGCCTGTGACCGGGGCCCTGGGTATTCACACATGTTCTTTCTGCTTGTAAATGTGGAAACACTCAAGAATCTTTACAGCTTAACCTCTGTTGAGCCTGGGGCGAACTCAAGAATTCAATCAGCCCATAAAACTGTTTACCAGCTCACAAACCTTTCATTGGCCTTTCCCACAATTATTGATTTCTCCATGAAAAAGGCATCTGATGACAGGTTGAGTGCTGTAGAAAGCCCAGCAGTGAACCGGCATCTGGATGGTCACCCAGAGCGCTATCTCGTGCCTTCTGAGTGACTGGCTCTTGGCAAAGTGTCCAGAATTGGCCACTCTGGAGTCCTTTCCTCTGCTCCTAGCTGGCCGGCCGGTGAGCTTTTCCCGCCATTTCAAAATCACTTTTGAAAATGTTCACCTGGATGCTTCCATGCTTCGGTTTATTCTTTTTTTCCCCCTTTACTTTCATCTAGTTAAGATGAAAGCTACCATTTTGTCCGTTCTACCCAGACCACGGGTGCCTTGGCTGGGTCTGTGGCCCTGCTCCTGGCCGTGAGATAGGAGCTGACCTTACAGCAAAGGAAGGGAGTGAGGCTCCCTGCCCAGTGCGGTCACTTCTGCAGGCGCCACTGCTACCACTGCCTCAGACCTCGAGGTCCTCAGCTGGAAACAGAGCTCCTCCTGGTGCCAGGCTCCTGGCAGACACCAGGGGCCAGAAGGGTGCCGGGCACAACCTCAGAAACCAAAAAGCTCTGGCCCTGAGTTCCAGGGATGATAGCAATGAAGAGCTTCTCAAGCTTTCCTATCCAAGGGGACCCCCACCGGAAATAGAAGGGGACACATTTCTTTTTCAGAACCTCAGCATCAAGGACATAGCATCAAGCTTTCTGTTTGAAATGTCACATTTCCTCAAAGAGTCACATTTTGCCCTAAAGGTTCATGGGAATTTTTCTACTCACAAAATGTCAAACTTGTTTAAATACAAAATGAGCACTTTCCTACGGTCTTGATTAAACTTTCATGCGTACTACGTGGCTTGAACCCCAAAGAAGTGCGAACCCCAGTTTTTGAAGCAGGAATGTTTACAGTCAGGAGATTCCTGATCCGAGGAGGCTCACTTAACTCTGTCGATCTTCGGTTTCCTCCCCTGCAAAGTAAGGACCGTAATATATCTACTCTCCTCTCACAGCTGTAAGGATTACCTGGAAAAAAGCTGTACACAGCTCGTACCTGGCATTGTGAGGCACCCAATAAATGGTACTTTTGTGTATATGAATGAGTGTGACTGTGTTGTAACTCAGGGTTGAAAGGGAAAGGTCATTCCGTATGAGGAGAGAACATCCACATTTCGGTTTGAAGGTTACCTCAGCCGGCAGCCATGTCACTTCTTGCGAGGAATTCACCTCACCTGTCCCTTCAACCAGGTGTCCCAGTTTGTCTGGAGGCGGCTTCATCAGGAAGTATCTATCTTGAACAAACATCTCTCCCCTGGACTTACTACCACTATGCTTTTGGTAGTAGCTATAAATGTTGCAATTTTAAGCATCCAAGAATGTGAACATAAAGCTAGCTTTAAATTTTTTTTAATGTTTATTTATTTTTGAGAGACAGAGAGACAGAGTGCAAGTGGGGCAGGGGCAGAGAAAGAGGGAGAGAGAGAATCTCAGTCAGGCTCCGTGCTTTCAGCCTGACAGAGGGTTCGATCTCACAAACTGCAAGATGAAACCTCAGCTGAAATCAAGAGTTGGACGCTTATCTGACTAAGCCACCCAGGCACCCCAAAAATTAGCTTTTTAATAGATGTAATCCATATAATAAAAGTTGTGACAGTTTCTTCCCTGAGGCATATAGTCTGTATTTTGGGAGAAGCAAATCTAAATATGGCAATTTGAAATTAAAAGGTCCCTAAAGGCTTAAGCATACATCATTTTGGAGAATGTGATCTGGAGCCAGCTCATGAGTAGAACCTACTTTCTGTCAGCATTCCTACTTTGACACACTCCACTGGATAAATTTAAAAGTGCCATGGTCACCAACCCCTCTCCCCAGAGCTGGTGAGCCCTGGAAGTAACACATGGCACATGAAGGCATCTCTACCCCTTGGTACTCCGAGAAGGATGATAAGGGAAAAACAGCTGTGGCTTATGGAGGTATATATAATGAGAGTTACAGAGAAGGCGAGAAGAATTATTTGAAAAAATAATGGTTGAAAACACAAACCTGATGAAAACCATCAATATACACATCTGGGAAGCTCAGTGAATTCCAAGTAGGGATTTCTATCTAAACACATCCTAGTCATGCTGTTCAACAAGAAAAAGCCTTTTTTCTTAAAGTTTATTTATTTGAGAGAGAGAGAGAGAGAGATAATACAAGCGGGGAGAGCAAGAGAGAGGGAGAATCCCAAACAGGCTCTGCAATGACTGCACGGAGCCTGACTCGGGGCTCGAACCCACGAACCATGAGATCACGACCTGAGCCAAAACCAAGAGTCAGATGCTTAACCAACTGAGCTACCCAGATGCTTCAAAGAGAAAAATCTTGAAAGCAACAAGGAAAAAGTGACTCATCAGATACAGGTGAGAATCAGAAGGATTGAAGCAGTGGGAGCTAGGGATGGGGTGAGACCTTCAAAGTGCTCAGAACAAAACTGTCAATGAAGAATTCTATATTCAGAAAAATCACCCTCAAAAATGAAGGTGAAATATAAACGTAATGAGATCAACAAAGAGAATTCACTACTGGTAGACTGGTAGATAAAATATCTTTTATCAGATTCAAGTTAGTGTGAATCCGAAAAGACTGTGACAGGTTAAGATGCACATTGGAAGAGCAATAACTAAGAAAATTTTAAAGTAGTAAACAAAATAACAAAAATTAGAATGGTACCCTAGAGATATTTATTTAAACAACAAAAAGGAGGAGTGGCCAGTAAGGAGGAACACAGAAATGAAAGAGACAGGAGACACGTACAAAACCATTACAGATTGATAAACGTCAATCCAAACCTGTCAATGATTCCATTAAAATGTTCACAGAGGGTAGTAACAAAACAACAGCACTCGCCAATACCTATGATAGCTACCTACCGGTCCCGTACGAGGCCCTTTAGCTATTCCTCGCTTTTAACCTTCACGATAGCGCAGTAGGGTGAGTGTTGTTCTTATTTCCATCTTGTTTGTTTATTATTTTTTTACATAATTTATTGTCAAGTTGGCTAACATACAGCATATACAGTGTGCTCTTGGTTTTGGGGGTAGATTCCCATGATTCATTGCTTACTACATACAACACCCAGTGCTCATCCCAACAAGGGCCCACCTCCATGCCCATCACCCATTTTCCCTTCTCCCCTGCCTCCCCGTCAACCCTCAGTTTGTTCTTTGTATTTAAGAGTCTCTTATGGTTTGCCTCCCTCTCTGTTTAAAACTATTTTTCCCCTTCCCTTCCCCCATGGTATTCTGTGCAGTTTCTCTAATTCCACATATGAGTGAAAGCATGTAAGATGTCCTTCTGACTGATTTATTTCACTTAGCATAATACCCTCCAGTTCCAGCCACATTGTTGCAAATGGAAAGATGTCATTCTTTCTCATTGCCAAGTTGTATTCCATTGTATATATAAACCACATCTTCTTTATCCATTCATTAGTTGATGGACATTTGGGCTCTTTCCATGATTTGGCTATTCAAAGCTCTGCTATAAACATTGGGGTACATGTGCTCCTATGAATCAGCACTCCTGTATCCTTTGGATAAATTCCCAGTACTGCTATTGCTGGGTCATAGGGTAGTTCTATTTTTAATTTTTTTAGGAATCTCCACACTGTCTTCCAGAGCGGCTGCACCAGTTTGCATTCCCACCAACAGTACAAGAGGGTTCCCATTTCTCCACATCCTCACCAACATCTGTTGTTTCCTGAGTTGTCTATTTTCAACATGAGGAAAGAAGAAAATTGGGATCAAACAACTTGCCCAGGGATGATAGAACTAGATTACAAAAGAACTTCTTTGGTATCAAAAGAACTCAAATAATGTGAAAAACCTAAAGTGTCTCCAAAGAAGTGAGCATAGACATGTGGGAGGAGAGGACTCGGGAGGGAGAAGCTGTGCCAGCCACTGTGCTTAGTGCTTTCCATGAATTACCCCGTATGGTCTTCATAGCCACACTTCAAGGCAAGTGACACTGTTCTTTCTCTCTCTTTATAGAAGAAGAAACTGAGGCACTGTGCAATTACCTGGCACCAGGTCACACAATAAATGGGAGAATGAGTCTTCCAATTGAGTAACCTAGCTGTAGAGCCTGTGCTGTTGTATCATGTTGTCCCTTAGTAAGTCACACAATTTCCTCCTCAACTCACCCATTAAATTACAGAGCAAAGGGAGAAAAAGGAGCCTTCAGGTAGCTCTAAAAAGGGAGGGAAGTCCTAAAATGGAAACCTGAGGTGGGATGGGGTGGGAATGCACTAGGGATTCCTGCCTTACCCATGATGGGGAGAGGGTTTTGAGCAAATTATGTAAGTTTCAAATTGTTCATTCAAACTTTCACTCTTTCATTCATAAGTAGCTACTCACAAACTTCTTTCTTCACCCTCACAGGGAACAGGAGAGGGTTAGCAATTAGAAAACAACCACTATTTTCAGGAGCACCTCACAGAATCCTCACAACCACCCTGTGAATTAGGTGTCACTATCACGTTTTGTTGATGAGGAGAGGAGGCTCTGAAAAATCCATCGCCAATGATTATAAACCTCACAGGTGGTGGAGCCAAGGAGTGAGGCCAGTCTGCCTGCCTGCAGTGTGCACACACTTCCTCCTAGGGCTGGGGAGAGGGAGCCTGGCATCAGACTGATCTTTAGGAGTCGCTGTGTTCTTCAGGTGCATTCCATCACCTTGATTTGAGGCAGTTGGTGGTGAGCCATTAGCAAGAAGGGAGTTTACATAAAACAAGCCAGTTGTCATTTGTTTAATTTTTTATTTGAACATCAAACCGATTGAGAAAATTGTTTACAGGTGCTTGAGCACCTCACTGGACTCCTTACTTTTTAAAGGTGCAAAAGAGGTTTACAAGTGTGTTTCATTAAACAAAGCAAAGCTGCAACAAAACAGAATCACATCAGTAATAGTATGCATCAGCAAAAAGGTGTATTAAACCATGAGACACATTTTGGCATGTTAGCCTTTTCCCATGAAAGAAGAGCTCTACATTGAAGAATATGCTGTGCCCAAAAAGCATTGTTTATAAGCTGTGAAAGAACATAAACTGGCATAATGTCACTTATTAATTCAAGTCTCTATGACCAGTGACCTCTCTGTAAATGCAAAGGGGTCCACATCTCAGATACCTGCTCATGGGGCTGTATGTTGCTTCCAGGGCACACAGCTCTGTACAAAGACACTAAAGATGAGTTTGGGACATGGCAGCATTTACATATTTAAAAAGTTCAGGCACATTTGGATGCAAAAAAAAATAGAAATTTTTCTTGAATCTCTGAAAGACAGTGCAAAATTGAAGTGCCTTAACAGAGGCAGCGATTACATAGTAAACAATTTCAAATAACGTAGAAAGAGGCCACACTCACTTTAATACAAACAAAAAGGAAATGTGGTTAGAGGAATCACACACTAATGAAAAGATGAGTATTTGGGACCAACCACAGTTTAATTCATTTGCTCCAGTTGAGAGTAAGTTTTCAGGAAGTTCACCTGGGAAGTGTGCAGTGTAATCTAGATCGTCTTCCCGAGCCTTGTACTGGAAAGAATCATGGCTGCCTCATAAACTACCATACGACTCTATTTGCCTTCCAAATAACTAGTTTCCCAAAGCATATTTGCCTGTGAATATTAGACATTACTACGGTCCTAGTGACAATTCCCGGCATCCACAGGCCATCTCAGAGTGGGAAAGTATGACTAGGAAGGGATTTGGAATTGGTTTCATGTAGGGGTGCTCTAGACCAATGGCCTGAATCAGTGGCCATTTCAGTGTATAAGATTTTCATGCGAGAACACCTTAAGAGGAAATTATCAGTAAGTCCCTAATTTGTTCAGCCCCCAGAAGGCATGGGATATGGCATGGTTAGACACCCTTGAAGGTTAACAGGATAATCTAACCAATGACTGCACTGCCTTAGGGACTGGATTTTGCGACCTACATAAGGTCTTCTCTTTGGATGAACTAGCCTCTCTGACTGTTGCATGACAACACTACAGAATCAATACCATACTAAACCGCAAGCCCAGGGCTAGGCAATGGCCGAAAAAAACCACTAGCAGTTCCTTAGACTCTACCGCGGATGACGCCTGTTCATCCATAGAATTCCAGCAGCCATTTTAGAAATGGCTGTCGTTTGTAGTTTGCGGGACACGAGTCGAATACAGAATCTCGGTGCACACCCCAGGTGCCGGTATTGATCTACCTCAAAATACTTTCAAGGCTTTTTTTATTGTATTTCCCACTCTCCAAATTCCTGAACCTACTTCCCCACCCTACCCTAACCCCCAGGTTGATTGTATCTTTCAAAACTTAAATTGCCTCAGAGTGTGGAGGGGTGGGGGTGGGGAATACAACACATTCCCTACCCCCAACAGCAGTATCAGCTGCAAAGTGTCAGCTGTCCATTAGTGGCACTTCAAATAAGAAGAAAAAGAGATTTTTAAAATTATTTGAGATTCCTGGGCTAACACTCCAACCATCTGGTGTTCTCTGCCCATTTCAAATGTAGTAGAATCTTAACATGAGTACAAACACATTAGATAAGTAATGTAAAACCCTCCACTTTATTATTGTTTGGATTTAGCTGGTATCACATCACTAGAGTACTAGAATTTTTTTGTCTGTTTTTATTTTTTTAAAAGAAAATCTAAGTATAAACATTAAAAAGAACCCACTGACCCATTAGGTACCGTCCAAAAATATTACTACTGATATTTTGGTAAAGCAAGATTAGCTGCCCTGAATAATTTTCCTTTGCAGGCATATTCTCTGCTACATAAGATTGTCTATCGTTCAATATCCAACAATAGGCAACTGGATTAGTGCTATTTTGTCTACTGTGGATATAAAAGTTGATATGAAAATGTGATCTTCATTTAAATGAATAATCACCAGGCCTTAGGCATCAATGACCGCATACATGACAAGGTAGCTCTACAAAAAAACAAACAAACAAAAAAAACCTAAATATTTTTTGTTGGTTTTGCACATTAACCCAGTCAAATGAAATCCAAAACGGAATTACTACATTCAATTGTCTGATAAACAAGCATTGCAATTTCAAAAAATATATATATTATACTATATAAGGTGCTTCTTAAACAAAAACAACAAAAGAATTATGTTCCAAACATATTCTTACTGCAGATACACAAAATTACCCCTAAATTCAGATGCACATAATATGAAAAAAAATAACTTTTTTTGGCCCTCCCAGGTTCCCAGTCCTTTGGTGATCGCTTTCTAAGTGATCAAAAACGAATGGAATCCACCGTCAGAAACAGGCATCCCAAGAGAAGCCCTCGAAGCTTGGCTGTGCTGTTGGCTAACACATGGCCTCTGGATGGGGTTCGAATTATAGACAATGAAGTCACCAGAGGAAACCAAACTTGCTTTTTGACTGAGAAGAAGAGATAACCCATAGTTGGCTCTGAGAAGCAAAGGCCTGGGGAAGGCTGCCCTGAGGCTGGAGTGAGCCATTCTGGCGTAGCCTATAGGTCAAAGGATTCCTATGGGCAACTCTAGTCATGCTCTCTTGGCTTATGAAGTTGAATGAAATGAGCTTTGGGGGAAGTTTTTTTCCCCAAGACCAAACCCTGGTTTTTGGATGAACTCTAAACAACCAAGAACACATGCAGTCTGACCAGGTCCCTGGCAACCTGAGTAGGGTGTCTCTCCCGTCCTGACCCTCCAGCCTCCCCACCCCCACACGGGGCTGGGAAAACTGCGGGGAGGCAGCTGTCTACCGCCACTGCTGCCAGCCAGGATGGCAAGAAGAGAAGGGCTGCCCGGGGATCCCAGGGCAGCCCCACGGTGCACGTGGGGCCTCCTGGGCAACTGTAGCCTGTGCAGGGCTCCCACGAGCCTCAGTTTTATCCAGCTTCTGCCGGACGTTTCCTCCTGTTCTCCAAGACTTACAATACAATAATGCACGTTTACTATCTACCCCAGTACCTCAGGGCTAAAAGTGTCACCAGGGTGCCCACTCTTTTAAACTACTCTTGGTCATGTGCTGGGCACTACAAGTGACTAATTCACCTTCTGTGTGAGGTTACACACTAGGAAGATCCAGGTAGAGCGCCCTCTGCTGGCAAGTGCGAGACCACACCGAGCAGGTCCTTAAGTCACTTTACCGCCAAGTCCTGAGGGGTGAGGGCTTTCTCTCATAAAGTGAAAACAAAACAAAAACAAAAATTAAAAAAAAAAAAACAAGATTTTATCCTTCAAAGGGAAACTGGTGTACGTGAAGGTGACTTAATTGGGATTCGCTTGCTGTTGATGGGTCCATGGGAAGCGAGAATTAACTGGAACCCATGAACTGAATGTACATAGTGTTCTCAAAAACCAGTGGAAGAACATTCATCAAATCTAAAGGTGCAGTGTATTAAGTGGCCAAAGTTTTGGCAATTCGGGGACCTTCCTTCTCTGTGGGCATCTTGTATTCCTATAGGGCAAATGGAGAGACAGTCACTGGCCATTCTGCCACAGCCACACCACAGAACAAAAGCTTGACGATATTACCTTAATAAAATGCTATGTTGCTATAGGAATACAAGATGATACCATAACAAACCCTTGACCTCGCTTTCTCCAAGTCAGCAATCAAAGGAGCCACTTTCAAGCCTTTCCCGTGGCTTTTTCTTAGAGCCATTAAAAAGTGCTTCACAGAGATGAAAATGTCCACTCGGCAGGCCTGGGTGTCAAACAAGTAGCTTAAATGCACAGTCACCTGAGTCCCAGCTCATAGACTGAGTTCAGTCATAAAAAGTTACAGAATCCTCACGCTTAGCAACGTAGCAAAGGGGCAGAGAGAGCCAGTACAAAGAATCTAGCCCTGGAATCCCTTTGGTTGTTCCCAAAGGAAGGCGTGCCACTAAAAACTGAGCAAGCGAAGGGATGGCCACTCATATTAGAAAGCCACGGTGGTGGGTGCATGCCGGAGTGTGCGCAGGGGCCCAACTCTGCTATCGTGATGCATGGTGTGGGGAAAATGCTGCAGGGATTCTCAGGGCCTGGGGTGGGGGGAGGGGGAACCTGGGAGCTCTCAGACTGTGGTGGGGTCGGTGATGTAAAACTCTTGCAAGGAATGTGAAGAAGCAGAGACCGAGGTGGCCAGCTGGGTGGGGTTCATCTCCTCCATAGGCACGCCCCCGCGGCCAGGCGGCGCGTGCAGGCGGTGGGCGTCCAGCATCTCCAGCAGCAGGTCGTAGAGCGGCACCACGTTCTTGCACTTCATGCTGTACAGATGCTCCATGCCTTTGTTACTGCGGGTGGGGAGACACAGAGGGGTCACTTTAGGGCCTCGCAAACTCTAGGCCTGCTGAGGCCCCTAAGGTATCCGAAGACACCTGCGTGCCTAACTTTGTCCCTGTGGAAAGAGCCATTACAGGATTTGCTGTGCAGGTGACTTCCTTCCACTGACTCAAAGGAGGTTCTAGTCCCCTCTATTGGGATCACATCTAAGAAAAGAACAGAGATGATCTAGTCATGCTCCTCACGTAGGAAGGAGTTTTTTAAGTGTGTAGGACAGTTCAAGAACTTCCCTTGCTTAAAATGTTCCAGGTGTTTGCCATTTTGTCAGAATAAACTCTAACCTTCTTTCTATGCTCTGTGAAGTCTATTTGATGTGGCTTCTGGCTCCTTCCCTGGGCTCCCCCGGCCTCGCTCCCCTAGCTCACGCCCTTTCCTTTTGCTGAGCTTTCTAAGAGAGAGCTTGAAGAAACTGAGGTCTTTATTTCCAGACTCAGGTATCTGCACTTGCTGTTCCCTTCTGCCTGGATGCTCTTCCCCCAAATCTTTTTTATTTTGTAATGTTTATTTATTTTTGAGAAAGAGAGAGCATGAGCGGGGCAGGGTCAGAGAGAGAAGGAGACACAGAATCCAAAGCAGGCTCCAGGATTCCAGCTGTCAGCACAAAGCCTGACACAGGGCTCGAACCCATGAATCATGAGATCATGACCTGAGCCTAAGTTGGACATTTAACTGACTAAGTCACCAGGCAACCCTCTTCCTCCAAATCTTCAAATGCCACCTCCCTTGAAAATCCTTTTGCTACCACAGTGGCCATGACCTCAGGGCCGACAGCTTTAGCTGCTCTACTCGGTATTCCCCCCAGCACTGTGATGACTTGAAATTGCTCTGAGTACATATGCACACTATTCCTTCCCCCAGGCGCAGGCAGACACACCCACCTCACCTCCCCCCAACACACACAGAGCAGGACCCCGAGGGGCAGTGTTTTGCCCATTCTGCAGACCCAGAACAGTGCCAAGAATGTGGTAAGTGCTCAGAAAATATGGGGCAAATGGACACGGGGAAATGGAGGCAAATGGCATTCCTCCTTTTAATCACTGTCCTGCCTGCCCTCCACCAGCTGCAACTCTGCTCTTTCTCCCACCATGCCACCCGTGGGAAAAATACAGAACAACTGTTATGCAGCTAGAATCTGTCAGAAAGAATGACGTACTATGAGTAGGCAGGACCAAATACCCTAGAAAATATTTGCATTTTTAGTAGGGGAAAAGTCGCATGAGCTGGAGACACACCAAAAAAACACAGCATCAAACTATTCAGGTCTTACAACACCACAACCTGATTACATATCTGTGTGTGTGTGTGTGTGTGTGTGTGTGTGTGTGTTTTAATTTAAAATGCTGTTAGTGTTAAATGCCCACACGTGACATCTGGTGTGATGGTCTTTGAGTAACAGCATATGGCTGGGGCCAACCGTAATAAAACAGGGTGAAATTGGCTGTAATAAGGCACCAAAATATTATTGTGTGTGTGTGTGTGTGTGTGTGTGTGTGTGTGTGTGCGTGCATGCGCACCCAAGTGAGAGAGAAAATGCTCCAAGCTTTCAATAGAATAGCAGCTCCTCTCCAGCTTTTCACACAATTCAGACAAACTCTAGAGAGTTCTCTCGCTGCTGCTGCCCTCTACCAAATGTTGCCAATAAAACTACTAAGGCCTATAAATTCGGTGCAGATATATTTGGGTGTTCACTAATCAGGCTTGCTAATACTTAAAAGTGCGTGATAGATTTGAAAATTCACCGATTCCTACTGATGAATAAAAAACCTTCATCTTCAATACATGTTTCCATGACATGTTTGAACCTCGGAGCCCAGAGTCAAGGCTAATTCACTTCTTCTGGGGGAAGGGGACTCTCTCAGCCAGGAAAGTGTCGGAGAGGATTGTCACTCTGACTCACTCCCTTCTCCCCTCTTTGTAATATTCATAAAAATAAGCGGTAAAGGATTAGAAATGTGTACTCTGCCTGTGCTCTTCCACTCTACCTGGCCAGGATGAGCCCTCCCTTTGTGACACTAGATACTTCGAGAACCCCTGGGAAGAGAGACAACAATCACTAACTCTCAAACCTTGCTAGGCAGAAGCCATCATTTGGGAATTTCAAATTCATAAGGTAGTATTTTCATAGAAAATACTATAGCAAATACTCAAGTAATAGAAAATACTCAAGTGATTTCTCATTCGCTCATTCATTTATTCACTGGGCAATAATGCTGTGAGCATATACAACATAGAAGATGTCATATATGGGACTGTGGTGATTCAAAGAAAAGAAAGACACATTTATTTTCTCAGGAAGCTACCAATTTTCAAGGTTGTCTCCAGAGAGATGGCACTGGGACTTTGATAGGACAAACCTCTTGCCACTTGATGCTTAATCTCGAGGTTTGGAAGCCCCTTAAAACTTAAGCCAACCCTTCAGACACCATGCCCTTCCCTCATAGCCACTGAGAAAAGAAATTTCTTTTTCATTCCGAGGGTCTGGGTATAAGCCCAAGGTCATGTAGACTTCATCATGCATGGGTCCTTGATCCCTCATTTTTAGGGCCTTTCTGGAATAAAGAATATACCACCTTCTTAATTTCTTCCCTGAAGGCTGAGTTCTGTTCATGGGAATAGTATCCATTAAATGTCCGGCCAGCCACATTACATGACTGAAATGGAAATTTCTTTCCTCTTTTTGGCACACAAAGGCTCTTCCTTACTCTGCTAATATCCTTCCTTAACCCCTACACAAAATATTTATTGAGTAGTTACTATGTGCCAAGCTCTATGCTAGGAGGTACTGAGTACACAGATTGAGCAAGATGGATTGTGAAAACTGCCTCACAGGGTTTTCAGTCTAACTGGGGCAGAGAGAAAACAAAACAGGCAATACTGATCAGAAAGAACAGGGTACAGATCCCAGCGGGCTTACGAGTCAGGAGATGCTTCCTGAAAAGAATATCTCAGCTATGATGGATGAGCTTGCTGTTCGGAAATATTTATTCCCTGTGCCACGTGCCCCTGATCTTGACTTCAAGCTTCATCATGTGACTTGTTGGCCAGCAGAAGGTTGCAGATATCACTTAACTAAAAGATCCAAGTGCACTTGCCCTTACAGGCTCTCTTTCCTGTGCCACTGCCATGAGAACGTGATGTCCCAGCTAGCCCAGGGGTACAGGAGGATAAAAGACACGTGGAGCAGTCACCTGGCCAGCCTGCAGCTCGAAGCAGTCTCCCCGCTGTGCCCAGCCTCCATCAGCTGTCCCACAGATGGGTGGGAACTCAGCGGGGATGGAAGAGCTACTGGCCGATGCACAACCTGAAGTGGCCCACGCGGGACACAGACAGCAATGGCAGATGGCCAGAGCTCGGACTACCAGGATGTCCTAGGAAGCTAACTAGCAGCTAGAGCACAGAAGTCATATAAGCTAAATAAAGGAACTCACACTTGTATCTAAAGCAATGGGAAGCTATTTGAGGGTTTTAAATAAAGGAATGACGTGATCAGATGTGGTATTAGGACAGTCACTCTGGCTCTGTGTGGAGAATGGTTTCAGAAGGGTCAAGGCTGAAGGCAGGAGGTGTGTTTGGTAGCCTCTGCAGAAATCCAGAAGGAAATGATGGTGGCTTGGATGAGGGTAACGGCAGGGAGGGGGGACAAGAAGGGATCATGAAGGAATGGAAGAATCAATGGTGACTCTCTGTGAGTTGTGGGGACCAAGATTCTCTCAGGATTTCTTTTTTCTTTTTTTTAAAATTTCTTTAATGTTCATTTTTGAGAGCAAGAGAGCATGAGCT
Source organism: Suricata suricatta (assembly GCF_006229205.1). Lineage (NCBI taxonomy): Eukaryota > Metazoa > Chordata > Mammalia > Carnivora > Herpestidae > Suricata > Suricata suricatta. The sequence goes on along the minus strand of NC_043706.1, from coordinate 131,186,614 downwards.
GGGGGGCAGCAGAGGGATGGCGGGGACAGTGGATCCAAAGCAGGCTCTGTGCTGACAGCAGAGTCTGATGTGGGGCTCAATCTCATGAACAGTGAGATCATGACCTGAGCCAAAGCCAGAGGCTTAACCGGCTGAGCCACTCAGGCGCTCCTGGATTTTTAAGTGCACGTAGCGGGAGTGTGATGCAAGAACCCTAATGGGCGTGCCCCATGCCTTCAGAGGACAGGTGTGCTCACGCACCTGCCTTGACTGACGGGATAAAATGAATGACCAATATGGTCGACCTCCCCCTACCCTCACACCACACACTCCTCCCCTCTTCAAACTGAGTGCAAATGTCACTTCCTCTGCAAAGCCTCTCTGACACCTGCCCCACGCCCCAGACATATTTTCTTCTTCCCTCCTCCATTGTCTCATAGCGTTTATGCTAGTTACATGCTGAGAACGGTTCTGAGTGTGCTACCTGTATCCAGGCATCAGCCCTTCCTGGCCCAGCGGTAACACGTCTGAGGGCTTGCGCTCATTATGGTGCTCCCAAGGGGAACCCAAGCATGCCTCACCTCATGTGCCTGATGTGGGAGAGGATGAGGAGGAGCTGGGCCAGACGCCGGTGCTGCTGCTGCAGAGTCAGGCCTGCTTTGGCCATCAGGTGGATCAAGGTGTCTGTGATCTTGTCCAAGACACGGTGGATATGGTCCTTCTCTTCCAGAGACTTCAGGGTGCTGGACAGAAATGTGTACACTCCTGAATGTGCAGAGAGAGAGTAAGACAGAGAAACTCCAAGACGATGAGGTCTAGGAGACAGGCAGTGTGCACGGGATATAATATCTGGCCAGTGCCAACGCCCGCCCTCCCCACCCTTACTGCCCCCTGCACAGCAGGGCAGAAGTTTGGGACCCATTCTATCTAAGCAACTCCATGAAATTCCTACTCAATATACATGTATGAGATTATCAAGGAACCCATTCAACCTCCTGGTGTGTGCACCAATTTTTGTGATTTGTCCTCACGATTCCCAGAAAAAGCACTGTTAGGCTTGGGGCTGTAATGGTTACACCAGCCACTCCTTGTCTGTCACGAATTATGCCACTAATGCTGACAGCAAACCGCTGAGAAAGGTGTTATTATTCCCCTCCCATGAAGAAAAACAAAGGGCAGAGAGATGCATGGACCTGCTAAGAGAATTCCTTAGGACAAAGCAGAGCTGGGAAGAACGCCCAATGCACTGACTCCACATCTGGTCACGATCACGTGACACTCTTGTGACCTGCCCAGAGAGCAAGAATGACTTGTGAAGTGACTGGCAGGTAACTTTTCCAGGTAGCATCTAACTTGCTGTTATGTTTTAAGTCAGGGTTAGGGCCTTCCTATGCTTCCTCCTCAACTGAAAGGTATATGGCAGGTGGGCACAGAGGACCATGGGAACTGTTGTTTTTCACCGAGAGGTATATTTTTTGTTTTGTTTTGCTTTGTTTCCCTCCTGCCTTTCTTCTGAAAATAGACACACTCCCTGGGCCACAGGTAGATTCAGGACTGAAGTGAGACAATCAGGGGGTGCCTGGGTGGCTCAATCAGTTGAGCATCTGACTTCAGTTCAGGTCATGATCTCACGGTTTCTGAATTCAAGCCCTGCATCCAGCTCTTTGCTGTCAGCACAGAGCCCACTCTAGATCCTTAGTCTCCCTCTGATTCTGACCCTCCCTGACTCATGCTCTCTCACTCTCTCTCTCAAAAATAAATAAACATTAAAAAAAAAAAAGAATGGGTGTCTGGGTGGCTCAGTGAGTTGATGTTGACCGACTTCGACTCAGGTCGTGATCTCGCGGTTTGCGGGTTTCGGCCCCACATTGGTCTCTGTGCTGACTGGGCCCCACATTGGTCTCTGGGCTGACTGCTTGCTCCAGATTCTGTGTCTCCTTCTCTCTCTGCCCCTACCCCATTTGTCCTCTGTCTCTCAATAATAAATAAATGTAAAAAATGTTTTATTAAAAAAAAGTAAAAGAAATGAGACCATCAGGCCACTGTACTCTTAGGGACAGTATTATCCCTGAGCTAGACAATCAGAGCTTTTTCTGGGGTTGTACATGGCTGTTGTAGGGCAGAAACTCTTCCCTCTCAATTGCTGAGCTTGGAGGTGAGAATAGCAACTTTCAGGATGACACCTTCCTGCCCATGGACCTCCCACATACAGAACTGGGCTAAGCAGCAGAACAGAGTCAATGGTTCTATGGCAGAGCGGGGTAAGGGGAAATCCTGGTTCAGGTACAAGGTCCTATTTTTGTTGCTTCCTTTTGACCTTATAGCTTCCATAGTCCCCTTTCTAACACATAAATCCATAAATACCTTTTTTGCTTAAGATAGTGTGAGTTGGTTTCCATCACTTGTAATGGAAAGAATCCTGACCATTTGACGGAGTTGTGACTCAGCCCAAGGGCCAGAGGAAGGCGAGTGACAAAGAGGTGGGAAGTATTCAGGGCAAGAGGAGGACAGGATGGATCAGTATTGTCCTGGGACCACAAAGAAGGATTTTCTATCAAGTAACCACTCCAGAAATAACCTCCGTTCTGCCTAATCATACCATCTGACAGAGAGCAGATGATGCTGTATTTTTCTCCAGATGACACATTATGTATTGAGCAACATTTTTTTCAGTCTTATTTCTTCTCAGCCCACTGGCCCCCTCATAGGGAGATTTCTTCTCCTCCCCATCCCCTCTCCATCCTCACTGGTACCTTCAAGTTAAGGCCCTTACGTTTATTAATATCTCACTCGGTACTGGTAATATGATGACAAGTTACTGCTCAGCCCACAACCCGGAGGTTGGGGATGGGGAAAATACCTACACAGTGGAACTCATAGTAAACAGTTGTAATTGCCCGGAATGGAAAATGGCTAAGCTTTAAAACAAATACAACAACAACAACAAAACCAGGATGGTCAGGATCTTGGCTTACATGCAGTTGAATAGAATAATGTGGTTTTTGGTACCCAGAGGCACTTGGATCCAAAGCAAACAGACCACAGAATGAGTAAGCAATAGACAGACAGTGAAATAAGAAAGAAATTGCCAGATTCCTTCACTTACATTCCTTGTGAACTGTTGACAGAGAAAGAACGTGTCCGTTAGAAAAATGGGCAGCTGTCCAGTGACCTTGGGGTTGGCCTGGAGGTGCTGGATAGCAGGAAAGTTGGGCACCAGTGGGTTGGGGTGAGGGGCACCTCTGAGCGCCCCCAACCCTGCCTCCACTTCCCTCTGTTACCACACACATTCTAGCCTCCCATCTCCCAGAGGCCCTGCATCTGGCTGAATGTCCTGGGAACCTGCCCAGGCCACAGAGCAGAGTTAATCCAAGTTGGATGGTGCGTTTTCTACCAATTTCCTTTTTTTCTCACCACCCGGGATGCTGGCCTCATTCACCAATAACCCTGTTCTGGTTCAACAGAACCACAGAATCACAGAGCACCTCGCTTCAAGGTGACATCCAGCTGCACTTCGTCTTCCTCCTTGTGCGCCCTGGGGTAGAATCTCAGATTCCTTCTGCTTGAATCTCAGATATCTTTTTTTTAAATTTTTTAAATGTTATTATTTATTTTTGAGAGAGAGAGAGAGAGAGAGAGAGAGAGAGAGAGAGAGATAGTGTGAACAGGGGAAGGGCAGAGAGAGAGGGAGACACAGAATCTGAAGCAGACTCCAGGCTCTGAGCTGTCAGCACACAGCCTGACGCAGGGCTCAAACCACAATTCATGAGATCATGACCTGAGCCGAAGTCGAATGCTTAACCGACTGAGCCACCCAGGTGCCCCTTGAATCTCAGACATCTTGAGAGCCAGCCTCACTCCATGCCCTTCCCAATGAAGGTCAAGAACCTTGACCCTCAGCCCGCAGGGTGCGAAGTTTTCCCTGGGGCTGCTGATCTCGCGCCCTCCTCCGTGTGCCTGCACACATTGAGTCTTTCCTCTGACAGACTTTCATTAAGGGCCTACTGTGTGCATGCACTATGTTACTTAGTAGGGATTCCAAGTCTTATTTTAAGTGTTAATGGTTTTTAAAATGTTTTTATTTATTATTTTTGATGGGGAGAGAGAGAGAGAGAGAGCGCGCACACACACAAGTGGGGGAGGGGCAGAGAGAGAGGAAGACACAGAATCCAAAGCAGGCTCTGGGCTCCCAGCTGTCAGCAGAGCCTGACGCAGGGCTCAGATTCATGAACGGCAAGATCATGATCTGAGCTGAAGTCAGACACTTAATGGAAGGAGCCATCCAGGTGCCCCAAGTGTTAATGTTTTAAGAGCAGATATTGCCTGTGGGGAAAGAATATTCTTAACACCGACTCTTGGGATGCAGGCCGTTTACAGAACGAGCCTGTTTTTCTAGTCCTGTTTTGGCACCAATACAGCTTATCACTTCATCCTTGTCAGCAGATGCTTCCTAGCTGCGTAAATATATCCAGAAATAAAAATACATCCCTGTTGAAATACCAATAATTGGCAAAAGCAGCACTGTCCTTTTGGACTTTCCTGGCAAAACGTGGTCTATGTTTGCTGTTGCTGCTGCTGCCCCTAAGGGGGCATTTAAGAGAAACAACAGAAATTCAAATTCCCAGAATGCTTCGGGTGCTCCGGCAAATGCAAAACTGGGCTGCTGGTAATTTCCATATCCCAGGTGGTTGGTCTCTGCCACCCGGGGCGGCTGCATCACTGTGCCCAACAGCACAGAGCCAGTGATCAGACAGTGAGGGCCTTCAGAAATATTCTCGCAACAAGGCAGGCTTTGCAATGCCCAGAGCTGCTCCAAATGCCAAAGATGGAAAAAAACAATCTGTATGTCATTATCCAGTCTTGAAGTGTTATTAGCAAATCTGAGCTTCTCCATATTCTGAATCTTGGCCAACACCAGGAGATGTAAGACGACTCTGTGGAGAAATCTGGTGGTAGAAAAGAATGGGGGAGCGAAACCACAAGGGTGCCCCCAATATATGAGATCTCAATTCAATCTTTCTTGCTCTCTTGCTCTCACGAATCTTAATTTCACTCTATCCTCTCATTCTGCTTGGATGCTCTCCCTCTTCCTTCTTCCTTTTTTCTCTTCACCCCACAGGAACCTCTCTCTACCTCCATCACTTTTCCAGATGATGGAGTCTTCTGGAAGCTGGAGGAATGCAGGCATGGACCCTGCAGGGCATATAAGTATGTGGTTGTGCCCAGAAGGATGCATAGCACACCCAACCACTGACGTCCACTGGTGAGCACATCTCATCGTTCTAAACAAATGAAGAGCACTGAGGCCCAGGGCTTATCAGATGCTTAAGGACACATGTTTACTTTTCCAAAAGGAAGAATGTGACGGTGGACTCTGGGAGAAGTCTTCAGTCCATGGCACTTTGACCAAACTAAAAAAAAAAGACTCAAAGGGAAAAAATAGCCAAGAAAGTACCTCAAGTCCACGATTGTTGCAAGCTGCCACTCTCCTTGCATAAAAAGGGACTTCTCTTTTTGTCCCGTTCACCCAGTGATTAATCTTCAGGTCAGCCTTGACAGTTTTTAACTGTAAAACAAGCAATGAGCATGCCTGCTCAGTAGTGCCTTCGATGTTGACAGTTGGATGAGCACTCCATCTGTTCTGTGCTCCCCCTGACTGCTGTTCTTCTAGGGATAGTACTGCCACTTGTGGAGTGTTGGGACAGTTCATGGTTGCTACGGCCACTTAGTGGGAGAGACCTGTTGGATGGCCTACAAAGGGTGAGACAGTCCCAAATAATGAAGGAGTTTTTCTTGAATGTATTGATGAATTAATCCTACTACAAATATTTTTTAAATATTTATTTATTTTGAGAAAGGGAAGGAGGGATAGCGTGAGCAGGGGAGGGGCAGAGAGAGAAGGGAAGAGAGAGAATCCCAAGCAGGTTCCATATTGTCAGCACAGAGCTTAACAAGGGGCTCAATCTCACAGTTTGTGAGATCATGACCTGAGCCCAAATCAAGAAGCAGACGCTTAACCAACTGAGCCTACAAATAAAAATTATGGAGTGAAAAGTTCTGTAAAGCTTTTACAAGGCTGTACACAAAAGGTCCAGTATTCAGTTTGGCTATAGAAAGTGAGGTTTAAATGGAATACCTTTTCTCAAAATCATTAAGAAATTTATTCACTTTATGCAGCCAATTGAATGTATTACATAAGCTTTCCAACCATACACTTAGTTGAAATGTTTTTAGTGCAGGCAGACAGGACCACAAAAGCAACATAACTGGTTGCAGTATATATATATAACAGACTTAAGGTTCTTCTAAACAAAATTAGAATCAACTACTACAAAATAGCAGACATCAGTGAAATACTGTGTTATTGCCCCCCATGTGTTTTTAAATAATGTTGTGGCATAATAAGGAATATATTTTGTGAAAAGTACACATTAAAGATATTTTGGAGTTCTTGTCTTTGTCTTGAACTGACATTGTGTCCAGAGGTTTCCCACAGATTTTTGATCACCTCCTGTATGTATTACTGTTTATTTTTCCAATTTATCACCTCTTCTCCACTGCTTATCCGAAGGATACGATCTCCAAGGCCTTTTTAAGTTCTATACACTGAATATTTGCCTTGTAAGTTGTGAGCTTTTAAGATAGGATGTATGTTCATAGAAGAGACTTACTCCATATCTAAGGACATACACAGACAGAAAGAGAGGGATGAAAAAAGACATTCTGTGCCAAGAGACATGAAGGGAAGGTGAGTGAAGCTGTTCTTACATCAGAAACTATAGACTTTAACATAAAAACGTTACAAAAAGACAAGGGCATTATGTAACAATAAAAGGAATGATCCAACAAGAGAATATAACACTTGTAAATATTTATGAACCCAAAATAGGAGGGCCTAAATATATAAAGCAAATATTAACAGACATAAGGAAGCAATACAATAATAGTAGGAGACTTTAATATCCCGCTTACATCAATGGATATATCATGCAGACAGAAAATCAATAAGGAAACACCAGCCTTAAGTGGCACATTAGATCAGATGGTCATAACGGATATATACAGAGCATTCCATCTGAAAGCAGCAGAATACACATTCTTCTCAAGTGCACATGGTATGTTCTTGATGACAGATCACTTTTTAGGCCGCAGAATAAATCTCAGTAACCTTAAGGAAGACAAACCATACCAAGCATGTTTTTTGACCACAGTGGTATAAAGCTAGAAATGAAATACGTGAAGAAAACTGGAAAAATCACAAATTCATAAAGATTAAACAACATGCTACTAAAGAACCAATACACCGGTGAAGAAATAAAATATCTTGAGACAAATGAAAATGGAGATACAACAGGTCAAAATCTATGGGATGCAACAAAAGCAGTTCTAAGAGAGAAGTTCATAGCAATATAGACCTACCTCAAGAAATAAGAAAAATCTCAGATAAGCAATCTAACTTCACACCTAAATGAACTAAAATAAATAAAATAAATAATTAAGATTAGGGGCGCCTGGGTGGCTCAGTAGGTTAAACAGCTGACTTTGGCTCAGGTCATGATCTCACAGATCGTGGGTTCGAGACCCACGTCAGACTCTGTGCTGACAGCTCAGAGCCTAGAGCCTGCTTTGGAGTCTGTTTCTGTCTCTCTGTCTCTCTGTCTCTGTTGACCTCTCTCTCTCTCTCTCTCAAAAAAAATAACCATTAAGAAAGGAAATAATTAAGATCAGAGCAGAAATAAATGAAATAAAGACAAGCAAATAATAAAAAAGAGCAATTAAACTAAGAGCTCGTTCTTTCAAAAGATAAACAAAATTGACAAACTATTTAGATTCACCAGGAAAAAAGAGAGTACAAATAAATACATGCAGAAATGAAAGCAAGTTATAACTGAAACCACAGAAATACAAAGAATCATAAAAGACTGCTATGAATAATTATGTGCCAAAAAAATTGGATAATATAGAATAGATAAATTCCTAGAAGCATACAACCTTCCAAGATTGAATCATGAACAAACAGAAGCTGAATAGAGATCATATGCTAGAGATTCAGTGATATTTATCAATTTAGTATAATTTTTAGTGAAATCTGCTAGAAGATCTAGAAGGTAAAAACTTGGTAAGTCAATACATTCAAACTGACTCAAAGGACAAATCTTTTAATGATTTCACATGGTGAAACTGATGAATTGATTCAACTGACCAGAGAAGAAATCTTAAATGTACACTTTTTAAGAAAATAATGTACGTGGAGCCATGTGTCTCAATTTTTTTATTGAAGTATAAATGACATACAATATTACATTAGCTTCAGATGCACAGCATAGTAATTCGATACTTACACAGATTACGAAATGATCACTGCAACAAATCTACCCCCTTCTGTAACCACACAAAGTCTTTACAATATTATTGACTAACGCCTTGCACTGGACATTACATCCCTATATCTTATTTATCTTATAACTGGAAGATTGTTCCTTTTCATTTCCTTCACCTATTTCATCCATCTCCCTCTGGCAGTCACTAGTTTGTTCACTGTATCTAGGACTCTGTTCCTGTTCTATTTTGTTTCTTCATTTGTTTTGCTTTTTAGATTACACATATGCATGGAATCTTATGGTATTTTTTTCTCTGACTCCTTGTACTTATCATAATACCTTCTAGGTCTATCCATGTTGTTGCAAATAGTAAGATCTCATTCTTCTTGATTGCTAAGTGATATTCCATTGTATGTCTACACCACATCCTCCTTATCCCTTCATCAGTGGATGGGCACTTGGGTTGTTTCAATATCTTGCTATTGTAAATAATGCTGTAATGAACGTAGGAGTGTGTATATCTTTTTGAAATAATATTTTCATCTTCTTTGAATTCTTTGAGTTCTAGCAATTCTCCAAAAGCAATTCCTTTTAGAGGACTGCTGGAACATATGGTAGTTTTATTTTAACTTTTAAAAGAATCTTCCTACTATTTCCTACAGTGGCTACCCCAATTTACATCCCCACCAACAGTGGGGAGGTTTCTCTTCCCCACATCCTCTCCAGCACTTGTTATTTCTTGTCTTTCTGATAATAGACATTCTGACAGGTGTGAGGTGGTAACTCACTGGGCCCTTATTTTGCATTTCCATGATGATTCATGATGTTGAGCACCTATTTCTGTGCCTGTTGGTCATCTGGATGTCTTCTTTGGAAAACTGTCTATCAGGTCCTTTGCCCATTTTTTGAAATTGGATTGTTCAGTTTTTGCTATATATCTCATGTATCTTGGATATGAACCCTTAATCAGGGGGGACGCTTCATTTGCAAATATCTTCTCCCATTCAGTGGGCTGTCTTTTCATTTTTTTGATGGTTTCCTTCACTGTGCAAGAGCTTTTAAAATTTAATGTAGTCCCACTTGGGTTTTTAAGATTTTTTTTAAGTTCATTTATTTATTTTCACAAAGAGACAGAAAGCATGAGCAGGGGAGAGACAGAGAGAAAGGGAGAGAGAGAAGCAGGCTCCACACTGTTAGTGTGGAGCCCAATGCAGAGCTTGAACTCATAAAACTGGAAGCTCATGGCCTGAGCTGAAACCAAGAGTCAGATGCTTAACCCAACCAGGTGCCCCATCCCATTTGATTATATTTGCTTTCGTTGTCCTTTATTGAGGACACAAATCCTAAAAATAATGTTAAGACCAATGTCAAGGAGCTTACTATCTATGCTTTCTTCTAGGAGTATTATGGCTTCAGGCCTTACATTTAAGTTTTCAATCTATTTTATGTTTATTTTGTATAGGGTGTAAGAAAGTGGTTCAGCTTCATTCTTCTGCATGTAGCTCTTATATATGAAATTGAAGTTGTCAGGGTGAGGGGGCTGGGAAAAATGGGTAAAGGGGAGAAGATACATGTTTCAGTTATGGAATGAATAGGTCACAGGAATGAAAGGCGCGGCCTGAGGAATGTGGTCAATGATATTACAGTAGTGACATGTGAGGTCAGATGGTACCTACACTCGTGATGAGCATAGACAACATCCAAACCTGTTGAATCACTACATTGCACCCTTGAAGCTGTCACATTGTATGTCCACTATACCCCAATTTTTAAAAGTTCCTGTTTAAAAATTTTCTAATAAATAGTATTCTAGCCTTATACCTTTTAGGATAAATCCATTATGGATCTATGCTTTGCTTAAAAGCCTTATTTTGGTTAATTATACAGTAATATATAAAGAAGCAGCCAAGGGTCTGATTTTCCTATCCCTCCAACAGTCAGTTACTAGGTTTCTGAGGTCAAGAAGATGTTCTGAAGGGACATTTATGAATTTTTTTGGTTAATATTAAGTTTTGAAAAAAGAGAGGCAGAATGCAAGTGAGGGGAAGGCAGAGAGAGAGAGGGAGACGCAGAATCCAAAGCAGGCTCCAGACTCTGAGCTGTCAGCACACAGCCCAATGCAGGGCTTGAACCCATGAATTGCAAGATCATGACCTGAGCTGAAGTCAGTTGCTTAACTGATTGAGCCACCCAGATGTCCCTGAAGGGCCAGTTGAAGGAAAATGTGCAGCCCATCTATGACACAGGAATCTATTCACAAGGTTCCATGCAGAACTCCTAGTTCCAGTGAGCTGGCCTGCTCTCAGAAGGCCTTGAAGGTTTCATTTCTTCCCCAGGGAAGGTAGGCCAAAGCAATCTGCATGAATTCACTTCCCTGGACCTCCCCTTTTCTTCCTTTGCATTTTAAGGGCAGTGGAATGACAACCCAGAGCAGGAAGCAGCTCTTACACATTGGAGCAGATAATATTTTCCAATGGTGACCACTACAATATTTCCCATCCAACATGCCACTCAACAGCATGATCCTGACACTCTTCCTGCAGAGATGCCTAATCTATGTCCTCCCTGGAGTCTGGGTAGACCCATGACTTGTTTTAATTAAAAAAAAATGGGCTGGAAGTGGTGCTGTGTGGCTTCTAAGAGGCTATCCTATAAGGCCATGTGGCTTTTGCCTTGTCAGCTATGACAGTTGCTTCTGGAACCTTTGCCACCTTCTAAGAGGTACACTGCACCAGGCTGTTACGGGGAGAAACCACAGAGAAGCATTTTGGGTAACAGCTCCAGCTGATGTTCCAGCCAGCAGCCAGCATCAATTGCTAACATGTGAATACAGACACGTCAAGATGACCACATCTACAACTATCAAATTACCTCTACTTTATGAGGCTCCCTATGTGAGGCGCTAGATATTGTGGAAAAGAGACAAGATATTCACTCTGTGCCCTATACAAATTCATGGCTAAGAGAATCCAAACTTTCTTTTTTGAACTCGTTAAGTTTTGGGGGTAATTTATCACACAGAGGCAGTAGGCAGAATACAGCTGGGTATCTGCACAAAACGCTTTTAAGGGAAAATGGCCTAGAATAGGCAGATTAGAGATTGGGCTCCTGTTCTGGTGTATCTGAAATACCCCCTCCTCTACATCATAAATCCTATTGCTTACTAGCACCTTAATCTAGTCCTTCATCCCTGGTACAAGGCTAAGGGCTTTAATTCATCCTATCACATACTGTGTGCAGTTAACAGTTTTCATTGGAAGCCGGTAGCCTTGACCAATGTCCAGCTGATTATCAAAACATATGGATCTTTCCCTAACTGGCAACCTGAAATATCTGCATCTGCCTTCTCAACAGAGAATTAAACACTCTGAATTCTCAGTTGAACAATCTTTATCCAGTCCTAATTGTGAAAAATGGGCATTTTAAGGGGCACCTGGGTGGCTCAGTTGGTTAGGTGTCCGACTTCGGCTCAGGTCATGATCTCATGGTTCATGGGTTCAAGCCTCGCATGAGGCTCTGTGCTGACAGCTGAGAGCCTGGAGCCTGATTCCGATTCTGTGTCTTCCTCTCTCTCTGCCCCTCCCCCACTCACATTCTGTCTCTGTCTCTCAAAAAATAAACGTTAAAAAAAATTTTTTTATGGATGTTTTAAGACATTTGCCCAAAGGAGAGTATATTATGTTAAACAACTGGTCGGTTTACTTTTATTTTTATTAAAAGTCTGTGAACCTTATAATGGAATGTGTTCTCCTCTGTACTTTGGCCAGGGGAAGGAGATTTAGAGCCAAATTTGTGACCCATTCCTAAGAGCTGTACAGATGTACTTCTGTACACTAATTAGACTCCTGGATTTATTATTTTATTAACTTTGTCTTCCTTTCTTACAGATTTTGTCAATTATTGGGTCTACTCCCTTTACATTGCATAAAATTAGTAAGCAATTTCAAATTCTCTGTGGAATAGGCAATTTGTGACTAAAATAATGAAAAAGAATTCCTTCCATCTTCTTCCAAATCAATAAACAGTGTTAGTGTGAATGCAAATGTTTGTAAAATATCATTAAACACTCATCTGAGTGACTTAGCTTCAAATACAGGAAAAAACTGACATGTGATCTAAGAATATATAATAGGCTGAAATGCATGTGAGCCCATCACCCTGAACTGAACAGCACAACTGTTCAATACCGCATGATGTCCCAGAGGAAGATTGCACATTCTTGGTTCTGACTTGCATGTTTATCTCCAGAGCCACCAAGTGCAGATATATTTCCCCCCTTTTACTTAGATATAAAAGTGAAATGCCTGATAGGTCTCTCTGATTACTTTGGAAGAGATAATGAGTGTCAAAAATTACTATTTTGAAGAGACAAGTGGGCACCTAGATGGCACGTATTACTTAGGGTTTTCAGTTTCTTCATTTCAAATGAGCACTACAGTAGATGAAAATTATATTGAAAAAGTATCACCTGACTAGGACAAGTTTACCTCATTTTTCCTTGAGAAAGGTTATATTACATTGCAAAAAGGAGACATAGGATTCCAGAATTAAAGATTTAAAAGGGGCCTGATGTTCATCTAATTCAGTAGTTTTCAAACTATTTTGAGAATCAAACCCCTAAAAACTGTGAACCTCTTATAAAAATTTCACATATAAACTGGGCGAAGTTTGGAAGCAGAAGAAATAAAGGTGGGGTGCTGGATCCCACTCACTCAGCTACTCCTCCTTCACCAAAGCCTCTTTCTGGAACATGAGTCTTGTCAAGCAATGATCTAAAAAGAATGAGAAAATATTTGCAAAAGACGTATCTGATGAGGAAGGATTCTTATGCAAAATATACAGAGAACTCTTAAAGGTCAATATAAGAAAATGAACAACCCAAATTAAAAATGGGCCACAAAATTATAACAAATAATACTTAAATTTGTATGGAACCACAGAAGACCTTGACTAGCCAAAGCAATCCTAAGGAAAAAGAACAAAGCTGGAAGTATCACAATCCCAGATTTCAACATAAACTAGAAATCTAGTAGTAATCAAAATACAATGGTACTGGCAAAAAAAATAGACACACAGTTTAATGGAACAGAATAGAGATCCCAGAAATAAATCCACATTTGTAAGGCCAATTAATCTATGACAAAGGAGGCAAGAATATACAATGGGGAAAAGACAGTCACTTCAGTAAACGGAGTTGGGAAAACTACATGCAGAAGAATGACACTGGGCCACTTTCTAACAACATACACAAAAATAAACTCAAAATGGACTAGAGACCTAAATGTGAGATCTGAAACCATAAAAATCCTTGAAGAGAGCACAGGCAGTAATTTCTCTACTATCAGCCTCAGCAACATTTTTAAAGATATGTCTCTTAAGGCAAGAGAAATAAAAGCAAAAATAAACTATTGGGACTATATCAAACTAAAAAGCTTTTGCACAGCAAAGGAAACCATCAAGAAAACAAAAAAGTAACCTAGTGAATGGGAGAAGATATTTGTAAATGGCATATCCAATAAGGGGTTAATATCTGAAATATATTAAGAGCTTATACAACACACACACACACACACACACACACACACACACACACACACACACAACCTGATTAAAAAATGGGCAGAAGACCTGAACAGACCTGATGCCAAAGAAGACATACAGATGGCCAACAGATGCGTGAAAAGATGCTCAACATCACTCATCATCAGGGAAATGCAAATCAAAACCCTAATGAGATATCACTTCACAATTGTCAGTATGGCTAAAATCAAGACAAGAAACAAGTATTGATGAGAAAGTGGAGAAAAAGGAACCCTCGTGGAATGCAAATTGGTACAGCCACTGTGGAAAACAGCATGGAGTTTCCTCAAAAAATTAAAAATTGAAATACCCTATGATCCAATAATTCCACTATTGGATATTTACCCGTGGAAAACACAAACTCAAAAAGATATATGCACCCCTATGTTTACTGAAGCATTATTTAAAATAGTCAAGACATGGAAGAAACCTAAGTGACCACCAACATGCCAGCGTTGGTGGTATAGTGGTGAGCAAAGCTGCCTTATAAGTCACCACCAACAGACAAATGAATAAGAAAATGTGGTATATTTATCCCAAGACATATTACACAGCCATCCAAAGGATGAGCTCATGCCTTTGGAGACAAAATGGATAGACCTAGAGGGTATTATGCTTAGTGAAACAAGTCCAACTAAGAAAGACAAATTCCATATAATTCCATTTAAAATGAAATCTTAGGAAAGTGAATAAACAAATAAAAATCAGAATCATATCTATAAATACAGAGAACAAATTAATGGTTTCCACAGGGGAGGAAGGTAGAAGGTAGGGCAAAATGGGTGAAAGAGAGAGAGAGATACAGGCTGCCCATTATGGAATGAGAAAGTCACGGGAATCAACAGCACAGCGTAAGGAATACAATGATACTGTAAGAGTGATGTTATGGAACAGATGGTAGCTGTATTTGTGGTGAACATGGCATCATGTGGAAACTTGTCAAATCACTAAATTGTACATTTGAAGCTAATGTAACCTTTGTGTATCGACTATACTCAAAACAATGGGAAAAGAACTGAACAGACACCTCATTAAAGAAGAAATATGCAGATGGCGAATAAGCATACAAAAAGATGCTAGTGGCACCTCCGTGGCTCAGTTGGTTATGCGTCCCACTCCAGCTCAGGTCATGATCTCATGGTCCATAAGTTGGAGCCCCGCATTGGGCTCTGTGCTGACAGCTTAGAGTCTGTAGCCTGCTTCGGATTCTGTGTCTCCCCTCTCTCTCTGCCCTTCCCCTGATCACATTCTGTCTCTCTCTCTCTTATAAACATTAAAAATTTTTTAATGAAAAGATGCTCCACATCATATGTCATTAAGAAACTACCTATTAGAACAATAAGACACCAATACACACCTTCTAGAGGTTCCAGGGTCCAAAATCTGGAACACTGATACCACCAAATGCTGGCAAGAATATAGAGAAACAGGACTCTAGTAGAAATGAAAAATGGCATAGCTTCTTTGGCAGTTTGGCAGATCTTTACAAAACTAAATACATCCTTACCATAAGATCCAGTAATCATGCTCATTAGTATTTACCCAAATGTGCTGAAAATTTATGTCCACACAAAAACCTGCCTGAGGATATGTATAGCACTGTTATTTATAATTGTTCAAACTTGGAAGCAATCAAAATGTCTTACAGTAGGTGAGTGGATACATCAACTTATAGTACATCCAGACAATAAAATATTATTCAGAACTAAAAAGAAATGAGCTGTCGAGCTATCAAAAGATGTGGAGGAATCTTAAACACATATTACCAAGTGAAAGAGGCCAATATAGAAAGATTATATGCTGCATGACTCCAGTTATATGACATTTTTTTAAAAAAGCAAAAGAATGGAGAGAGCAAAAAAAAAAATCAGTGGTTTTCAAGGCAGGGAGAGGGTAGGACATATGGGCAGAACACAGGATTTTTAGAGCAGTGAAACCATGCTGTATGTTACCATAATGGTGCATATGTGTCATTATTCATGTGTCAAGATCCATGGGATCCAAGTGTGACTAATATAAACTGTGGACTTTGGGTGATAACGGTGTGTAATGTAGGTTCATCAGTGGTACATCAAATGTTCTGGTGCAGAATTTTGATAGTAGGTGTTAAGTGTTCATGTGGGAAGAGGAGGAACTTGGGAAATCTCTGTACCTTTCACTCAGTTTTGCTCTAAACTGCTCTAAAACACACAACTGCTTTAAAAAATAAAGTCTATAACATATAAACAAAAATAAAACTTTTTAATGTAAAAAACTCCCAAACCTGCTCCACTCCAGTTACTTTTAATCATTGAGAAACAGGCTCCGAGAGGTTAGGGAATCAGGCTAGTAGATGCTAGCTAGAGCTGAGAGAGGTCTGAGGCGGGGCAGCTAGGCTGGGCTTGCCCAGGGTCACCCTGTCAGTTAGTAAGTGGCAGAACTAAAGCCAGAACCCAAATATCCTTCACACCTAGCCCACTGCTCAGAAGCTACACAAAGAGTTTCTGAACTGCAAGGTCTGTGAAAAACTAGAAACGACTGCCAAAGGATCCTCCTCCAGATATTTGAAAAACAAGTAATCATTTTCCTGGAATGACTTAGAAGCAGTCCAGATTTTCAAACCTGTGCCGGACAGTGTGGAGAACGGAAGGAACAGTGTGCACACAAACACCTTCTAAGAGTCTCTTTAATTAAGAACTTTCACCAAAATGTTGACAATGATTACTTTTGTGTGG
The DNA here is from genome assembly GCF_006229205.1 of Suricata suricatta. Lineage (NCBI taxonomy): Eukaryota > Metazoa > Chordata > Mammalia > Carnivora > Herpestidae > Suricata > Suricata suricatta. The sequence goes on along the minus strand of NC_043706.1, from coordinate 131,170,020 downwards.
CGAAATTATGATTCCTTGGGAGATTATTTTTCTTGTTGGTTTTTCTGTATTTTCCAAGTTACCTGCCTTGGGCATGTTTGATTTTCATAATTTGGTGAAGGAAAATGCTATTAAAAATACAAAATCAAAGTCCCTTTCATTTCCATTATTTCATGAGCTTTGTCAATGCCTGGACTGATGAGAGAGAAACACAGCTGGTGAATTGAAATCCCAAGAAATAAGGAGCTTGCTGTAGGAATATTACTTATTATGCTTCATAATATTTCTATCATTACTAAGGCTGTTCACACATCTGAAACTCTTCACATTTCTTCATTATGACAAAAAAAACTAACAAATTTGTCACTAAAGCTTCTGAGAATATTTTTATATTTTTAATGTTTATTTATTTTTGAAAGAGAGAGAGAGAGAGAGAGAAGGGGGAGAAGAGAGAGAGAAGGGGGAGAAGAGAGAGGGAGAGAAGGGGGAGAAGAGAGAGGGAGGGAGAGAGAGAGAGAGAGAGAGAGAGAAGGGGGAGAAGAGAGAGAGAGAGAAGGGGGAGAAGAGAGAGAGAGAGAAGGGGGAGAAGAGAGAGGGAGGGAGATAGAATCCCAAGCAGGTTCTACATTGTCAGCACAGAGCCTGACTCAGGGCTCAAACCCATGAACAGTGAGATCGTGATCTGAGCTGAAACCAAGAGTTGGGCACTTAACCAACTGAGCCACCCAGGTGCTCCCTGAGAATAATTTTCTTAGCAGGAAATGCCTCTGGCATGTCATTGACAACCCAAACTGTATGTCTAAGTGCAAAAGAAGATCAGTTTCATAGATTGGCTTTTTGTTCCCAGAGGACTTGTGCATTGGAAGGCAAAGAAAGCACAGCATTAAGGTTTCACTAGAAGATCCTGAGCGTTGGCTTTCACTGGATATGAAGGTTATGCTACCTCACTCAAAGAGTAACATTTGCTATATTAAGAGAAAAAGGAGATGCTTCATCTGTCAAGATGAAAATCAATTTTCCCTTTTGGGGTTAATTCATCACTGCTCTTGATGCCAATTCTAAAGAATAAACAAACTACTCCTGCCAGTCCCTTCCTTACATTCACGCTTAGCCACCCTCAGGGTTGACAATTGTTCCCAGCTGGACTAGGTTTCCTAGCATCTGTCTGTTTCCAGTTGTGAGAATTTGGAGACTAGCTTGTACTTGATCCTTGGGGCATCAATGGAACAGGACAGGGCACTCTTTGGACCAGCAGCCCCTTGATCACCAATGAAGAGCCAGTCTGGATCAGTAGTGATTCACGTGGTAAACCGCTTCTTCTATACTCATTATAGTCTAGGTTATGTCAGTCTCACAAAGGCCCAGAATTCAGAGCAAATGAAATCACAGGAGGAACCAGGTTTCTTTCCTTAGGTGAGTATTGAAGGGAGGTGCACTTTCAGCCGTTCAACCTGGTGTCTTTCTTTCTATAAATATCACTTTAAAAAAAAAACAGTGGCAAAGGGACCAAGGGATGAAGGTAAGACAGAAAAATGCTCTTCTTGCACCTTGACAGTTTGGAATAATAGTTCCCCGGCACAGCATCTGTATAAGTCGCAAACCTGAAACCTAACATGGCAAGAACCTATACAGACAATAAAATAAAACGAAATTCTCTAGGTGATAATTTGCTTCAAAAGGAGTGAGACTGGGAGGTTATATCATGATGCTTATAACATGACTTATGTAGAAATTGCTGGCTATGGGTGTTTTACAACAGAGGGCAGTAGCCAGGCAGGAGGAAGCTATCTGCTGTCTCCCACTGGCCAGCGGTCTGCACTCACCTCTATCTTTCACGCTGCATGCTAAAGTTACATTTATGTAAAAGTGTAATTTGATAAAGCTTTCTGGAACAGTAGGTAACATGTTTCAAGAGCCATTAGAGTTTTATAGCCTTTTACGAGCAAATCTACTTCTACTAACATCCAAAATCATAAGGAAATGTGGGCAAGAGATGTAATAAAAGAATGCAAAACAAGCATAATTTATAACACCAAAAAAAAGAGAAAGTACTTTAATTTTTAACAATGTCAGGTTGTGAGATTAATGATGTTATATGCCCAGGCATGATTACGCAGCCATTTAAAATCTTATTTTTAAAGAAAGTATCTGAGTATACTACTAATTAAAATGCATAAATGTAAATATGGTTATACTCACAGCATGTAAAGAAAAGAAAATGCGACTTCACACAAATGGAGTGTCAGTCTAAGTGGCATTGTTTTAAGAGCTAACTCATATTAGCAAGTGGGCGCTATTAGGATCTCCATTTCATGGACCAGGAAACAGAAGCACAAAGGGTATAAGCAGCACCTGCCCATAGTCATGCACTAGGAAGCCTCAGGAAGGGAGTCTGAACATGGAACCAGAGTGTCTTGATCTTACCCTTTCCATGGTATTGTAATGAGGTACATCACAATGTCCAAATGGTTGGTGACTTTGATTGTTGTTGATTTCCTTTGTAATATATTTTGTATTCTTAAATGATCTCAACTGAACACACAGTTTTATAATCACAACTTTATTTTTTAAAAGATCAACACTTTTTTTATATCTGTCTCTGTCTTTAGACTATGAGGACCTTGAGGTAGGAACTGCCTTACGAATCACCACTACTACTATCACTATTGGTGTCACCACTGGGTCACCTTGATGGAACAGTCCTTAGGTGCCAGGCAGCAGTCCATATTCCTCACTTCATGGAAACCACAGGGTAAAAACTACTACAGATACGACAACCAAAGGCAATTTTGTATTTCCAGCACTTAGCACATGCCTAGAAAGTAGTAAATCCTCAATAAATGGTAGTTAAGCTAACAAATAAGAGGTTATCAAGCCATGGATGCCAGTGGGTCCCACAGGGGTACTGGTGTCTTTCTTACATGCCAGAAGAAAAAGCAAACCTAAAAAGTAGATGTAAAGTAAAAACTCTGGGAAAATAGGTGTGAGGTACATACAGAAGTAGCCACATGTCCTCTGAGGGAAAGTGCTGGTAGAAGCTAAAGAGATGCTGTCCTCAGGGGCCCCAGGGAATGGGGATAGGAAGGCAGAAACCTGCAGCAGGAAGTCTGTTTTCCCATCTTTCTTGCACCAACAAAGAAGCAGTCAGGAACCATGAGGCCATGAGTGGAAGGCTAGACCAGAAGCGGGTCTTCCAACCAAGTGCAGGGATGTTTGAGTTAGACTAAAACTTTACAGGACAGTTTGACATTCCACTGAAATGTTTCAGGAAGCATGCACATTTTATTATGGCTTTTACTTATTCAATGAGTACCTTGTGGGGAAAGAGAAACCCATTAAAAATAGTGGGTTTATTTTACTTTTACACTCAAGATATCTGTGGGAATTTATTGTCATTTTTCTCATGGTTTTCTTCAGTTCAAGTGTCAAAACACTTTTAAACTACAGACCAATATGCCAGGCATGAGGGTGTAGGGAGAGCACCTACGGCCCTTCAAATATAGGCCCTGAGTGTACTTCTAGTCCTTCGACTAAAACAGGGAGATCTTGACACCAAAATCTTAGTAGGATATTTGATTGCTTAATATTTTCCCTTTGGAAAAAAAAAAGACTATACTAGTAATGATGATATTAGGTTTAGATTTTTAAGCTATCTTGCTCTGTCATAACAAATCCATAAGTTTGGCAAGACTGTTTATTTTTTCTTTTTACTAGTTGAGGAAACCAATGGAGAGAAGTCCAGTGGCTTGATGAGATCCTCACTACTAGATGAAAGGTGAGACCATCGCCCCTTGTCTTTCTTCTGACTCCAGCTAAGTCCTGCTTCTCCTCAAGACTTAGCTGACCTATCAGTTCTCATGTAGGGACCCTCCTGTCACATGCTTATCTACATCACAGCCCTTATATGTCACACTGTTGAGATAATGAATTAACTATCTGTGCCCCCAGCTCTGACTCATTTTTATGCACAGTCCTGGGCATGAGCAGCTGCTCCCTCACTCTCTGCAGAATGGTTAGTTTAATAACACACCAGAGAACTCTTCCAATGTAGCTGAACTGTCATCATCTATACCGGTAGTTATCAAACTAGGTTTCACATATTCCTGAGAATTAAAAATGGATTCTTCAAGGTCTTTAAATTGTCTTAGAATTTCAGAATTTTGTGCTTTCATTTTAATGATATTCTAAGAAATACCATTAAGACATTAATATCAGAATATTCTGTATCACTTACATCCATGGTTCTCAAACCTGATGAGACTGAAGTCTTGGTGGAGAAATTTAAACAGTACTAACACTCATGGACCTCAATTACATTTGAATCAACTACATCAGAATCTCTGGTGGTAATATAGGGACTTTTTTTAAAGACCCCCAGGTGATTGGAATGTGTGGAACACTGGTACTCACCAAACTAAATAATCCATATAATCTGTTTCCTAAGTAACACATTTTCCACTAGTACAATTGCCTCAAATCCAACAGTTGTATTTTAAGTATCTCAGATAAATAAATATGGAACAGAAGCAAACAAAACACATAACCAACATGTTCTTGCCAAAGCCAGATGAAGTTGCAGGATGCTGCATGAGCAGACGTTTTGTGACCATTCTGAATACAAGCAAGTGGTGCGGGAATGCAGTCATCACACGAGCACTTGGTAGACCAGCAGACCAGAGGTCTACCCTAGGCATGTTATAAACAGCAACTCAATTGCAGCAAAAACATTATCATCACTTTGCCTTTTTGTTTGTATTTCATTTGTGAATTTGTTTTGGTTTTATACTCATATAAGAGCTATAACGGAAGTTTATACCTGATTGTTCTTCTAAATAATAAATATGGTTATTGGTATTTTAGCAGCATTATAATACAGAGAACAAGAACATGCTACATCAGTATTAGGGGCATCTGTGGCATTTCTTTTCTTTTATGTGGGTCAGCCTTAAGAATACTGATTTCTGGGCCCCTGGAGTAGGTGGGTCCAATGGGTGGTTGAATCAGGGACCTGGGAGACCACTTCCCCCTTTGCTGGTGCTCTTGTGAGCACAAAATGATAAGCAGCTGTCCCTTCCCGAGGTTCTGAATATGATGGAAAACTGCTCCTCATTTCGGAACACTGCAAGGATTTCCAGTCTCCCAACAGTTGCTGCATTTTGACTCATCCCAGACGGGCATATTGGGACTCCCCCAACCTAGTCTTTCCCAGCCTACAAGAAGTTGGTTGGCTTCCTCAGTTCCACAGAAACTCCGAGAGATGTCTGCAACATGATACAGGACCCAATCCACCTGGTCTGGGGCCTAAGGTTGTCCATTCACAAGAAGGATATTTTGGTCATGAGAACACAATTTTTTAACCCCAAATGGCAGGGGTGAAATCCCACCTCAGAATTTCCAGTCAGGAATTTATTACTGATCTGTTAAGAAGAACACAGAGATTCTTTCCATAGAGAAGCAGTTTATCAAAGGGCATCCGTCATCCCCGAGGTGGCAGAGTTGCTTGTCTCGAATGCCAGGCCTCTCTAATGACAAAGTCCATGCCACACCAAGGAAACAGGTGGAGACATAAGGGTTGTTTCAGGCCACACCAGAAGTCTGTAGCAGGGAAAGGCTCTAAGAGTTGAGTGGACTGCCTATATAGAATCTAGTCAGCCATGGAGGAGTTGACGAGCCACTTAAAAACTATGAAGTGGCATTTACCTCAAAATCATAGCAATAGAAAGATTCCCTGGAGAGGAAGCTTGGCATCACAACAAACTCAAGAGATAATACAATCAAATCTTCTCTACTGTGACAACAGCATGGCGTAGCTGACAGTGTGCCCATTTGCAATTTCAATGGCCTGTTCCTGTCAGAAACCTTCAACTGTTGAGAATTAAGGATCCTCATTATTTATAGTCAATATGTTTTTCAAATATTCTTTCCTCTAAATATAGGGACTCTGAGTCATTGTCTTATTTCTCTAAATAACTGTCTTATAATTAGTAGTGCAAAGAATTCAGCTCTAGAGAGAGGAAATATTCTTTGTGATGAGAGCTTATTATAATTGGTCATGAAGTAAATGCTTGTCTGCCCAGAGCATGGCCTCTGATGAACACATAGGAAGCCATGGACGCCATAGCTTCAGCATCGGAGGTTCCATCAAAGTATCAAGATGACAACAGTAGCCACATTAACAAAGCAGAACCAGATGACCCATAAAGAGAGCGCATTGTTTTTATGTTTACTTTTAAAATATCTGTGCCTGTTCAATATTCCATATCCTCTTTTTCTCTAAATGAACACCAGGGTACACACTGTAGAAACGTGGCCATCATTCTTTCTGGTATTTGGTTTTCCTTTTCACCCTGAATTTGTTGTTGTTGTCATTATTGTTCTATTTTGTTTTTTGGTTTGGGTTTGTTTTTTTTTTTTTTACCTTTACTCCTCTTTATTGCTCCACCAGTGGAAAGGGAAATGTTTTCTGAAGACAGTTTTGATGAAACTGTAATCAGGAGTACAGCGTTTCTATAGGATAAGGCATTTCAGGAGGGATGCAGGGGACAGGGGAGCTAGAGTCTGGGGGTCTGATGATGCGTGGACAAAGTTACCAGAGAGTGAGATGTGTGACACCCTTTGGGATTACAGGGAAATATAAAGAACTGTGGTCTGCAATGGGTTCAGGAAAGGAGCAGAAAGAACTATTAAGCTAAATGTTGACAGCCAAGCCAAACATGTATTAGAGATTATACATTTATACCTAATAGGCTTTGATTTGTAAATTTTTCTGAGCCTTGAAAAATACTCACCAAAAGGGTAGTGATTCAAATGCGACTGGACTCTGAGGGGTTTGTGGGACTCACATGTGGGGGGAGGGGCATGAGAAGAAACACAGTGAATGGATGAATGAGTGGCTCACCGCAGAGTTTTCACTAAGGTCGGCCAATATTAAGGTTCAATTAACAATCAGTTATCATCCATGAGAACAATCTTGCTCTAAAATTTCTCCCAATACAATTAAAGAGCACAATTAACCAAGTATCAGGGGAATAGTCTCAGTCTCCATTGTTATTATTACCCTCGAGTCCTTGCATATTTTTTAAGCCTATCAAGAAACCTTTAAACCAAAGCACTTCATTATATTGAAAAAAAGGCACAGGCTGGCTCCTTTTGAGCCAGAGACTCCCGAGTGACGGTGACTGCCGTCACTGATGGGAAGTTCAGTGTGTTTCAAAAACTGCATTAGACATTGTGTATACGGTTTCCCTCTTAGCTCACAGTAGCCCAAGGCAATGGACATTATTTTTCCCATTTAATTGTTTGATTATCTGGATCTGAAAAGCATGATATGTTTCATAATAGTAGAAACAGCATATGACAGATGGGAACTTTCCACAACCTCCTGGTGAGGTCCAGTCAATGAGAGTCTGTTAAAGCACTAGACGGTCTAATACCTGTTAACAGTTCACAGGTTAGAGACTGTGAGGAATGTAAAAAAAGCATAGTTCATAGGGAAATCAGGATATACACACATGAAAAACCAATCTAACTTAAATTTAAAAACTGAAAAAAAATAAACCAAAAAACTGTCATTCATTTTTATGTATTTAGCACAAAGTGTCTGAATTATTGAACAAATGAATGAAATCAGTCAAGCATCTGACCAAACGCTAGACTGTGCGGTGCTGGTTCTACAAACTATAAGAGTTTAGAGAAGGAAAGCTCATTACGGACGTGGGTGGCAGCAAGATTTCCTGAATGAGATGAGGTCTGAGCTGGGCCTGGAAGAATTAAAAACACTGAGTTGTCGAGAAGGAGTGAAGTCCCACTGGGTAGGGGCAACACAGAAAACAGGCAGAGATGACCCCTTCCCTGTCCAGGGTCCCCTTCTGCAGCACCAGCCTCGCCTCCCGCCACTGTTCCCTCTCAGCCTTTTTGCCATGAGCTCATCTGCTCTGCTTGCGTTCCCCTTGTTTGAGTTCTGTTCCAGCTGGTTCTCAGAATGCCTTGAAGCTGGCCTTGATTTTGAAAAGGCATCTCTGGATTAACCAGGAACACCTTTGTCCTTTAGCAGAGGGTGGAAAAATAGTGTTTGTCCTATGGATGATTCTAGGCTTTTGTAAACAAGGTAATAAATTATTCTTAATGGGGCATAAATCATGACGAGTATCTCCCATTTCCAAAAAACTGTGAAGGGGGCTTCTCATGGAAATTTTGGCATCTGGGAGACCCTTCTGAGACTTGCAGAAAGTCATTCCTAGTGGTCCACAGAACAACCTTTCAACGACCTTTGTGCCTCTGCCCCAAAGTCAAGGCCAATGTAAACACACCTTCTCAGACTTTGGTGACAGAGCCCAAGGTTCCCCCATACACCGAGGTCCTATTTCCCAGGAGTCAGAAAAGCATCTTCCAGCTCAGCTTTCCTGAATCCTGTCCAGCTTCTGTAAGAGATTCCTTGAATGAACTTCACTTTGTTCTTCATCTCATGACAGATGAAGAGTTGCCCTGGATTGGAGTCGTTGGTTCGGTTTTTTGAAAACTCCGTACCTCCGATTGTGGGCAAAGTTCATTAGGACTGTGGTGACCCTCATATGACTGACTGCTTTTTCACTCTGAAAAATCTCCCAGTGTCCTATCATTGTTCTAAAGTTGCATCCTCTTTGATTTTGTTTTCCAGGAACAAATATGAGACACTTGGAACTGTCTTCAGCAACAGGCACTGCTTTTCCAAACATAGCTAACTTCTGGAGTAAAATAGAGTGGCTTCCCTTTTTTACAGGTTGGGAGACAGCTTCTGTTTCATTACTGCTTGCAAGCCAAGAGTGTTGTCCTTGATAAAAAAAAGACACGTTGCCGCCCTGATATCTCATGAGAGAGACAGTTGTAAACTCTGTCAAAATATAGGGCTTTGTGTTTCCAAAATAGTGTTCCAACCCTTCAGGTGCAAGGAAGCTCACAGAATATCCTGAGAAAGAAGTAGAGCAAGGACAGAGTAGGACAGTGTACCCAGTGGGTGGAGGAGACAGGTGGAGGGGCCAACCCCGCAGTGGGAAATGTTTTGAGATTTGGGGGCCAGTCTCTAACAAAACACTTTCTAGTGAGGGCTGAAAATTATTTTCCTCTGGGATTTAAAACACCTGGGTCTACGAATCCAATATTTTGATGGAAAAAGTCTTTATATATATTTATATATATTTTCTTTATATATATTTATATATAATTATATATTATTTATACATATTATATATATTATTTAAAAAACCACCCTGTTATAGGAACAGAACAATAACACAGGAAGAGGCTATATGGATTTGAAGGAAATGTTTAAAAAAATTTTTTAGTGTTTTTTATTTAGTTTTGAGAGACAGAGAGAGAAGTGAGAGCGGGGGAGGGTCAGAGAGAGAGGGAGACACAGAATCCGAAGCAGGCTCCAGGCTCTGAGCTAGCTGTCAGCACAGAGCCCGACGCAGGGCTCGAACCCACGAGCTGTGAGATCATGACCTGAGCTGAAGCTGGATGCTCAACCGACTAAGCCCCCCAGGCGTCCCTGAAGGAAATGTTTTTGGTGACCAAGATCAAAGCAACTACTCCTGTTGGTTATATAACTCTGGCTAATTTTCACTTCCTGTCTGGAGTACTATTTCCTGGTAAAAGTGTGGGGAGGGGAAGCCCCAGGCCTTGATAGGCCTGCTTTCCCTGAAGTTACCAGATTGCCCACATGGAAGCCGTCAGCGTGTGCCAGCAGCCCTCCACTGAAGGAGGAGCAGGTTCAAGACCTGGCACCGCGCAGCCGAGTGGCACTGCTCCCAGAACCGTCAGCCAATAAAGAGCCATTGTGGGATCTGAACCCTTCGATGTGCCAGACAAAGGACTCAAATGAAAATCATAATGCATGTGAGTGGAACCAGAAACTTGAATGGAGTGGTAATCACTTCCTCAGTGTGGATCACATCATTGTTCATGTAACTTCATTCTGTAATTCAGTCCTTGCCTCATGGAGTAGTACAGATTTCCATTCACCAGTTGACAAGTAGGAATGATTACTGTGGTAACCATTAGGCAATACAGGGATACAGCTGACTAGTGCTGGTGGGGAAGGGAGGCGGAAAATGGTTAGGGCAGGTGCAAAGGGATTGGCATTCATAAGGAGGACACAAAACATCCAGGTATGTGATTGATACAAATGACAGTTCCACTATTGGGAAATTGGAGACCGCATCTGGATCTAAATCATACCTAGGGCTTAAAAATAGCTACCGTCTTTATGTGAGAATGAGGTCAGAGGCATCAAGCAGAGCCAGGGATAGAGATAAAGGTCCAGGCTAAAGACTGTGCAGCTGACACCTAATTGTTGAACTTTGGGTCCTACAGACTGGATATCTGGTGCTTAGATCCAAATACTGAGAGTCGGGAGGAACAGGGTGCTAGTTCAGCAGAGCCATCTGGGTGATCTGGAGAAGATTTTCACACAACAGCTGACCCTACTTACAAACAAAAACAAAACAAAAGAAAACCCTCCTTACCCAGATGCTGCTCTCCGCTAAGCTTTTTCAAATGAATCAGTAGGAAGACACAGTTGATTTGGACACCACAGGCCAAACGAGAACTGCTCTTTCAGCTGGACCAACTTACCGCACTCCACGTGCCTCAGTTTAAGGAGCAGATGTTTCTATATCTGAGCCAATTATATTTGTCACCTAATCAGTTTTGACCAGAAACACGGTCAATCTCAAATAAGCCTCTTTCCTTATTATCTGAACCTTGGTATTGATCACTTGTTCTACTTACTTTCTGACATATACAGCTATCAACAGATGTGTCTATACAACAATTCCATTTCAATAAAAACATCCACCCTAAAGTAAATGAATAGAAATAATAAAATAAAAACATTCCCAGTATCTGTAAAAGGATGCAAACATTTCAACGAAAAGTCCATTTGATTCAATGTCCAATTTTTGTTCTTCATTCATCGGATTTGACCAGGGCAGGCTCCACCTCCATAAGTGGTCTACAATGACAACAGGTTATTTTAAATGTGCGTCAGTTGTTTCTTTCAATTTATGCTTATGTCTTTGTAATAGGCGGCCTGTACCTGGCTGAAAATACAAGTAAATCTTTCTTCCAGTAACCCAGCATTAAATTCCCCCATATTATCAACTCACCAGAATTAAGCAAAATGATGGATTTGAGGCACACGAACTCCTCTCCCTGGAGATTCATCATGCGAAATCGAGTTGATGTAGCCAGCAACATGTCAAAGATCTCCACCATGCCCTCTACACATTTTCCCTGATTCCTATGAAGACACAGAAAATTAAAAAAAAATAGTATGAAAGCATAGAAAAGCTTTCAGACCCAATGTAAGGTTCATATTAAAAAAAAATCTACTGGCTCCAAATCTATCATACACACACACACACACACACACACACACACACACACACACATACACACACACATAAACTGCAGCCCATTCTCTTCATGGAGCACGAACATTCATTTGAATTCTAGAAAGAAAAAAAAAGTTTTTCCAACAATGAAACATTTCATTTCAAGTTCTTAGAAGAGACATATTGTTCAATTTCAAAATATGCCATGTTAAATACAGAGTTCTTCAAAGAGAACACAGGCAGTAACTTTTCTGATATTGGCCATAGCAACTTTTTTCTAGGTAGGTCTCCTGAGGCAAGGGAAACATAAGCAAAAATAAACTACTGGGACTACATCAAAAATAAAAAGCTTCTGCACAGCGAAAGAAACAATCAGCCAAACCAAAAGACAACCTACTGAATGGGAGAAGATATCTGCAAATGACATATCCAATAAATACAAAGAACTTATAAAATTCAACCACTGAAAAACAAATAACACAATTAAGAAATGGGTATAAGACATGAACAGACACTTCTCCAAAGGAGACCTACAAATGGCCTACAACGTGAGAAGATACTAAATAAACATCAATCATCAGAGAAATGCAACTCAAAACTACAAGATATCATCTCAAACCCGTCAGCATAGCTAAAACGAAAAACACAAGCAATAGGTGTTGGTGAGGATGTATAGAAAACGGAACCCTCATGCACTGTTGATGGGAATGCAAACTGGTGCAGCCACTGTGAAAATAGTATAAAGGTTCCTCATAACGTTAAAAATAGAACTACGCTAAGATCTAATAGTTGCACTGTCTGCAGAATTAAAAGCACTAATTCAAAGGGATATATGCACCCCTGTATTTACAACAGCATTATTTACAATAGCCGAGGTATAGAAGCAGCCCAAGTGTCCATCCATTGATGGATGGATAAAGAAATGGTACATATAAACAATGGGGTAGTGACGTGCATGATATGACGAGAATTATACTGACACTCACCCAGTATAATGCCAAGTGAAATAAATCAGTCAGAAAAAGGCAAGTACCATATGATTTCACACATATGTAGAATTTAAGAAACAAAACAAATAAGCAAAAGAAAACAAGAGAGAGACAAACCAAGAAACAGACTCATAACTATAGTGAAAAAACAGATGGTTACCAGAGGGGGATGGGTGAGAGGTGACGGGGATTTAGGAGTGCACTTGTCATGACGAGCATGGGTGATGTACAGAAGGGTTGAGTCACTATATCATATACCTGAAACTAATCTAACACTATGCTGACTAACCGGAATTAAAAAAAAATTAAAAAATACCGTTCTTCAATGTTTGGGTAATCAAAAATGATTAAGATTCAGGTAAATGATTTTTCTAAGTATTGATTTGCTACTATACTATAGGTGTTGTGGTAGTTATGAAAATGAAAAGAGGGCCTCTTCTCTCAATATGCTAATAACCTTGAAATAATATAGTCAGGTCTGACAGACTTGGATAAAGTGCTTTTGAAATACAGGAGCAAGTATCACTGGGAACTGTGGCTGGATGAGAACCATTTATGTTGTCAAGGAAAACAGGTAAGGATTATCCTAGTAGGTGGCCTCTGAGTTGACACTTGAAGAAATTTAAGATTTCTTCAACAGGAGTGTAAAAGCATCACTGGAAAAGGGTCTTAAGCATGGAAAGGAAGAGCAAAGTGAATGAACACAGACCAGTGTGCTAGAGGTATGAAAGAACTAAGAGATTGCTCTGGGAAAGGAGGAAAAGGTCAGGCGACCAAGGATGTCCTACATTATAAGAAATTTAGGTTTTTTTCCCCTGCACAACAGAGCATTGGCACAGAGGATTTAACAGTAGTTGCAACTATTAATTACGTGAACCCAAAGGTTCGTAACATGTAATGTTTTAAAAAAAAAGTATTGGTATCTTTTCTGTAGGGTTGTCGCAGAAATTAAATAAGATCATACATATGAAAGGAGTCTGTTCATCTCTTTGTTCACAAGCTGAATTTAGGGCATGTTTTCTTTGAGGGGGACAAGAAGAATTTAAAATATCCTACACTGGGCGCCTGGGTGGCTCAGGCAGTTAAGCGTCTGACTCTTGATTTCAGCTCAGGTCATGATCTCTCAGTTCATGGGATCAGCCACACTTTGGTTCTGCACTGACAGCACAGAGCCTGCTTGGGATTCTCTCTCTCTCTCTCTCTCTCTCTCTCTCTCTCTCTCTCTCTTTCTTCTCTCCCTATCTCTCTCTGCATGCCCCCCCCTTGCTTGTGAGCACTCTCTTTCTCTTCCTCTCAAACCTTTTTAAAAAGTAAAATAAAATATCCTGTTCATATGCAAACATATATTTGTGAAAAAATAACAACTTAGAACATGAACAGTAAGCACATTGTCCAGCACTTCGTTTTATTTTTTATTAATGTATTTTGAAGTTCTTCATCAATTGTTTTAATGAGCTACATGACTGTTTTTTAACAGTATATGTTTTTCACTGAATAAAGTACTTACTTTTTTTTACCACTTCTTTGTTGGTTGACACTTCATTTGACTTCAAGTATTTTGCTGTTACAACCATTTCATGCAAAAACTATTCTTACGTTTATGTCTTCAGACACAAGTACAAATAGCCATAGAAAAATTTATGGAAGTAGAATTGCTAGATCAGAGGACTTACACATTTTTAGTATTTTAAATAGTTCAAACATTGCTTCCAAAAAGCATGCACCAAAAGGCTTTTGATAGAATATGTCAGTATAAACTCCTTCTCTGAGAGGCCTGCTCTTATACTTTGCTGATATTTTTCTATTAGGTAACTAGTCATTTTTACATTGATTCTTAACTGCTCTTTATATATTACAGTAACTAGCCTTTTGTTCTGTGTATGTTCAATGCTTTTCTAATTGTTTGTCATGTTTTTCTTTTTTTTCTGGTGTTTTCTTCTGCAAAATATTTAATTATTACATAACTGACTTACCAAACTTGTTTAGAATAGTAGGTCTTGCTTGAAAATGTCATTTCCCTTCTAATAACATACAAAAAATTATCTTATGTTTTCTTCTACTACAACTCCCTGTTTTTAGGTTTAAATCTTTCATCATCCGGGATTTATTTTTATAACAACTGTACTGAAATATAGTTACATATCATATCATTCACTCATTTAAAGTATACAACATAGGTGCACCTGGGTGGCACAGTTTAAGCATCCAACCTTGGCTCAGGTCATGATCTCACAATGCATGAGTTTGAGCTCCGTGTCTAGCTCTGCACTGACAGCTTGAGGCCTGGAGCCTGCTTCAGATTTTGTCTCCCTTTCTCTCTCCACCCCTTTCCCAACTGTGCTCTTGCTGTCTCAAAAATAAAATAATAAACATTAAAATAAATAAATGAGTAAATGTGCAATTCAATGGATTGTATTATATTTACAGAGCTGTGAACTGCTTAGGATTTGCTTTGTGTAAGACACGAGACAAGGACTCAGCTTAGTATTGGTCCCAGGCAACTAGTCAGTTTTAACACCATTTATGTAAGAAACCATCTTTTTATATACTGACTTGAAAGAAGCTAAGTACTTTTAATAAATTCATTTACTTCTTACAACTGCCCTCTAAGGTTAATATTATTTTTGCCTTTGTCTGAATAAGGGAATTAGGACTCAAAAATATTAAGTCAAACCATAGTACCTTATCACCAGAGGAAAGAATTCCAACAGGAATTTCTTTGTCCTCCTTTCTTGCTCTTCTTTAATTTATTCAAAAAGATTTATGGAGGGCCCATTATATATCAGGACTTGTGCTGGACATTAGGGTACAGAGAAGACAGACATGGGCCTTGTTCATAAAGGTATCCCAAACAGGGGCAAGACAGATAGAGAAGAACAAGTGAAAGACCATGGAATACATTCCCCCCAAAAAGGTATAGAAAGAAAGTCTTAGGACTAATGGCAGCCTCCCCTAATTTAACGCCAGCAATATTGAAGAAATGGCCATAGTCTTCTCGGATAAAGGTGAATGAGATTTTATGTGAAGAGTATAACATGGTACGTGGTACATAGTAGCCATTATATTTAACTATTATGATCAGATATATGGATAAATAGAGGCACAGATGTTAAGGGAGAGGCTGACCTTTTTAATTCAAGTATCCAGAAAACAATGACCACAGTGCCTGTTGGTTTTACTGCCGTATCCAGCTTCATGAATCTCTACAGAAGCAGAGGGGAATCTTTAAAAGCTATGTTGCTCAACAGGGCGATGAGATAATGGTCCCAATCAAAGGGTGACTTGGCCTTAAGGACGGCCATCACAATAGAAGGGAGTTTTTCTTGTCCTGTAGTCAAAAAAACCCTTTTTTTTAAGTAGACATTTTCTTTCTAGTGAAAAAATAAACAAGGATAGAGAAAAATGTTTGGAGGATGAAGCTTTAAAAATAACAACTCATAGCCAAAATAGAGAAATGTTCCTTTCTCAGTATAAAGTCTCTGTTTACTTAACAGGCTGCATGCCGGCAGGGGAGGAACCAACTCCCAGTGTGGGAGGGAGCCTGTGTTCACCTGCTGTGAGCAAAAGTTCAGTCCAGAAACTGAGAAAGTGGAGCCACAGCAGTCCTCCTCCTTCTCGTCCTTCTCAATAATCTCCCACATTTTCCCGAGAGATGCTCGTTCTTACCCCTCCAGCAAGAGTGGAGCCCTCTCAGCCTCCTCTCACCGCATATCCTGTCAATTCTAACCAGCACTTCTCACCTGCCCAGGTGGGCTGCTTGCTCTGCAGAACCCCATAGGAGTTATAGCCCGAGCCCCCGCCGACCCACAGCTGTTAATTCCTTTCTCATTGTGTGTGTGTGCATGTGTGTGTTTGTGTGTGTTGCTATAGAGGACTTGGAGGGAGCAGACATTAAGTATAAAGCATTGAGACGTTATGATAAGACCCTGGGCTTGCCTTCCATGCAAACAAAAGTGCTTCGCAACTTTGAGGGCTCCTGGGGAAATATGCATCCCAGTGAAGCTGCAATTTTCTAAGCAGTGCTGTAAGAGTCTTGAAGAACTTGAAGCTGATGTCTCTATAAGAATAAACTCACTGGCCTTTCAATGGGAAAAACTCGCTTGTTCGAAACACTTCAGCAATTCTGCTATTCGTGTAATGAATTAAAAATATGTGCTTCGGTGGCCCTGAAGATGTTTCTGATAAATCACTAGAGTGTTGGAGATAACTGCCTGGTTGTGTGAAATGCATGGGTCTCCAGGAGCACGGCTGGCACAGGTGGAAAGGCTGGCGATGTGAGCTTGTGAACTGATGACGTGTCCCTCTCAGATCAGGGACAAAGCTATGTGGACTTTAACGGTTAGACAGACACCTGTTGCCTGTCTAACACAGAGCAACCCTTTAACATCCAGTCATTACATGCTGGGGTCAGGGCTTCATTTTCCAAGTCCTGCTGAAATATTCTCTGATAACCTTAAGTAGCCAATTAGACTAGAGCATTTAATTCAATCTCAGAGAGGACAGATGAATTAATAGCACCAGAAATGGGTGATTCCTAAAAATCTAGAGGTAAAGTTACTAAAAAAGACAAAATTAGGCTAAACCCATGAGCTGTCTCAGAGGCAGAGAACACATGGGGTATACGGACCAAGATTTATTTTTAAAGGAAACACAATGTCAGTCATAAATCAGAAGCAGTTTACCAAGCAGACCAGCCCATGACCCCCACAGTGAGATGTGACAGTCTGTGACAATGAACTCCTCCATCCATTATATCAGTCCAGGTTCAGAGCACCTCAGAATCCCCTTGTGAGAAAACCTTGTTCTGCACTTTAGCCTCTTCAGATGGAGTCTATCTGCACTTAAGTAGTGGGAGAAGGAACCGAACTTGAAAGAACCATGTCCTGAAAGTTTATCCTCTATAGAAATGAAAGCCTATTTCCACATGTGAAACAAAGAGTTCTAATGCATGTAGGCAGATCAAACCTGCACTTTTATATCAGATAAAGAGTTAATATCCAAAATCTATAAATAACTTACCAAACTCAACACCTGAAAAGCAAATAGTCCAGTGAAGAAATGGGCAGAAGACATAAATAAAACTTTTCCAAAGAAGACATCCAGATGGCCAGCAGACACATGAAAAGATTCTCAACATTGCTTTTCATCAGGGAAATACAAAACCACAATGAGATACCACCTTACACCAGTCAGAATAGCTAAAATGAACAACTCAGGAAACAACAGATATTTGTGAGGATGTGGAGAAATGGGAATACTCTTGCACTGTTGGTGGAAATGCAAACTGGTGCAGCCACTCTGGAAAACAGTGTGGAAGTTCCTCAAAATATTAAAAATAGAACTACTCTACGACCCAGTAATAGCACTATGTGGAATTTATCCAAAGGATACAGGAGTGCTGATTCATAGAGGCACATGTACCCCAAAGTTTATAGCAGCTCTATTAACAATAGCCAAATTATGGAAAGAGGCCAAATGTCCATCAACTGATGAATGGATAAAGAAGATGTGATTTATATACATAATGGAATACTACTTGGCAATAAGAAAAATCTTTCCATTTGCAACAATGTGGATGGAACTGGAGAATATCATGCTAAGTGAAATAAGTCAGTCAGAGAATGACAGATACCATATGTTTTCACTCATATGTAGAATTTGAGAAACTTAACAGAAGACCATTGGGGAAAATACTTTGAAACAAGAGGAAGGTAAATCATAAGAGACTCTTAAATACAGAGAACAAACTGAGGGTTGATGGGGGGTGGGGGTGAGAAAAATAGGTGATGGGTGTTGAGGAGGGCACTTCTTGGGATGAGCACTGGGTGTTGTATGTAAGCAATGAATCATGGGAATCTACTCCTGAAGCCAAGAGCACACTGTAAACACTATATGTTAGCTAACTTGACAATAAATTATATTAAAAAATAATAAATACAATAAAATAATCTTACAAAATGCAGTTACCTCGTGGCTTCTCTGCATATGAAAAGACAGTGATAGATGGAAACAGAAAACCAGAGAGATCAACATAAGACATTTAATTTAGTTGTCCTGCAACAAAAGTACAATAATGGTTGGAAAAAGATTACAAATTAAGGGGCATTTTAAAATCAATAGTGGTCCTGAAAGGGTGCTTGATCAAATTATAGCAGAAAACTTCTCTTATCTGAGGAAAGAAAATGACATTGAAATTCAAGAGGCACATCGAACTCCCCTAAGACATAACTTGAACTGACCTTCAGCACGACATATCATAGTGAAACTGGCAAAATATAAAGATAGAGAATTCTGAAAGCAGCTAGGGATAAAAGGTCCCTAACATACAAAAGGAAACCTATCAGCATGGTTACAGACATATCTACTGAAACTTGGCAGGCTAGAAAGGAATGGCAGGAAATCTTCAATGTGATGAACAGGAAAAATATGCAACCAAGAATTCCGTATCCGATGAGCCTGTCATTCAAAATAGAAGGAGAGATAAATGTTTTTCGTAAATAAACAAAAGTTGAAAGAATTCATCACCACCAAACTAGCCCTATAAGAAATCCTAAGAGGGACCCTATGAAAGAAATGTAGCAAGGACTACAAGACACCAGAGACATCAATACAAACATGAACTCTACAGAGAACACAATGAATCTAAACCCACATTTTTCAATAACAACACTGAATGTAAATGGATTGAATGCTCCAATCAAATGACACAGGGTAGCAGAATGGAAAAAAAACAAAATCCATCTATTTGTTGTCTTCAAGAGACTCACCATAGACCTGAAGACACCTTCAAATTGAACGTAATTGTAAGATTATATAAATCATGTGACTGGAAGTCAAAAGAAAGCCAGAGTAGCCATACTTATATTGGACAAAATGGACTTTAAAGTAAAGGCAGCAACAAAAGATGAAGAAGGACATTATATAATAATTATAGGGTCTCTCCATCAGGAAGAGCTAACAATTATAAACATCTATGCACTGAATTCGGGAGCACTCAAATACATAAAACAACTAATCACAAACAGAAGCAATCTTATTGATAAGAATGTGCTGATTGCAGGGGAACTTAATACTCCACTTACAACAATGGATATGTCAACTAGACAGAAAATCACTAAAGAAACAATGGGCCTGAATGGCACACTGGAACAGATGGAATTAATAGATATATTTAGAACTCTGCATCCTGAAGCTAGGAAATTCACTTTCTTCTCAAGTGAGCATGGTACATTCTCCAAGATAGATCACATACTGGGTCATAAAACAGCCCTCCATAAATACAAACGAATTGAGATCCTACCATGCACATTTTCAGATCACAATGCTATGAAACTTGTAATCAACCACAGGAAAAAGCTTGGAAAAATTAAAAAATGTGGATGTTAAAAACCACCCTACTGAAGAATGATTGGGCTGATCAGGCAATTAGAGAAGAAATTTAAAAATATATGGAAACAAGTGAAAATGAAAATACAACCATCCAAACTCTCTGGGATGCAGCAAAGGCAGTCCTAAGAGGAAAGTTTATTGAAATCCAGGCAATAGTTTCAACAAACTAGAAAAAGCACAAATTCAAAATCTAACACAGCACCTAAGGAAACTAGAAAGGGAGAAGCAAGAGCACCCCGCATCCACCAGAAGAAGAGAAATAATAAAGATCAGGGCAGAAATAAACAATATAGAATCCAAAAACACTATTGAACAGATCAATGAAACCAAGAGTTGGTTTTTTGAAAAAACAAACAAAATTGATAAACCTCTAGTTAGGCTCTTCAGAAAGAAAAGAGAGAACACCCAAATAGACAAATCATTAATGAAAATGGGTTTATTACAACTGATCCCCAAGAAATACAAGCAACCATCAGAGGTTACTATGAAAACCTATATGCCAACAAACTGGACAATCTAGAAGAAATGGACAAATTCCTAAACACACATGAACTACCAAAATTCAAATGGGAGGAGCTAGAAAATCTGAGCAGACCCATAACCAGTGAAGAAATCGCATCAGTTATCAAAAATCTCTCAACGAATAAAAGCCCAGGGCCAGATGGATTCCCAGGGGAATTCTACCAGACATTTAAAGCAGAGTTAATACCCATCCTTCTCAAGCTATTATTCCAAAAAATAGAAATAGAAGGAAAACTCTGAACTCATTCTACAAAGCCAGCATCACTTTGCTTCCCAAACTAGAGACCCAACAAAAAAGAGAACTATAGACCAATATCCTTAATGAATACAGCCGCAAAAATCCTCAACAAGATACTAGCAAATCGAATTCAACAGCACATAAAAAGAATTATCCATCATGATCAAGTGGGATTCGTTCCTGGGTTACAGGACTGGTTCAATATTTGCAAATCCATCAATGCGATACATCACGTTAACAAAAGAAAAGATAAAAACCATATGCAAAGGAAACAATCATAAAAACTAATAGGCAACCGACAGAATGGGAAAAGATAGTGGCAAATGGCATATCAGATAAAGGGCTAGTATCCAAAATCAAAAGGAACTCACCAAACTCCACACACCAAAAATGAATAATCCAGTGACGAAATGGGCAGAAGACATGAATAGACACTTCTCCAAAGAGGCCATCCACATGGCCAACAGACACATGAAACGATGCTCAGCGTCACTCAGCATCAGGGAAATACAAATCAAAACCACACTGAGATACCACCTCATGCCAGTCAGAGTGGCTAAAATGAACAAATCAAGAGACTATAAATGCTGGCAGGGTGTGGAGAGATGGGCACCCTCCTACACTGTTGGTGGGAATGTAAACTGGTGCAGCTGCTTTGGAAAACAGTATGGAGGTTCCTCAAAAAATTAACAATAGAACTCCCCTATGACCAAGCAATAGCACTCCCAGGGATCTACGTAAGGGATACAGAAGTGCTGAGGCATAGGGGCATATATACACTCCAATGTTCATAGCAGCACTTTCAACAATACCCAAATCATGAAAAGAGCCTAAATGTCCATCGACTGATGAATAGATAAAGATGTGGTATATATATATACAATGGAATACTACATAGCAATGAGAAAGAATGAAATCTGGCCATTTGTAGCAAAGTGGATGAACCTCGAGGGAGTCATGCTAAGTAAAATAAGTCAGGCAGAGAAGGACAGATACCATATGTTTTCACTTATAGGTATAACAGGAGAAACCTAACAGGGGACCGTGGGATGGGGAAAGGAGGGGGAAAGAGGTAGGGAGAGGGAGGGAGGCAAATCATGAGAGACTCTTGAATATTGAAAACAAACCGAGGGTTGAAGAGGGAGGGGGGAAAAGAAGGGAAGTGATGGTCATGGGGAGGGGCACTTGTGGGGAAGAGCACTGGATGTTACATGGAAACCAACTTGGTAAGAAACTATTTAAAAAGATAAATAAATAAAATCAATAGTGGAAGGATTTGTTGTATTTAAAGAGCTTCTATATCTTTGATGCTACAAAATCTCTAAGCATATGCTCTGAAATGCTGTGACTCCATAAATATTTGTATGATCAAGAGGTTTATACATTCAGTGCTTTGACATGTAGAACAAAATGCTAAAGATGTCAAATTATAAGCAATATATCTTGAAAGATGCAGAATGTGGATGGCTGTATCTCAAAGCTGATTACTTGAGTTGAAGGTGGTTAAGACTATGGTGTCTGACTGCCAGGGTTCAAATATTGGTGCATCTGTTTATCAATTATATGACCTTGAACCAATTACATAAGCTGTGTGCCTGAATAAGCATATAGACAGAATCACCCACATTGGACTGACTGTAAGTTATATAAGAAGTTAATCCATTAGGATATGGTGGCTGTTTGATCTAGCAGGTTTGCCCATATGGGTCAATAAACAAACTACTAGAAATGGGGCAATGCCATAAAAAACATTTGCTCCCTTGGTGCCATTTTCCTTGGTAGGTGACTTTCCCTTTCAGGGACCTAGAATCCTTCTGACCTCTAGTTCTGGCCTGTAAAAGTCCTTGAAATGTTCTTAATTTGCACAGTTGTTGGGGAAAGGGCTCAGGCGGGCACAGAAAGTGCACTGGCAGGAAGTTCTGTGAACACTGGATAGCTCATCCAAAGGACAAACTTTTCACAATTCATTTCACATGTAGCCAAACAGAATAATGGGAAGAAAGAACGTCTCAGAAGGTGAAGTCAGGGTACATGGAGAAGAATGGAAAGCTCCTTTTTCCTAGAGACCAGATTCAGGGACTCAAAGAACTCTCAGGCTCCTTCCCATAGAAGCCTTCCCTCATTCTGCCCAGTAGGATTTCACAACTGCTATGGAAGAGTGATAGTGACTATTCCCTCTTCCTTTTTTTTCTCAGTGGGAGTTTTTGCTGCAGTTACTTTACCCTTACTCCAACACTGGATATTAAGTATATTCATGGGGTTAGGCTGCCAAACTAGGAGGCGTTACATTCATGGTTGATGGAGTGGACTGCACATCACTAAGAAATCTTTCAGCTGATGAACTTGGAGGTGAGCACAGCGATGGCTGCAGCTTTGGACCACCTACTTAGGGGAGGAGCAGTGTGTGTTCTGTGTATGGAAGGAATGGATATTTACTAACCATAGTGAAGACTGACAAAGATTGATGTATTCACCAGAACGTATTTCCTTTTCCTCTTGCATTTCCCCCTAGACAACATTTCCCAGCATCCCTTGTACTTAAGAGTGGCCATGTGCCTGGATTCTGCCTAATGAAAAGTGAGTGGAAGTAATTTACATCACCTCTGTGATGAAAGAGTGAAGAATAAGGTGTGCCTTTCCTAGTCCTTCTTCTCATTCTGTTGCCCAAATGAAGAGCATTTCCAGAACCGTAGTAGAACCAAAAGTTAGAAGGATTCTGGTCTATAAATGAAAAGATCACCTATCAAGATGCCTACACTGGACTCGAGTAAGAAATAAATATTTGTGTGTTGAACAGCTGTAATTTTAGGAATATCTATGGCAACTGTTAGCCTGAGCCCCATGACACAGAATAAATGCAGGCGTCTTCTTACTCTCTGCCCCAGCACACTCTTGACACACTGACACACACACACACACACACACACACACACACACACACACACACACATACACTTAGAATCCAAAAATATACTTATCTTCTGTAGGCATGTCTCCTGACAGATCAAAGGGATATAAGAAATGTATTCTATGGTGCCTTGCTTTATAGATTCTAATCACTTTTTTTTGAATGTCATATTCACTGATCAGAAGACTTAATATTTTTATTTTTATTTTTTTTCATGAAGGGAATCATGACTGAGATTTCTTTTTTATTTAATATATGCAATTATTTTCCATCATTTACAATACAATAGTTACAATGACACTCCAAATGGATAAGCAAAGTAAAAAATCAGAACCCCAACTTCTATTTCATGTAATTCACTTTCAACTGACATGATTAGGAAAGATGTCAATGAGTCTATGGCATTTGATGTAGGTCTCCAAGGATAGATTGAGTTGGAGGAAGAAAATTGCAGGCAGATTAACTGGTATCAATAAAATTTGACAGGTGGGAGTAATGACAGAGTGATGAGGAATCCAGCTGGTGGAGTTTGGTGTTTATAAGAAGAGAAACTTAGAAAGAGAGCTTCGTCAGGATTTGATATGCTTAACAAAAGGCTTAGGACATAATATATAAGGAAAAATCATGGAAAGCTTATTAGTGAGTGACATGATCAAATAGATGTTTTGGTATATTTAATCTGGCATCAGTGTGCAGAGGAGAGTGAGGGAGAGAGTCGAGTCTGGAAAGAGACCGCAGGCAGGAAGGAAGAGAAGGGAAAAGACTGTGACCATGGTTACAAAGATAAACAACGGATAGTTTGGAAATCCTCCATGAAGGAAAAATCAACATACCTGGGAGAATGATCCACAGGGTTGGGCAAAGAAAGGAAGAATTTTAAAACACCTTTGAAACTGTATGCCAGGATGACCGGAAAAATGATGGAAGAAATAGAAAAAATAGGAGCGCCTGGGTGGCACAGTCTGTTAGACACCCAACTTTTGATTTCACCTCAGGTCACCATCTCACATTCCGTGGGATGAGGTCCCATGTAGGGCTCCATGCTTGGTATGGAGCCATGAAGCCTGCTTAAGATTCTCTCTCTCTCCCTCTGCCCCCCCTCAACTTGTGTGCACACCCTCTCTTTCTTTCTCTCTCTCTCTCTCTCAAATAAACAAAAAACAGAAAAAGAAAAAATAGAAGAAATAAAGAAACTCGAAGGATTTGTCATAGGCCAGTAGAATTTCAAAAATCCCTTAAAAATTATTAATTTAAACTTTCACAGGATTATCTAAGTAGACATGACACACAGGAAACTGGAAATGTTTGTCTAGAACTTGGGAGAGAGGACAGAATTAAATGAATTTGGAAGTTTTTTTCCGCTTCCTATAGTGGGCATCTTTTCAAACTGGCACATCAAAATACATCTCACCTTTAAAAAATATTTTTAAAGGTTCATTTATTTTTGAGAGAGAGAGAGAGAGAGAGTCAGCAGAAGAGGGTCAGAGAGAGAGGGAGATACAGAATCTGAAGCAAGCTTCAGGCTCTGAGCTGTCAGTACAGAGTCTGATGCAGGGCTCTAACTCATTAACTGTGAGAGCATGACCTGAGCTGAAGTCAGACACAACTGACTGAGCCACTCAGGGCCCCTCACCTTCTAAGTGAATATCTAATATTTTACTTTATTCATGTTTATATAAGTGCACCCCACCTGGTGGACATTTATATTTACATTATTTTCCATTTTGGGCTACAACAAACAATGTACAATTATCATGCTTGCACGCACATTTTCCACACTTGCAAAAGTGTATAGAAAAATTCTTACACATATAATAGCAGAGCCAAGCAGTAAAAACATGCAATTTTTTAATAAGTATTGCCTAAATGCTTTTCAAAATAGTTGTAGTAATAGCTGCACCATGAAAATGCTGGAAATGGACAAGAAGATGTGGTATGTATATATATATATACAATGGAGTACTACATGGCAATGAGAAAGAATGAAATATGGCCATTTGTAGCAAAGTGGATGGACCGCGAGGGTGTCATGCTAAGTGAAATAAGTCAGGTGGAGGACAGATACCATATGTTTGCATTCATAGGTCTAACAGGAGAAACCTAACAG